>NW_008335297.1:7094215-7179678 GCF_000622305.1 Nannospalax galili
ACACTGTGCCTTTTGCAGATCTGTGTTGGGTCTCATTCCCAACATGTTTTGTTTCAATTCGGTTTGATGGTACCATTTAACAAATTTCTCTCAGTCTGAGCCTGGCACGGCTCTATGTGGATAATGTGTAAAAAATGACAGTTTTAAAACTTGTCTTTCTGTGGTCTTTCTCGACAGCACAGTGCTTTGTGGCAGAAATAGCTTGTGAGGAGTACTCTAAACTGGTGGCTTGTGGCAGGAGCCGCTTGTGATGAGTCTTGGAGCAGCAGGTGGTTCGTGGCAGGAGCTGCAACTCTATTTTGCTCTTTTCCAGGTTCCATGAGTTTGCAAAAGACGTCAAAAATAAAACAACAGCATACTGTAAAACTTACAAAATTAGGTTACTGATATGTTATAAATTATTTTTGCCTTCTTTGTCTCACTTTGAATGGTATGTTTGTGTCTCCATGGTTACCTGTTGTCACCTTATTGTTCCATGGATGTGTTTTATGTTGTCTTGACAACCAATGTTTGTGTCCCTGTCAGTTCATCTCTTAATGCCCCCCCTCTTATGTCTTCCTGGTGCAATGAATCCCTGTATCAACAGATCACTATTTCCTCTCCAGGACCCTGTGTATTAATTACTATTGTAGCCCAATTGACCATTTATTCGCCAGGGGAGTTTGCCTTGCTGCTCCGCCCACATATTAAGAGAGGGGTATTCATCCCTTTTGTAATTGGGATAGGATTTACCACCTCTGCCAGCCTTTCTGCAGGGGCCCTGGGACATACTCTCTATACTGCAAAGGAATTCAACTCCCAACTACAGCAAGTTATAGAATCCACTGCCAGTAGCCTTGCATCCTTGCAACGCCAGCTGACTTCCCTGGCACAAGTTGCCCTTCAAAATCGTAGGACCCTTGATCTTATCACTGCTGAAAAAGGGGGAACTTGCCTTTTCTTACAGAAGGAGTGCTGTTTCTACGTCAATGAATTGGGATTAGAACAAAATATACAGACCCTGCAGATCATCAGTTACAAACTGCATCATTTTTATCAAAATCCTTCTAGATGGCTGGATTCCCCCTTCCTTTCTTGGGTCCCCTCCATGATTCCGTCCCTCCTCTGATTCCATCCCTCCTCCTCTTCCTGCTCCTTCTTATGCTAGGGCCACTGTTAGTAAAAAGGCTTACGGTCTTTATTAAACAGTAGGTGGAGGCATTTCAGGCGAAACCAATTCAGGGCCATTATCATCGCCTTGATATTTTGGATCAAGAATGCGAAGGGACATGTTGCTATGATGGCACTACTAGCCATCCCCCTTGAGAGATGAACTGAACAGTCAATGACAGGTACACGAGAATCCCCCTTTGATGGCAACCTAAGACAGGAGGGTAGTCTAATGCTACTACCTTATCCAATGACAGGTAAGCCCTTGGGGAAGAATACTCCAACCTAAGACAGGCGCAGTTCCCTAAGGGTCTAGCAACCTTCGGTCCCTAAACTCTATAGAGTAAAAAAGGGGGACCTGTTGGGAGCCTGAGGCTAAGCCATTTCTCAAAACTGCTGAGAGACCTAAGCTGGTAACTTTCCATTCTGCCCACTCTCCTCCCGTGGGCACGGGACGGAGCCCGTGGCCTTGACCCGCAGCCTTGCACTCTTTTCCAGTAATCAGTAGATTCCTCCCTTAGAGTACATCTGGGCCCCTGTGTTCTGGCTGATGTGATTACTCTCACTCTTTACTCCTTTGTTCTCATTCTATATTTAACCTCATGTTTGTGCTGCAATAAATGAGACTTGATCAGAATCCTGTCTTGTCTCCATTTCTCTTGTCTCTTGCCCCATCCAAATCCCCACTCCCCAATCCAGGTACCCCGTTGCAGATCCCACAGGCTGGGACAATTTGCCTGCCTCTGCCTCCCAAGTGCTGGGATGCAAGTTGCTTTTTTTCTTTTTGGTTTTTTGAGTCAGGGTCTCCCTGTAGCCCCAGCTGTCCTGGAACTCACTATGTAGACCAGGCTGGCCTTGAACTCACAGATATCCTCCTGCCTCTGCCTCCCAAGTCCTGGAATTAAAGGTGTGCACCACCATGCCCAGCCACAAATTGCTTTAATCAGAGTGTTTTATCACAACAACAGAAAGAAAACTAAAACACAAGATAAATATTAGTGCAAGATTCTTATTGGACTTTTTTTTTGAGACAGGGTCTCCCTTTAGCCCCAGCTGGCCTGACCTCTCAGAGATCCACCTGCCTCTGCCTCCTGAGTGCTGGGATTAAAGGCATGTGCCACCACGCCCAGCTAGTGCAAGATTTTTAAGTACAGATGAGGTTAGCAGGGCCCTTGTAGAACCTACATCTCTCAGCACACTGTCACTCCAGCTCAGATATTTCAGATCAAGACTCTGAAGAGCAAGCAGGCTATGGCAGTACACGCTTGTAATTCTAGCACTCAGGAAGTACAGGCAGAAGAATCAAGGGTTCAGGGTCATCCTCAGCTACATAGCAAGTTCAGGGCCAGCCGGGGCCTGAGACACTATCTAAAAAACAAAAAGAATTTGAGGAAAAACCTCAAAGAAACACTGACCCCTGGTGCCCTTTAACCTCCATCACCACAACCCTGCCTGCTGTTCTCCAGTTGTTTCTGCCTCAGACACCAAAGCCTTTGGGTTATCTTATCTTTCCATTGAATGCTCCAAGGTATGTTCTTATCCTACCTGCCTGGTAACTAAGATGTGATGAGCAGTGAGGAGCTATTCTTGGTCCGTTGATCTTTCTGTGGCTCAGTTTCTTCATCTATAAAATGGTCACTGTGGGACTGGAGAGATGGCTCTGAAGCTAAGAGCACTTGTTGCTCTTCCAGATGATCCAAGTTCACTTCCCAGTCAGCTCATGACCACCCTTAACCCCAGCTCCAGAGGCATCTGACACCCTCTTTTGACTGCCTCAAGCTCTGTACACATGCATACCACCCCCCACACAAATAGATAAAATGGATTTTCTTCTTTTTTTTTTTTTTTTTTTTTTTTTTTTTTAGACAGGGTTTCCCTGTAGCCCCAGCTGTCCTGGAACTCACTATGTAGACCAGGCTGGCCTCGAACTCACAGAGATCCACCTGCCTCTGCCTCCCAAGAGCTAGGATTAAAGGCATGCACCACCACACCTGATTTGTTTTTCTTTTAAAGATTTATTTTTATGGGGCTAGAGAGATGGCTCAGCAGTTTAGAACACTGGTTGGTCTTGCAGAGGACTTGTATTTGGTTCCCAGAACCTACATGGTGACTAACAGCTATCCGTAACTCCAGTTCCAGGGGACCTGATGCCCTCATTTGGCCTCTGTGGGCATTGCACACATAGGTATACTTACATGTAAGCAAAATATTCATACATGAAAAGATAAATAAAAATAATAAAAGTGTTTATTTTTATCAATTTTAATTCTGTGTATACATGTGTGGGAGTATACGCACGAGTGCAGCTGTTCACAGAGGCATTGGATCCCCTGGAGCTGGAGTTATAGGCAGTTGTGAGCTATTGGAGGTAGATGCCGGGAATTGAACTTGGGTCCTTGGGCCCTCTGCAAGAACAATATGTGCTCTTAATTGCTGAGCCATCTCTCCAGCTCATCTTTAAATTTTTTATTTAAAAATTTTTTTATTGAATTTTTTGTTAATTTCATACAATATATTTTGATCAAACTTAGATCCGCTCCTTCAAGCTCTGTATTACCCCTGCCCAATTTCATACACATACACACAAACACACACACACACACACACACATACACACAAATAGATAAAATGGATTTTTTTTTTTTGTCTTTTTGAGGCAGGGTCTCCCTGTAGCCCCAGCTGTCCTGGAACTCACTATGTAGACCAGGCTGGCCTCAAACTCACAAAGATCCATCTACCTCTGCCTCCCAAGTGCTGGGATTAAAGGCGTGCACCACCACGCCCAGCCAATAGATCTTTTTTCTTAAGGGTCTCTGCAAGGACTAAGGCGATAAAACATCTTCTGGCTGGCCAGGATCTGGCACCCTGTAGGAGCCTAGCAGATGTTGGACCCCTTTTCTTGCCATTCCCACAGAGCCCTTCCCAACATTCCTGAAGTCTGCCCCCCCCCAACAGCTGCATGCTGGGTATGTATGTATACTGGTCTTCCTCTATCACTACCTGCCTCACTGCCTTGAGACAGGGTCTCTCAATGAACCAGAAGCTTGCCACTTCAGGAGGATGGCTGGCTAGCAAGCTCTCAGGATCTGGTGTCTCCACCCCCAGTACTGGGATCACAGGTGCGCACAGCTATGCACGACTATTTATGTGGGTGCTGGGGATTCAAGCTCAGGTCTTCATGCTTGCAGAGCATGCACTATTTATTATCCACTGAGTCATCTCTCCCCAGTCCTGAGATATTCTAGTCCATAATCACCCTATTGCCAGGCTCTGTGTTGGGCACTGGGCACCCAAAATAAGGGCCCACGTTGTCCCTATTCCAGAGGGCAGGCACATGGGCAAATGCTAAAGCTGGATGTCCTGTGGAATGCTGGATATAGTCATGGGATATCCAAGGAAGGGGTCCACCTCACCCAAACCTACTGCTCACTTCTTCCCTTCTTTCCCACCTGTTCGTAGTTGGCTGTCCTCTAGGGGTCATTTGTAGAAGGTGTGAGGACTTGGAGGGTGGTTCCTCTCCCTAAGGTTCCTGAAAACCAGGATCAGAATGGAGCAGCCATAGAGTCTACAGAGGAGGAGTGTCTATAGAGTGCCCAAGGTTAGTCCCTAACTCTACCTACCTGGAAATCTTACCCTGTTTTTACATACTTCCCATTCTGAAATTGAGATTCCGGAGAATCTGTGGCTTTGTCAGGGAGGCCAGGGCTATCTGGGCTGGGATAGCTCAGAGCCACACCAGTTTTGACACTTGTGGCCCCAGAGCTGTACCCCATCCTCCAGGTCTTGTGAACCCAGGCACTCTATTTCAGAATACCAACATGAAACCACAGCAATACTCAAATTTTTTTCCCCCCATTGGTCTTTTTGAGACAGGGTCTCCCTGTAGCCGCAGCTGGCCTAGAACTCACTATGTAGACCAGGCTGGCCTCAAACTCACAGAGATCTACCTGCCTCTGCCTCCCAAGTGCTGGGATTAAAGGCATGTGCCACCACACCCAGCCTAAATTTTAATTTTTTAGATAGGGTCTCACTGTGTAGTCCTGGATAGCCTGGAACTTACAAGATATCTACTTGCCTCTGCCACCCAAGTGCTAGGACTAAGTGTGTGTGCCACCATGCCTGGCTTTATTTTTACTTTTTGTTTGTTTAAGACAGGGTCTCATGTAGCCTATACTGGATTCAAACTCACTGTAGCTGAGGATGAATTTGAACTTTTGATGGTCCTGGCCTGGAACTTAAAATGATCCATCCTCTTTTCTCAGCCTCCTGAGTGCCGAGATTACAGGCAGAAGCCACAATGCCTAGCACTTGCCACATTCTTTTTGTTTTTTATTATTGTGTGTGTCTGCACACATGTTGTACGTGGGTGTATGTCTTAGTCTGCTTTTATTGCTGTGACAAAACATTCTGACCAAAACCAACTTGGAGAGGAAAGGGTTTATTTCACCTTACAGATTACAGTTCATCATGGAGCTGGGGCAGGAGCTCAAGCAGGAACCTGGAGGTGGGAGCTGAAGACCACAGAGGAACACTGCTTATTTGCTTGCTCCTCTGGCCTGTGCTCAGCCTGCTTTCCTTTCTTTTTTCTGAGACAGGATTTCCCTGTAGCCACAGCTGGCCTGGATTCGCTATGGAGACCTGGCTGGCCTCGAATTCACAGAGATCTTCCTGCTTCTGCCTCCAGAGAGCTGGGATTAAAGGCCTGCGCTGGGCTCTGCTTTCTTATACAACCCAGGACTATCCTCGAGGGGTGGCAGTGGGCTGGGTTCCCTCCCACATCACTCAACAGTCAAGAAAATGCCTCACAGACATGACCACAGGCCAATACGATAGAGGAAATTCCCCAATTGAGGCTCTTTCTTCCTTCCCAGTTCAGTGTGTATTCCACGGTGCACACATGGAGGTCAGAGGACCACTGTGTGGAGTCATTTCTCTCCTACCTTTACGTGAGTTCCAGGGACCAAACTCAGGTCTCCAGGCCTGCATAGGAAGTGCAGTTATCTCACTAACCTGGTGTCATATAGCCCAGGCTGGTCTTGATCTTGCTATGCAGCTGAAGATAACATCCAATTCCCACATCCTCCTGTTTTAGCCTCCTATATACCAGGATCACCGGCAGGTGCCACTAACCTGGGGCTCTCTAATCATTTTGAAAAGCTATATCATTACCTGCTTCAGAGATCAGGTGAGGAGAGATTAGCTCTAGCTAGGTGGAGACAGAGCACCAGGCTCCTGTGACAGGTGGCAGCTGAGAGGTCTGTGTCCCTTCCCAAGGTCACCTGAATCTCTCCATCTACAGGTGATGCAGAACAGCACCTACCTCAGTAGGGGGTTGAACTGAGAAAATGCAAATGTGCAGACAGAATGCTGGCACAGGGCCAGTCTGGTTCCAACATGTTTTTTTAATTTGCTTTAAAATTATTTTTATTACATTAAAAATGTTTATTTATTTAATTTAGAGATAGGGTCCCATTATATAACTCTGGCTGGCCTAGAATTCACTAAGTAGACCAGACTGGCCCCGAACTTACAGAGATCCACCTGCCTCTGCCTCTGAAATACTGAGACTAAAGGTGTGCACCACCACACCCAGCTCTATTTTTTTATTACATTTTTATTTTGTGTGTGTGAGCACATGAGTGTTCGTATGTGTGTGTGTGTGGGGTGCACGCACTACAGAGTGCATACAGAAGTCAGAGAACAACTTGTAAGAATCAGTTCTCTCTTTCTACCATGTGGGACCCAGAGTTCAAAATCTGATTGTCAGGCTTGGTGGTAAGTACCTTTACTGGCTAGGTCATCTTGCTGTCCCCTTATTGCTTAAAAATTTTTTTAAGGAGCTGGAGAGATGCCTCAGTGGTTAAGAACAGTGGCAGTTCTTGCAGAAGATCCTGGTTCGAATCCTAGCACCCACATGGCAGCTAACAACTGTCTGTAACTCCAGTTCCAGAGGATCCAACAGCCTCTTCTGTCCTCCGCGGGCATTGCATGACACAGGTGCACTTACTTACATGCAAGCATAACACACATAAAATAAAAATAATAAAAACTATTTAAAAAACTCAAAAAGACAAAAAAAATTAAAAATTTTTTTTGTCTTTTTGAGACAGGGTCTCCTGTAGCCCTAGCTGTCCTTTTGTAGACCAGGCTGTCCTTGAACTTACAGAGATCCACCTACCTCTGCCTCCCGAGTGCTGGGATTACAGGAGTGTGCCACCATGCCCGGCTTAAAAAAATTTTTTTTAAAAAATTTATTTATTCGGGGGCTGGAGAGGTGGCTCAGATGTTAAGAATACTAGCTGCTCTTGAAGAGGTCCTGGGTTCAGTTCCCAGCACCCACAAGGCAGCTAACAACCATGTGTAACTCAAGTTCCAGGGGATTTGACACCTTTTTCTGCCCTCCACAGGCATTGCATGCATACACATAAATAAAATTTTAAAATATTTTCAGAGTGGAGAGATGGCTCAGAGGTTAAGAGCAATGTCTGTTCTTGCAGAGGACTGGTTTGAATCCCAGCACCCACATGGCAGTGAACAATCGTCTGTAACTCCAGTTCCAGGGGATCCAGTGCCCTCTTCTGTCCTCTGAGGGCACTGTACTGCATGGGTGCCTTCACATATATGCATGCATAACACTCATACACATAAAATAAAAATAAATTTCAATTTTTTTTTTTTTTCTGAGACAGGATCTCCCTGTAGCCCCAGCTTTCCTGGATGGAACTCACTATGTATTAGATCTTTAGCCCATCTTTTTTATTGGATCATTTGGTTTCTCGATTCTTTGTTTTATGAGTTCTTTATATCTTCTGGATGTTAAACCTCTGTCAGATGTGTCTCTGGTGAAGATTTTTTTCCCATTCTGTGTGTTTTCTCGTCACTTTTTTTATTGCTTCTTTTGCTGTACAGAAGCTTTTTAGTTTAACGAGGTCCCACTTATTGATTGCTGTCCTTAATTCCTAAGCAACTGCTGTTTGATTTAGAAATCCTTTCCTACACCTATATCCTTTAAGTTACTGCCAATATTTTCTTCTAATAGTTTCAGGATTTCCAGTTTCCACATTGAGGTCTTTGATCCATTTGAAGTTGACTTTTGTGCAAGGTGAAAGATAAGGATCTAGTTTCATTCTTCTACAGGTTGAGATCCAGTTTTGTCAGCACCATTTGCTGAAGATGCTGTCTTTCCTCCATTGTGTGTGTTCTTGGCACCTTTGTCAAATATCAGGTGATTGAAATTGCATGTACTCATTGATCCATTTGGAATTGACTTTAAAAAAAGTATTCTAAGTGGTGGCACATGCCTTTAATCCCAGCACTCGGGAGGCAGAGGTAGGTGGATCCCTGTGAGTTCAAGGCCAGCCTGGTCTACATAGTGAGTTCCAGGACAGCTGGGGCTACAGGGAGACCCTGTCTCAAAAAGACTAAAAGAAAAAGTATTCTTTGGGTGTGTGTGTGTGTGTGTGTGTGTGTGCACTCACATGTCTGCTGTGGGTGCTTTGGATCTCCCCCCAGGACTGGAGTTGCAGGCAGTTGTGAGCTGCCTGATGTGGGTGCTGGGAACCAAACTTGGGTCCTCTGCAAGCATAGTGCTTGTTCCTAACAACTGAGCCATCTCTTCAGCCCCTCTGGCTAGCTTTCTTATTATATAGCTCAGGACCATCTGCCCAGGGAATGGTGCTGCCCACAGTGGGCTGGGCCCTCTTACATCAATAATTAAAACAATCTCCCAAAGATATGGTCACAGGGCAACCTGATCTGGACAAACCATCAGTTGAGACTCTTTCAGATGAGTCTAGGCTATGTTGACAGCTGATGCTAACTAGGATACTTTTTGGCAGTTGGGTGGTTAAACGTCTTCCTAAATTCTGTCCCTGAGATCAGTTATTCTAGACCAGGTGTCATCCTAGAACAGGTCCAGCCTGGATGGCTTTCAAGCCTGTGTGTAACTCTGGGGAAACATTTCTTTTCTTTTCCCTTTTCTTTTTAAAAATTCTTTCTCTGTGCGTGTTTATACATGTGTCTATATCAATAGGTGTACTTGGCTGCGATTGCACATATGGAGGCCAGAGGTCAGTTTCAGCTACCTTCTTCTGTCACTCTTCCCCTTATTTTGAGACAGAATCTCCTGCTGGGCTGGGAACTCAATGTTTTAGCTAGATTGTTTGGCCAGCTAGAGGCCCTCTTGTCTCATTCTCCCCAGCACTGGAGTTACAGAGGCACACTTCCAGGCCTGGCTTTGAGGTGGGTGCTGAAGTTTGAACTCAAGTCCTCATTTAAAATTTTTTATTTTATTTATTTTTATTTTACATGTATGAGTATATTGGCTACATGTAGATAAATGCACCCATGTCGTGCAATGCCTGCAGAGGTCAGAAAAGGGTGTCAGATCTCCTGGAACTAGTTAGGCCAGTTGTTGGCCACCATGTGGGTGCTGGGAACTGAACCTGGATCCTCTGCAAGAGCAAGTGTTCTTAACCACTGAGCCATCTCTCCAGCCCCCAAGTCCCTGCTTTTATGTTTTGTGTTAGCTTATAATTAATTATACATAGGATGGATATCTTTTTTTTTTCTTTAATTTTTTGGTGTTTTGGAGACAGGGTCTCCCTGTATCCCCATATGGCCTGGAACTTGCTATGTAGACCAGGCTGGTCTTGAAGTCAGAGAGATCTGCCTGCCTCTGCCTTCCAACTGTCAAGTGCTGGGATCAAAGCTGTGTGCTACCATGGCAAATAATGGAGTTCATTAAGACATCTCTATGCCTGCATATGATTTTTTTTTTTTTTTGGTCTTTTTGAGATAGGATTTCACTATGTAGTCCAGGCTGGTCTTAAACTTCTGAGCCTCCTGACTCAGGCTTCTGAGTACTGGGATTGTAGTTGTGAACCACCACATCTGGATCTGAGTAATTTTCCATTATATAGATACACAGCATTTTAATTACATGTTTTAGTTTTTCAGTCTCATGCTGTAGCTGGGGCTGGTCTTGAACTCTTGGCAATCATTCTGCCTCAGTCTTCCAAGTGCTGGGATCAGGGGTGTGAGCCACCATGCCAAGCTTGACGTTTTCATTCATTCATCATTTGATGGACACTGGGTTGTCTTTTATCTTGTTTGCTTACTGGGAAGACTGCTAGGATAAAAAGCTAGGCATCAGGCTGGGGTGTGGCTCAGTTGGTAGAGTACTTGCCTATCATATACGAAGCTCTGGGTTCTACCCCAAGCTCAATAAAAACTGGGTATGGAAGCACATGCCTGTAATCCCAACACTCAGGAGGTAGAGACAGGAGATCGGGATCAGGGTCCTCTTTGGCTTGTCTACATATACAATGACAGGCTAGCCTGGATATATTAGTCAGGGCTCTTTTTTTAATGTTTTATTATTTGTATTTTATGTGTATGAGTGTATTGCCTGCATGTATATAAGTGCACCTATGTCATGCAGTGCCCACAGAAATCAGAAGAGGCATTGAATTCCTCTGGAACTGGCGTTATGAACAGTTTTAGCCACCATGTGGGTGCTGAGAAGTGAACCTGGGTCTTCTGCAAGAGTAGCCAGTGCTCTTAACCGCTGAGCCATCTCTCCAGCCCCCTAGTTGGGGTTCTTTATGGGAACAGAACTAGTAGAATGAAAATGTATTTAAACAGGATTATTAAATTGGCTTTCAGATATGGTTTGGGTAGTCCGACAGTGGCTGTCTTCATACTGGAGAGGCTAAGAACCCAGTGGCTTCTCAGTTCATGAAGCTGGAGGCCTCAGTAGTCCCAAACTGGTGCTGAAAGCCTCAAGGATTCCCGGAGAGTCACTGGTCTTCAGTCCTCACTGGAAGGGAAGAAGAATCTAGGCTCATGACAGCGAAGGATGGTGACAGTATGTGGTAGCTACGGAGTCGATGAACTGCCTGTGAGACGGGAAGGCAAGCTTGCAAAAAGCAAAGGCTTCTACTTGGACTCTGTTCTATCTGTGCCACCGTTCTTCTCACTTTCAATAACCTAATTGAGAAAATCAGCGAGACACAGCGGTGCATGCTTTGGAGCTCTGGGGAGGCAGAGGCAGGGAGATCTGGGTGAGTTCGAGACCAGCCTGGTCTACATAGTGAGTTCCAGGCCAACTGAGGACAGGGAGGCCCTATCTCAAAAACAAAAAAACAAAGACAAGAAAATCCCCCACAGGCTTGCCTTTTAGTTGACTCTAGATAAAGTTGACAATCGAGATTAACCATCACACTGGGCTACAGGGCACATTGCCTCGAAAGCAACCTAACAGTCTCACAGCTGAGTACATCTTCACCGAAGTCTGTGTGGATGGCCACGTCTAATTCTCTGGGGCGTGAACCTGGGTTTAACTATTCGGAGACTCTGAATCTGTCTTCCACAGTGATTGTATCATTTTATGTTTCTACCGCCAGAGGCAGCAGAAGGCCCGTCTCTCTATTTGAGTTGTTTTGGTTTCTATCACAGGGCCCTTGATAGTTCAGAGTGCCTGGTGTGGTAACCACCCCAATCCCGAACTCACTACATCTACTGATGGCTCTGTCCCATGACCCGCATATATGAACCTGCCCTGGGGTCACGCTCAGAGCCCACTTTCTACTTGCCTTTACCATGCCAGGGCTTCTTATGCCTGTTTCCTCTCCTGCAGATTTGTTTGCTTGTAATTTTTTTGAGACAGGGTCTTCCTATAGTTCCAGCTGGCCTGGAACTCACTATATAGACCAGGCTGGCTCGATCGCACAGAGATCCACCTGCCTCTGCCTCCCCAGCGCTGGGATTAAAGGCGTGTGCCGCTACATCCAGCTTCTGCAAATCTGAAGAAACACCTCCGCGGAAAGGAAAACTGGAAAAAGTTGGGCCTAGTGCTCGTCCCCCGCCAGGAATCCCAGCATCGGGGGGTGGGGAGGGCAGGAGGACCGCAAGTCTGAGGCCATCCTGCCTCAAAATCAACCAATGAACGAATAAATCAATAGAAAAATTAAAAGAGAACAAAAACAACAGCCACCCCCGCCCCCTCAATTCTGCTTTGCCGGGTTTCTTTTTCGGTAGCTCCTTTCCTTTATCTGGTCGTTCCTGCTAAAACCGAGGCGCCCTGCTTATCTGGAGTCAAGGGCAGGTGGGAGCCCGATTCGAACAACTTGTACCGGGGACACGCACCGGTGCAGACAGGCGATTCTGCTACTTTGCTGGGCACTCGGCCGGCCGCGAGCGTCAGCAGCCGAGGGACAGGCCCTCACCCACTGGCAGCGTCCCCAGGGCCCGCACCCCGCGCTCCAGCCCGCAGTGAGCGAGCACAAAGGTCTGGGGCAGCGGCGGCGTGGCGCTGCCCCGCCCTCCCGATGGCCCCGCCCCGGACCTCGAGACGCGCGTCCATTGGTCAGGAGCTCTCCGGGGCGTGGCCTCCGAGCCCCGCCCCTCGCCCCTCGGCCTCGCCCCCTGCCCCGCTCAGCTCTCGCAGTCGGAGCCCAGCAGCAGGCGGAGTCGAACGCGTTGTTTGGTAGGCGGCTGTTCCCGGGACTTGCGGGAAGGGCGCGGTGGGGCGCGGGGTCCCCAGGCCCCGGGAGCCCAGGGAATGGGACGGGGATCTGCTCTGTACCTTAACTCCCCCCTCCCCTCCGCTGGGTCTTAACGACTCTCCAGCGAACACCGCGGTCCCCCCCCCCGCTCCCCCTCCCCGACTTGACCCAGTCGCCCGACTTGTTTGTGGTGCGCCGGTTACTCATCGCCCCCGAGGGACATGTGTGGGTGTGGCCGCAGCAGGAGGGATCGCAGCCTCGCATCCGATTGCACTTCCCGCCAGGCCACCTGTTTTGTGGGTACGGGGAGCGCCCTCCCTTCCGCCTCACCCGTAGGCTGGAGCATCTCTGCTGGGGACTCGCCACACGCGGGAGGCGGAGCTGTCCCCTCAGGGCCTGGCCGCGCCAGCTGCGGGCTGGACTGGGACGGGGGTGAGACCCTGGCCAGGCCGGGAGAGGGGGAGCGGCCCTGGCGCCGCGCAATTGGCCGCTTCTGGGGAGGAGGAGTAGCTTGAGGTGCTCACCCGGGGTGTTTTCGTCCGGATGGGGGCCCCCCAGGACGCAGAGGAAAACTTCACCGGCGCTGGCAGGCCGGAAATGCAATGTTGTTTTTTGATTTTTATTTTTAAAAGCCAGGATGAGCCCACAGCAGTAGAGGTGTGTGCAGCGGTAATTGGAGATCGGCAGGCCCCACAGGGCCTGAGTTCTGAGAGGTGGAGGAGGTGTCTGCAAAATACAGGGCCTCCTCTGCTGACCGGGGTAGAACTTTTACCAGAAAGGGGTGTGTGCTGGAACAGAGGGAAGTGGCTACCCCTGTGTCCTGAGAATAGGGAGTTATTTTTCTTCTTCTGGCTATTTGGCTATTTCTCTGCCTCTGTGCCCATTTTTGGTGCTTCTCCTAACTGAAGCTAGGAGGAACTTGTGAAAAAAAAAATCGATTCATTAAACTGGAAGTGTTGGTTGATGCCTGGAGTTCAGGGTCATACTCAGCCCCATAGCAAGTTTTTTGTTTTGTTTCATTTGTTTTTAGACAGGGTCTCCCGCTAGTCCCAGCTGGCCTGGAACTAGCTCCATCATTTTGTCTCTGCTAGGATCAAAGGCGGTAGCCACCATGCCAGCCTGGGCTACATGAGACCCTATTTAAGAAAAAAACAATTAGTGCTCCTGCTTTCTGACCCTATGCCCCTAAGAGATTCTTTAAGTCCCAGCTAAGCCATTCCCTGCAATGGCCTGAGGCTTCCCCAGAGCCTCCTTCCCTCTACCATCCTTTCTAGTAGCAGCCTGGGTGCCACTGCCCCCTCCCCCCAACTTGTCTGGGAGTCCCTCCAGGGTGAGAACAAAATCTCCTGTGTTGGGGTCACAGTGAGCTGAGCTAGGCCCGGCCGTCCTGGGGTGGTGGTGTGTGTGTGTGGGGCTGCCTTTCTTTGTCCTGCCCAGTGGCCAGGGAAGGAATTTGGTTTGTAGCTCATCAGCTGACTGTTAAGAGGGAAGGGTTCTTCAGTGGCCCCGGCCTGACGGGAGCACCAAGGGGGCCATTATTGTAGATCGAGCCTGCCTTCCGCTATTCATGGTGGCTTCGTCTGCTGCACTTCCCTGTCCAGGTGGACAGACAGGAAAGTGAGTCAGGGAACCAGTGGGTGGTGGTAGGGTGTGGAAGAGATTCTGGCCCAGTAATGGGGAGGATTGGGGGAAGACTGGGAGACAACAAAGTGGAAGGAGGGCCAGGGAGGGGAGTGCAGGGCTGTGTTTGGGGGAGCATGGGGCTTACTTGGACTAGGACGGACTGTCAAGCAGAGAGCTGGGGTGGCTTCTGTCCCTTGGATGCCCCTCCCCTCTGGAGTTTTGTCGACGACATTGGAGGGGCTACTTGGCTTCCAGCTTTTTCCCAGTCCTCAGACCCAGAGGGCGGGGTTCCCTAGCTGGGCCCCTGGAGGGGATAGGCCAGTTCTCATTGGCTGGGGCTGTTTGCTCTTCTTGGCGATGTGGCCCCGCCCCTGCCGTCCCTTCCTCTCCTCCTCTTCTCCCCGGAACAATGGAGCTGAGTGTGGCTGGCCAGCCCCCAACACTGTATGAACCTCTGGTTCTTTCTTTGCCCCTATGTCTTCCAGGGATCCCCGTGTTTAGTCCAGCTAACCTGTCCCCCTTCTCCCCCAGCCATGGGCACTTTTCTATGAGGTTCGGATCTGGCCGGGTAGGGGTGGAGATGGAGGTGGGAACCAGGAACCCAGGGGAACTATGTAACTCCTGGAGCCCTGGCCCTGTGCGGTTTGCTTATGTTGGGAGAGTGGTCTGTTCCTTCGTCCAGTCCGTGTCCATCCATCCCGGCCGTCGTGTCCGTCCCCCGCCTTGGTGCTGGATGGTTTGGCAGCCACCTCCCCTGGGTCCCCTTAGAAATGTAGTCTTGGGGATTGGAGAGATGGCTCAGCGGTTAAGAGCACTGAATGTTCTTGCAGAAGACCGGGGTTCGAATCCCAGCACCCACATGGCAGCTAACAACTATCTGTAACTCTAGTTCCAGGGGATCCAACAGCCTCTTCGTCCTCGGGCATTGCATGACTCAGGTGCACTTACTTACATGCAGGCAATAACACACATACACATAAAAATAATAAATATTAAAAAAAAAAAAGAAATGTAGTCTTGAGGCCTGGGATAGTAGCTCGGTGCTACAGCTGGGAGATCCTGGCTTTATCTCCAGCACCAAAACCAAAACAACCCCCAAGACAGAACTACTAAGCAAGTGACCAAGCAAAACATCACTAACTCCACCCACACCTGCAGAGTCTCAATTTGAATTTGGACATGGGCCAGAGATTCCCAGGAGCTGCGGAGGCTGGTCCTCAGTTTCCTAGGATGACGGGACTGAAAGAGTGCATCCCCAGGGGCTGATGGGAAGGGGAGCCTAATGCCTGGTGCCCACCAAGCCACAGCATTAGAAGCAGCACTGGTTTCCCACCTTCTCCTCTGTAGCTGGGTCTTTAGTCTTAGTGTCTGCTCTGTCCCTTTCCCTTAGTGTGACCTGAGTCTTCAACAGCCCTACCTGCTAGTATGGCCTGGCCCTCTGCTGGTGGGGCGTCCCAGCACAATGCCTAGTGGTGACCTTCCCCAGCTACAGACCCATCTGAAGAACAGGCTTTGAGAGGTTCTAGCCTTGCCCGAGAATGAAGCGTCCAACTTGAACTATGCTCTTGTTCTCCAACTCCCCATTTTCCTGCCTTTAAGGAGCCTTGTGAAGTGAACTCCCTCTCACTAAAATGTAAATGACTGCTAATACTTCCAGGCTCCACTCCTTGAAGTAAGCACCTGACTTCTGGCTCAAAAGATTATTCCCAGCTGGGTGTGGTGCTCTGAGCCCCACTCCCATCCCAGCACTAGGGAAGCTGAGGCAGGAGAATTGCCATGAGTTCAAGGCTAACCTAGGATAAACAGTGTAAGACCCTGTCTTAAAAAAACAGAGGGGCTGGAGAGATGGCTCAGCCATTAAGAGCACTGGCTGATCTTCCAAAGGACCTAGATTCAGTTCCTAGCACCTGTATGGTAGCTAACAACCATACCTAACTCCAATTCCAGGGGATCCAACGACCTCTTCTGGCCTCTGGGCATTGCATGACGTGGGTGCACTTAGGATGCACGTAGGCAAAACACTCATACACATAAAAATTTAAAACAAACGGAGAGAGTGAGGAAAAATTCATCTTGAATATGGCTGGGAACTTTAAGGCCAAGAGCACAGAAGGTGCTGGCTTTGGCCCCTGGGTAACAGAAACCAGGGCTCTGATTTTGGGGTGGGCAGAAAACTCCTAGAACCTTCCAGGACTTGCTGAAAGGCTATGGAAAATTTCCAGGCTATTTTCAGCTGAGGCCCCCTTCTCCACAGTTCTCAGGGTAAGAGGCTGAGAGGCCCACTTCCCTGGGGGGACAGTCAGGGTAGATGTGGCTTCCCTCCCTCTGCCCTGGCGCTCTCCTTGGGCTGGACAGCCCTCAGAACTAGGGCCTGCCTGGGAGGGGCTTGTAGCTTGGTGTTCATCTTGTCCTGTCAGTGAGCCTTTGGAAGGCCCTGGGTTTCTGCTGGTGCACTTGGGTAGTGCAGTATATCACATATGTGGCTGGGGATGTAGCTAAGATAGAGCACTTGCCTAGAGTGCATGAACCCTGGGTCCCATCCCCAGCATTGCTTAACCTGGGCATGATGCAATCCCAGCAGCTGGAACGTGGAGGTGAGAGGATCAGAAGTTCAAGGTCATCCTCACCTGCATAGCGCAAGTTGGAAACAAGCCTGGGCTAAGTGAGACTTTGTCTCAAAACAACAACAACAACAATAAAAAAGAGGTACAACCGAGGGACCCAGGTACTGGAGGGGGAGCCAGGCTCCATCCCTCCATGCAGGGTGCGTGTACACAGCTGTGTGCATATGTAGGTGAGCAGATATCCACACTCACATGGACATGCAGTCCTTGCTTATATACCCATGAGCATACCCCCCTGTGCATATAAGGTACCTGTTCACAGGATCATGTACTCAGGCATGCGTCCAAGTTCACTGGCATGCCCATACCTATGTACATTCGTACTTGTAAACACGTGCACTGAGCCTGGCAGTCATGGCTCACTGTGGCTGTGATATTTTGTCAGAATTTGTTTCAGGCCAGAGGCTTATCAGTTCTGGTCTAGAGAACTTAACCCAACCTTGACCCCTCAGTGGAGCGGCAGGGAGGGTGGTTTGGGCTGGCCATGCCTTCCAGGGCCACGCCTGGTATTGGTGAGAGAGCAGGCTGCAGCCTGTGTTGGAGGTAGGGGTGGGAGCTTGGGCTGCTGCAGGCCTCCTTCTGGTGTGGGAAGGCCAGAGTGGCCTCTTGGGTGCCTGTCCCCCACAGCTGAACTCTGACCCCTTTCCCCACATTGCCATTTCCTCTTCTGGGCCTGCTGGGGTAGCTGGCTGTGGGCAGGGCTGACTCCTGACAGGCTGCTTGAATAGTGAGTGATACAGCCTCCCGATCTCCCGGGTGTCTCCCCTCCATCCTCTGTCCCTGTCTCCTCCCATCATCTTCCCCCTGACCTAGTCACTGCATTTCTGTGCCTCAGCTTCCTTCAGTGTCTGATAAATGTGTGTCTAGCACTCAGCACATACCAAGGGCACTTCCCACACTTAGTGACAAATGCTCCCAAGACCCTGGCCTGCTCCTGGGCTGGGCCTGGGATGTGGAGGAACCCTTGTGTTGGCCTCAGCTCCCACCCCACCTTCTGCTGAAGGCTGTGGGCTTCTGTGGGCCTTTCTGAGGGACAGGGTGGATTTGGGATGTGAGGGGCTTGAGTGGAGAGTGAGGAGGTTCCGTTTGGGGCTTCTTCCGTCAACCCTGAGAGGTGGGCATGCTAAGGTGTGTGAGCAGACAGGTGGATGGTGCAAAGAAGGGAGGAGACGGAAAACAGCCATGATGCTGTGATACAGTGTGGTTCCCAGGCTGGCCCTGTGCTCTGTACCTCAATTCCTACCTCCACCATCCTGAAGGCCTTCACCTATACCTGACTCTCCCCAACTTCAGGGCCTTTGCACACCTTGCTATCTATACCTAGAACACCCTCCCTCCATTTTTCTTTTCTTTTTGAGACAGTGTCTCTGCAGCCCAGACTAGGCTGGAACTCACTGTGTAGCCCATGCTGGCTCAGAGGAGCCTCTTTTTTTTTTTGCCTCAGCCTTTATCAAGTGCTCAGGTCACAGGTGGGCACCAATATTCCTGGCTTCTTTTGATTTTTCAAATGGCTGACTAACTTTCACATTCCAGGCCCACCTTACACCTCCACCTCTTTACTTTTTGTCCCTTCTTTTAGCAGGCCTTCTGGCCATCTATGACCACCACCTTTCCGACACATTTACATGTTTGTCCTCTGGTTCCAGGTTCTGCCCTGTGTCTCCTGTATTATGAACAGAGCTTCGTGCTGGGCATGTTGTTAAGTGACTATGATTGTGGTTAACAGCAAAGGTCTTAGCTAACACTGGCTGCTTGCGTGTTCTGGACAGAGTGTGTACCCAGTGCCCAGAGCCTGTATGTATCTACTTCTTTTAAATTTAATGATTTGTGTGAAGTTGGGACAATTCACATACAGACAGAAGCCTAGACCTTGGAGGTTAAGTCACTTGCTCAAGATCACTCATCTGGAAGGTAGGAGATGGGGGGAGAAGGGACAGGGAGACTGGTTAGAAGGGGGAAGGGCAGTTCTCCACCTCATCCTGATATCACCTAAGACAAGATCTCTTTCTTTTTGCTGCTGTATAGGCTAGGCTGGCTGGTCTATGAGCTTCTCTACAGCCCCATTAAAATACATATGTTGTTTAAAAAACAGAAAAATCTGGAGAGATGGCTCAGCAGTCCTGGGAGGCCTGGGTGGGGGCCCAGGGGCCCACCCCACCCTTTCCCTCTCTGGGCCAGCCTTCTTCCCAGAACTCCCGGCATTGGAACATTCCAGGACTCTATGACCTGTGCTGGAGCCCTGACTGCCAGGCCAGCAGCTGGGACCTCTGTGAGGTGGGGGCTTTCCTGGGCTTGTAAGTCCTGCCTGGCTGGGGTCACAGCTAAGAAGAGGTCAGTAGGTAGCTATGTCACTTGGGTGGAAGGCTGTCCAGTCACACTTTCCAGCCAGCCAGCCAGCCAGAGTCCCCAGAGGACGAGGGGGCATACAGAGAAGTCTGAATCTTAGGGAAGGAAGAGGGCTGCCCTTGTCTTGCGCCCACTCCTCCCTGGAACCCAAGGACCCAAAGGTGAAGGGTTAGAGCAGAAGGGGCCTTGCTGGGTAGAGCAGGTGAAAACTCCGAACCCCAGGGCCATCGAGTTACTACAAATGGAGGAATGTGGCTACCAACTGGGGCTCAGGGTCCACAGAGCTGTGGATTCTTTGCAAAAGTAGCTGAGGGTATTGGGAATGTGGCTCCATTGGTAGAATGCTTGCCTAGCATGCACGAAGCCTTGGGTTCAGCCTCCAGCACCCCATTAATGTGATGTGGCACACATCTGAAATCCCAGCTCTTTGGAGGTTTGAGGTTAGCCTGGACTACGAGACCCTAGCTTTAAAAAAAGAGAAAGAAAAAAAGTGTAGCTGTGATACTTAGAAGACAGTTCCTTACTTTACAGACCTACACAGAAGCCACACAAACCTATTCGGGCCTGCTGTGAACTGGAAGGGACTCCTTCAGGCTGCTCCCCTGGCCCCTTGGGAGTTTGTTTACCTTAGCTTCACCTTCTCTCCCCATCCCCAGTCCTGAGCAGATGTGGCGGGACCCATGAGGTTGACCCCCTCCTCAGATGTGGAAGCAGCTCAGGAAGGGGGAAGGACTTAGCCCAGGGCCAGTGCTGGGGCGGTTGCTCTTGGCCTACAGCCAAGGCTGGTTGGAATCCTTCCCATCTGGGGTCTCTTGGTGCAGGCTGTGGCAGGCTGTCTGGTGCTGCTGCCCGAATTCTTCCTTTTGGTGTTTTGAATCATCTATCACACCAATCCAAGCTGGCCTTGAGTTCACAGCAGTCCTCTTGCTTCAGTACCCTTCTGCCTATGGGATTCTGCTATGTCTGAGGGGATTTCATCTCATAGCAGGGAGTGTGCCCAGCTACTGGGAGCACCTCTTCCTGGTGGCCTTTCAGGGTCATCTACCGGCCATAGACTCATGCTGGACCCTCAGGGAGCCATACAGGGCTTTGAGCTTTCCCGGGGGGTGCCTGCTGGGTGCTGCTCCCTTCTCTTTGGTATGTGGGGTAGAGTGGGATGGGAGGAAAGGGTCCTGAGCTCAGTGTTGAAGTCACGCTGGCTGAAGGTGTCCTGCCTGCCCCCTTTCACAGTGTTTACAGAGGGTTCTGAGCATAGTAGGAGAGGGAGAGGGAAGCTGATCCTCTCCTTGTCATAGGGGGTTACCTGACATTTTCTTTTTGTGTGGATGTGGATGTGGAGGCCAGAGGGTGACCATCCAAGGCCTTTTTAAAAAAAAGTTTTATTTTTATTTTTAAATATTTTATTATTTTATGTGTATGAATATATTGCCTGCATATGTGGAAGTGCACTTGTGTTATGCAGTGCCTATGGAGGTCAGAAGATGGTGTCAGAGTCCCTGGAACTGGAGTTATAGACAGTTGTTAGCTGCCATGTGAGTGCTGGGAATTGAACCTGGGTCATCTGCAAGAGCAGCCAGTGCTCTTAACCCCTGAGCCATCTCTCCAGCCCTATTTTTATTTTTAATTGTGTGTATATATATCTGTGTGAGGGTGTGTGCACATGAAGGTGCCTGTGGAGGCCAGAAGAGGGTGTCAGATGTAGAGCTGGAGTTGTGAGCTGCCTGATGTGGGTACTGGGAACCCATCTCTGAAGGATAGTACATACTCTTAACCCCTGAGCCATCTCTCCAGCCCATCCTAGACTTTTTAATTATATTTTGGTTCTGGGGATCAAAGTCGGGTCTTGGTGCTTGCTTGACAAGCATTTGACTGACGAGCCATCACTGTAGCCCATGCCCTGGCATTTTCTTGCAGAGCTGTGATAGAGGAGATCTGTAGCTGCCATGGGAGCCAGGTTCTGGCACCAGAGCTGATACCTGAACCAGGGGGTGTGGCTCCAGACAAGGTGGTCTGGATTGTGCTTGGCAGGCAGTCTCTGGCTGTTCTGGGTCTGGGCCTCTGATGCAGGACCCCTGAAAGCTCCCATCTCTCAGCAGGTCAGCCATGTCATCTGAGCCTCCCCCCCGGCCACAGCCCCCTACACATCAGACTTCTGTTGGGCTGCTGGACACCCCTCGGGCCCGGGATCGCTCTCCATCCCCACTTCGGGGCAACGTGGTCCCCAGTCCTCTGCCCACCCGCCGGACGAGGACCTTCTCAGCGTGAGTCTAGGGTGGGGCTGTTGCCCCAGTGAGGGCCGATCCCCTCAGCATTCCCTGGAGAGGCCTGGGGCTGGGTGATGGGTGTGGGTGAGGAACAGGGAGGTGCCCTCCAAACTTAAGGTGCTGTTACTACAGGAACCTGCCCTGGGTGGGCGTGCTAAAATCACTGGGCTTTAGCCACACAGGCCTCTTCCTTATGAGACCTTGACTTCTTGCTGTGCAGTGGGGACAGTTTCCGGGTAGACACTGGCAGGTGTAGATTTTGGGCCCAGGAAGTGGGGGAAGCAGCTGTTAGTAAGTTTGTGAAGGGGATGCTCCCAACTCTCTTGGCTCACCCCCCTCAGGCCTGAGAAAATGTGCTAAGGTCACCCAATCATTTCCATCCCTCTGTGTGAATGGCTCCCAGGGCTCTATAGTACACAGCCTGTATGACTACATGGTAGCCCTAAGCCAAGCCTCCCTCCCTGGGATGAAGCTGGGGCAGAGGCTGGGATGAGGTGGGTGTGCCCCAGGGGAGTGGTGGAGGGCTAATGATGTCCACTCACATCTTCCTGTCAGGACGGTGAGAGCTTCACAGGGCCCTGTCTACAAAGGGGTCTGTAAATGCTTCTGCCGGTCCAAGGGCCACGGCTTCATCACCCCAGCTGATGGTGGCCCTGACATCTTCCTGCACATCTCTGAGTGAGTTCCCTGTGGTGAGCCTGGAGGCCTGGGCTGGGGGTTGGAGGTGGTGCTGCTATGGTCCCACACAGATGGGGATGTGTGACAGAAGGGTCCTGGGCAGGAGGATGTGTGTAGGGGTATGGGAGGCTGGACAGCAGTCCATGTGTGATGGTGACTGGTCTGTCTGAACTGTGAGGCCTTTGATGTGTGTCTACCAGACACTGGGCACGGGGAGCAGGGTGGGGACTGCTGGGTCTGGCGTGCATAACTGTGCCCTGTGCCTGGCCTATGGGGAGGGTGTCAAGGGAATGGCCTGTTGAGGCGTGGGGGCTGCTCACTCATCCCTTCTCCAGGAAGGAAGCTCAGGGCTGGGCCCTTTCTCCTACCATTTACTACTGGGGCTCTTCCTTCCTTCCTGTCTGGAAGCCTCAGGAGCCCAGGATGTGGCCTCTCCCCACCCCAGCCTCTTTCATCTTTGTACTCTTGGGTAGCCTTTGGGGAAGGCTGGGGAACATTAACTGGACCCCCTTCTTTTGACCCAACCACTACCCCCAGATTTTGTCCTGGCTGAGCTAGAGATAGAATCCAAGGTGACAGCAGAGACCTGAGAAAGATATTTTTGTGAGTGATGTCTGGGTCTGCTGTTGAAACCAGGCTACAGGGAGCTTCCTGGTGGCCAAGCCAAAGAGGGAAAATGTGATTTCCCTGAGAGTTTCCCATCAAAACCAGTCAGTTCTAGGGGATGTTGGCTGACCCTGGGGCTCAGGATCTAAGAGGGAGTTTCATTTTGGGGTCTTATCAAGGGACATCAAAATGCCACCCTCACTGTGAAAGGGTGACTAATCCCCTAGAAAATCAGGGAGCCCTCCTGGTTTTGGTCACAAGGGAGAAACTTTCTGGAACTAGCTTGGAGTGTATTAAACACTTTTTGCTTTCCTCCAGTACTATAAACAGAGCCTAGGCTCTTCCATGTGCTAGGCCGCTGAGCCATAGAAGTCTGTCTCAAGACGGTCTTGTAGTCATGACTGGCCTGGAACCACCATATAGACCAGGCTGGCCTCACTCTCACAGAGATCCACCTACCTCTGCCACCCAAGTGCTGGGATTAAAGGTATGTACCACCATGCCTGGCTTTCAGCACTCTTTAAAAACATTAAAAAAAATTTATGTGTATGAGTGTTTTACTTGCATGTAAGGGCACCATCTGTGTAGATTGCCTGTGGAGAGCTGAAGAGGATATTAGATCCTCTGGGAACTGGAGTTACAGGCCATTGTTAGTGGCTGTGTGGGTGCTGGGAACTGAACCCTGGTCCTCTGCAAGAGCAACTGAACCCTGGTCCTCTGAGCACCTCTTCAGCCCCCTTAGCATGATAGGGTATCTGTCATGCAACCCAGGCTGGCTTCTAACTTTCTCACTTCTTGTGTAGCTGAGGCTGGCCTTGAACTCTGATCCTGCACCTGCTTTCCAAAGCATTGAGATTATAGGTATATACCACCATGCCTGGCTCAGAACCTTTTGTTTAAAGTTTTTAACTTTATGTATATATTTAATTTGTGTGTGTGTGCATGTTCATTTGTGTATAGGCATGTGCCCACCTAAATTTACCTTGTGACCTGTGTTGCCTTTCTTATTTTTGAGAAAGGGTCTCACTGTGTAGCCTTGGCTGGCCTGGAATTTGTAGTGTAGACCAGGATGGCCACACATTTATAGTGATCAACCTGCCTCTGCCTCAGGCTTTAAAGAAAACCTTTGAGACAGGGTCCCAACTGGCCTTTAACCCTCCCTCTAGGCCAGATGGACTTTCAGTTTGAAATCCTACTGTCTCAGGAACTAGGATCACAGGCCTTGCCACCAGGCTGGCTTTTTAGGTATTTTCTGGAAGGCTTACTTTGTGGGAGTCAAGGGAAAACACACAGCTTGGGACCAGTGACCGCTGTGTGTACACGTTGCTAAGGCAAGCTGGTCCGAGCCACCCTCCCACTTGGATTCTCATTCCATGATGGTCTGTGTCTCTGTCACCAGCAGGCCTAGCATTGAGGTGTGGACAGCTGTGGCTGGGTTCTGTCTTTCAGTCCCAGGGAGGAGCCAGTGGGACCAGGACAGTGAGAGCAGGACACTGAGGCTATTCCTGGAAGGGGTTCCTAGAAGGGGTTCTGAGTGACCAGGAAGATGGAATCTATCCTGATATCTCAGAGTCGAGTCTGAGGGGCTTTCCCTCTGGGCACTAACTGCAGACGGATGTGTGTATATATGTGTGTGTGTGTGTGTGTGTGTGTGTGTGTTATTGAGCCAAGTGTACATGTTTGGGTATGAGTATACACATATGTACAGACACATAGAGGCCAGAGGTCGGTTCCATGTGTCTTCCTCTATTGCTCTCCACCTTCTTTCTTGAGACAAGTCTTTCAGCAATGTGGGACATCAGCACTGATGCACTGGTTGGCTAGGCTGGACTGGCCAGTGAGCATCAGGGATCCTCTTGGCTCTTTCTCTCCAGCACTAGGATACAACTGCATGCCATGGTGCCTGGAGTCTCTACATGGGTGCTAGGGATCTAAACTCTGGTCCTCATGCCAGTACAGGAGGTACTTTACTGATTGGGTCATCTCAGGCTGATTGCTCTTTCTCTCCTGCAGTGTGGAGGGGGAGTATGTCCCAGTGGAAGGCGACGAAGTCACCTATAAGATGTGCTCCATCCCGCCCAAGAATGAGAAACTGCAGGCTGTGGAGGTGGTCATCACCCACCTGGCGCCAGGCACCAAGCACGAGACCTGGTCCGGACATGTCATCAGTTCCTAGGGACCTGCAAGAATCCCTTCTCCTAGGCTTCAGGGAGACTTTGGGGGGAGGAGGAGCAGGGCTACCCTGGAGATGACATTCTACCACATAAGACTGGGCTTCAAGGTGGGGCAGGGTCCCTTTCAAGCAGCTTCTGGAGGAAGGGAATAGGGGGCAGGCAGGCAGGGGTGCTCTTGGCCGCCAGCACAGCCTCTGGCCATTGCAACAAGCTCTCACTATCTGAAAAGCATTAAAAGCATTTGAAAAGGACAGGCACCTGCCATAGCTGAGTGGAGGGTCCAGCCCAAGCCCAGATGATAGGCCAAACCTGGTATTTCCCCAACTACCAGCCCAGAGCAAGCAAAATCAGCCTTTAAGAACCCCTCCTGGAATTAAGAGACAAAAATCCCCAGATCTGTCTGGCTCCCCAGGAATGTCACCAGCCCTGTGATCTTTACTAAGTGCTACCTTACCTGGGACCAGGGCACAACCATCTTCTGATTGACAGCTTGGCTGGTTGTAGGGAGCTGGCTTGTGGGGGGATGAGAGTTTTCAAGTGGACTTTGCCTTTGGTGCCTCTATATCAGGGGCATTTTCCCCCACTCTGGGGAAGGTATACCGCCCCCCCCCCCAACTTCATGCCCTAGGCCACTGACCTTGGACTGGCCTTTTCTACCTGCTTCTAGTTACATGGTAGCCTCCCTGTGGGCATTTGAAGCCTGTCATTAAGCTGGTGCTGAGGGTGGTGTGGGGTGAGGAGGAGAGGCCTGCAGGGAAGGGCTGTGGAGAGGGGAGGGCCTTTCTTTAAGAACAGAACTAGGGCCAGGCTGGTGGTGCATGCCTGTAATCCCGGTACTTGGAAGGCTGAAATAGAGGTCTAGGCCAGTCTAGGTTACATAGTGAGACCATGTATAAAACAAACCAAGGGCTAGGGATGTAACTCAGTGGTAGAGCACTCGCCTAGCATGTGCAGGACCCGGGTTCCATTGCCAGCAGAAAACAAAAATCTCCAAACTTTGACACTGATCTGAAGGTGAGGCAGCTTGCTTCCTGATACCCTTGCAAAGTCAGAAGTTGAAGGAGAAATACACTTTCTATGAGAAGTGAGGCTTCTTTAAAATGGGTTATAAGTTATGGTTTTTGCTTTGCAGTATGAGGGGATCCTTGGGTCTTGTACATGTTAGCCCAGCCCCTGCTGGCCAATCTGACCCCCACCCCCTCTTTGGAGACAGTCTTGCTATACTGCTCTGCAGGCCAGGCTGGCCCAAACTCTTGGCACTCTTTCTGCCTTGGCCCCCCACCTGCTTGGAGTCACAGGTTTGTATCTTCATATACTGCCGATTTTTTAAAAAAATTAACTCAAGCCCTCCCCTGAGCCCTCCTAGTTTGTCCTATCTTGTACTCTGTAGACACACAGGTATTTCAAGTGAGCTGATCTTAGAACTTCCTTTGTTGTGGTTTGCTTTGGCTTTAGTTTTAGTTTAAAAATAGAAGTAGTTGGGTAATAGTTTTGAAATATACGGCCTAAACATAGTCAATAACTTGCTTGTCAACACAGGGATACAAGTCCTGAAATGGTGGCTTTGGGGCACCATAGTGGTCCAGGTTAGAGGCTTGACATGGGGAGCACTGGAATTTACAATTCTGGGGGAGTCTGTGTCCAGCATAAGCACATCTTTTGGAAGGGACAAAGGCTAAAACTTTTGCTGATGGCTCTAGTGGCTTTAAGCAGAAAGGGGCTGGGAGGTAGGTCAGTCAGTAAAATGTTTGGAGGACCTGACTTTGAACCCCAGAAGAAGCCAGGTGTGGTGATGCGCCCTGTAATCCCAGCACTGGGGAGGCAGAGACAATGGATTTCTGGGCTTGCTATGTGGTAGTTCTAGGTCAATGAGAGACCCTGTTTTGTTTTGAAAGGTAGATGACAGCTATGTGCACCTTTTTATTTCTTTAAAGACGGGATCTCATTCTGAAGCTCTGGTTGGCCTGGAACTTGCTATGTAGACCAGGCTTGCCTCAGACTCAGAGATTTGCCGGTCTCTGCCAGGAATGACATCTGAGGTGGTCCTCTGGTCTCCACATATACAACACATACTGAGGACAAGGGGACAGGCACATGCGGGTATGTAGAGCCAGCTCTAAAATCTCCATGTAGCTGACCATTTTGTTGGGTCACTGGTGGCTTTTTTCCTACTGGGTCAAAGGTGGCCTATTCCCCTCCAGCCTTGGTTTGTGGCCCAGAGGTGCTCCTAGGGCCTTTCTGCTAAGAACATATTCCCAAAACTCCTTCTGCCAGGACCCAGGAAGGCTTGCTGGGGCTGACAACCTTCTCTGTTACCCCCTTGCCCCAAAGCATCAGTACGGCTTTGCTCTCACTCTGGCACCTGGTTGGGCTTGGGGTGGCTTCATGTACTGGCCCTCTAGTGGACCCTGGCCTCCAGTGAGCTGGAAGCCCCATTCTGCTGGGCAGTGTAACTTCCAGACTCTCTAGCTAGCTCAGCAGAATCCTTTGTAAAGGGTTCTTCCTCTGCAGTCACATCTTTTCAGACTATAGAATATTCTGGAACTGCAGGATATCTGAACTGGAAAAGACCCCCTTTCTGTTCAGACAGGGAGTATTTACAGATGGGGAGGGACTTGTTGGTGACTGAGCAGGGAAGAAAATGCAGATTCCCAAATTCAGACATTGTTCACATCAGCCACCTTTCTCAATAAAGTGTTTTGTGCAAGGTTCTTTGTGCCTATGTGAACACAGAGGGGACTATACTGGGAAGTTAGGGTGTGTCCCCTGAATAAGGCCAACGCATCCTCTGGAGCATGTTTCTGCCGTTGAAGGGAGAGCCCTTTCATCCTCCAGTGTAGAAAGCTGAATGGAGTTTGTTGGCATCAGCAGGTTAGGTTGTAGGTAAATGCCATGATGGTGTTCGGGGTGTTATGTAATATGAGGGAAACCATCCCAGAGAAGGAGGCATCTCAGCGTCCTTGCTGTTGACATCTGAATCTTGAGGCTCTCCAGGTACCATGTGGGGGGCTGGAAAGGAGGGGACCCCTGATCCAGGAGGGTCACAGTGAGGCCAGCTGCTCTTGGGGAGGAGCAGCAGTTTGCAGAGGGGGAGTGGGGACAATGACAGCTCAGGGCTGGGTGGCTTATCAAGGAGGAACAGTGACTTGTGTAGCAGAGATGGGGATTCGTGGTGAATCATGATTCTCCCAGTGTTGGAAATAACCAGCCCATCAGACCTGTTCAGGAGAAGCCAAACAAGATTAGGTGACTTCAGTACTTTGTGGTGCTGTGGGGATAGGAGGTACCCAGCATGGATGGGGCCTGAGGTGGGGGAGGAAGAAGAGGAAGCAGCAAAGAGGAAGTGATTCAGGGCTGTGGGTGCTCGACTGCACTAGATCAGAGCACATCTGAAGTTATTAGTCCCTGTTCCTCATTCTCCTTATCCAACCAGACTTATGTTAGGGACATCTTCCAGGGGTCAGACAGAGCCTCTGTATGGGAACCAAGCACAGTACCCCCAAGGTTCTAAGTGCCTCCTGACTTTAGTTCAGGCTTTTCCCCTGAGGTTTCAAAAGCCTCAAGGGCTGCTAGGGCAGAGGTGACACTGAACAGCCCTAGGCTGCTTAGGTGTGCCTCAGTGCTTGCTGCCTTTTTTTTTTTCAGGGTCTTCCTGTAGCCTCAGCTGGCCTGGATCTTGCTACATAGACCAGGCTGGCCTTTATCTCAGAGATCTGTCTGCCTCTGCCTCCTGGGATTAAAGGCCTGTGCCACCCCTGCCCTACCAAAGAGCACTCACTGCTCAGCACAGTATTTAAATTCTTGTGAAGCTGACTTCACCCAATCAAAGGGGTTACCTGGGGCCAAGGGAGACTCCAGCTCACAGGACTCCTGGGAGTATCCAGAGTTGGTAATGCCCCCACACCCTGTTCCTATGCTTCTGAAGTCTACTCCTTTGCAGTCCCTACATGATGGGGACTGCCCACTCTGCCAGAAGAGAAAGTGAGGCCAAGGCTTATCCTAAACCACCTAGCTGGCCATCAGCAGAAAGAGACCTTGGATTCTGGCCACCAGCAAGGCCACACATGTATATGACTTAGTGCCAGTCCCCTTACAGCCATACAAAGCCTGGCAAGGGAAGGCCCTCTAATAGGTGGGAGGGTTGCATGAAAACACTTGAGGAGTGGGGGAGGACACAAACAACCAGATCAATACAGGTGAAAGGTCAGGCAGTTCTGATCATGGAGAAGGCATGGGGAGGATCAGTGACAGTCACTGTGGGAACTGGGAAGGCCTAGGGTATACCCGGCAGTTTGGGGTACACACCTGAGGACAGTTCCCCTCTCCAGCTACAAGTTGGAATGGGAATCCGGGACCTGAGCTGCAGGCAAAATGTGGCCATTGGCACACCTAGAAGTGAGGGCTCCAGGTGTTACTGGAGCAGAGCAGAGGCTTCGAGGGCTGAAAGTGGAGCTCCCCTTGGAACTGGAAGGACACCTGCTCATCTTTTACCTCACTACCCACTTGCCAATCAGAGGGGAAAGTGACCAGAAGTGGGAAACCGTATAGTCCCTTTAATGTGCTTCACTGTTAAGGGATTAACAGCAAAACTGCAAAATCCAACAAGGACAGATGCCACAGGATGTGGGTCCTGGCACTCATGTGGTGGGTGGACGAAGGTGAAGGGGTTGGCAGCAGATGCCAGTGTGGGCGCCAAGGGGGAGGGTGGGCCTGCCTGTGGTGGGCACACACAGTAGTGGCTGGAGGTGAGCATGGAACAGCAGGGGCTCCTGCCCCAGATCTGTGGGTATTTCCCACTGAAGCCATGGACCCAGCACCAAGCTGCAGCGCCGGGGCTGTGGAACCATTTCTATATGCTGAAAAGCTCTCCCTGAAGGGTGAGGCTTGACACAGTCCAGGCCTAGAAGAGACAGAAAGGATGGGAGCACCTGTTGCTGTGGCCATTAGGGTTTCACTGATGTGGGAGGAACTGGGTCTGTACCTGGACCAGTCAGCTTGGGGGAAGCAGGACTGCAGGCAGGACCTTGCAGGTCAGTGGACAGAGCCAGCCCAAATTCCAGGCCAGCTGAGGTGCAAACTGGGATCAGCAGTCACTTGGTTAACCATCTGTCAGGCCACATTGGGGGCTGTGGCTGACAAACAGGAAGCTGGAAAACAAAGCACCAGCCCTTTGGCAGAACGTTGCCCCTAGTTCATGTTCCAGCTCCACTGCAGACTGTAGACTCAGTGCATCACAGAAGTCCGTCTTCCAGTTAGTTCCAGGTGGGTAACCATGGATGGCCTGTTCTTTCCCATCACCAGATTCCATGTTTTGGGGGTGACTGACAGGTCTGAACATTAACAGCTGTCAGATTTTTCACAAAACCCTAGCTGGGTATGTTGCTGCATGGAATCCCAGCATTTGGAAGGCAAAGGCAGGAGGGTCCTGAGCTCAAGGTCGGCCTGGTTTACATAGGAAGTTCTGGGATAGCCAGGGCACAAAATTGATACCCTGTCTCAAAAAAACAAAAAGTAACAACACACTCCTCCCCCTTTTGACAAGAGCCATGAAGGGTAAGGGGCCCAGGCACATTCTAGTTTCTTCTATCAGTCCAAGATGATGGAGAAGTTTCAAAAATCAATCAAACTAAAAACCCAACCATGTACCCTAGCAGGCAGCTCTCAGACCATGGGCTGGGGAAAGGGTAGTCTTTTCTTAGAAGTTATTCTTATGAGGTACCTAATCCTAGGTTGGGATCCAAGCCAAGGCTTCACCCATGCTAGGCAAATACTCTGTGGGCTACGCCCCCAGCCACCATGCTTTTGTTTTCGAGACAAGGTCTCATTCTGTAGTCTAGGCTGGCCTTCAACTTGTGGCATCCTCCTGCCTCAGCTTCATAAGCAGAGATTATAGGAATAAGCCACAGCCATTTTTGATGTCTCCTTTCCTTTGGGGCTGCTGCTGACACTAGATGGAGGTGGAGGCATGGCCTACTGGTATGCCCATTAAGCTGACCTCCAGACCTTAGGTGACTAGACTCATGAGAGCAGCCAGGCCCGAGGCTGGGGGCTGTGTACATGTGAGGACTCCAGCTCTCGCCCCAAGTGACCCCAAGTGACCTTTCAGTCTTGTTGGCCAGGACCCCTTCCCTCTGGTGTTAAGGGAAGATCTCTTCACAGATCCTGCGTGTGTCCTCAGGTGTGGTCACCGTGTAGCCCACCGTTCTGGGGTCTGTGAAGATCTCGTGATCATTGCCCCCCTGCAGAGACACAAAACAGAGGTAGTAGGCTATGCTTTGTCCTGGGCATGGTTACTGCAACCCTGATGTTCCTAGCTTAGAGGGGGTTTTCTTCAGTTACATTTACATTTCTCTTAGTTTCCAAGAAAGTAAAGACATTTTAGTCACACTGAGAAAGGGGTTTAACCTCCTCCTGAACCAAAATCGAGCTGGGAACAAGTAATTATGCTCATGAAAAGGATCATAATGCCTTTGTGAAGATCTGTCTAAGGCTTATTTTTCTGTAGAGCAAAAAGCACTGCAAGTGACAGAATTCTCATAGCCATCAATTTTTCTTTGCACTGCCCAGATTTCTCCTGCAAGTTACAAGGAGCGTTGGCAGGGCACACAGCCTAGAATGGGGCTGTCCAGACTTCCTGGGATGGACAGGACTGGTCAGTCTGCCTACAGCCACTGTCACATGGAGCGACTGGGCACTTGAGGTGTGGCCAGTAAGAGAGGTACTGAGTTGAGTTTATTTGAATGTATGGTGTATGTATGTATGTATACGTTTCCCTGTGTGCATGTGCTCGGGTGTGTACATGTGTGCAGGCATGTATAAGCCAGAGGTTGACATTGGTTATCTTCTTCTTCACCTTTATTGAAACAGGGTTTCTCACTGAACCTGGAACTCACTGATTAAGCTAGACTAGCTGGCCAATGAGTTTCTAGGGATTTGCCTGTCTCTTCCTCCCTAGTGCTAGGATTACAAGCAGATGCACTGTGCCTGGCTTTTTACAGGGTGCTAGGGATCCAAAGAAGTCCTCGTGCTTGCCTAGCAACCACGTTACTGACTGAGCCATCTCTCCAGTGATGAATTCCTCTGCTTTTCATTACATTTTGGAGATTTTTTGGAGAGGAAATCATGCTATGTAATCTAGGCTGGCCTAGAATTTAAGATCTCTGTTTCAGCCTCCCCAAAGGTGGGATTACAGGTATGGGTCACAATTTAATGAAATTTACATGGCCCTGGACTGCTGGTTTAGGAAAAAGGTCTCTGGAGCAGGTGGCCAGTGCCCTGACGGGTGTGGTGACAGCAACTCCTATTTCTTTTCTTTTCTTTTTTTTTTTTTTTTTTTTTTGAGACAGGGTCTTCCTGTAGCTCCAGCTGGCCTGGAACTCACTACATAGACTGCTGGCCTTGAATTCACAGTGATCTGCCTGCCTCTACCTCCTAAATGCTGGGATTAAAGGTGTGCGCCCCCATGCCCAGCCCTCTTTTTTTAAAAAAATATTTACTTTATTTTGTGTGTATGAGTGTATTGCTTGCATGTGTGTAAGTGCACCTGTGTTGTGCAATGCCCATGGAGGTCAGAAGAGGGCATTGGATTCCCCTGGAAATGGAGTTATGGACAGGTTGTTAGTCGCCATAGGGGTGCTAGGAATTGAACCCAGGTCCTTTGCAAGAGCAGCCAGTGCTCTTAACCATTGAGCCAGCTCTCCAGCCCTATAACTCCTATTTCTAGAATGAAGATCATGGCGAGACGTTCATCTCCCAGAGTATTGCTTTTTATTTTGGCTTTTGGAGACATCTCACTGTGTAGCCCAAGCTAGCTTTGAATTTGGTGTGTAGCAGACCCTGAACTAACAACAATTCTGCTGCGGCCTTTTGAGTACTTAGATTACAGGTGTGAGTCACTATACCTGGAATCTCTCTCAATCTCTCTCTCTCTCTGCCTTTCTCAATATTTATTTTGTGTATATGAGTGTATTGCCTGAACATATGTAAGTGCACTCATGTCATGCAATGCCTGCAGACGTCAGAAGAGGGTGTAGGATCTCCTGAAACTGGAGTTACAGTTGGTTGTTAACCATCATGTGGGTGCTGGGAATAAAACGTGGATCCTCTGTAAGAACAGTCACTGCTCTTAACACTGAGTCATCTCTCCAGCCTCCTCTCTCTCTCTCCCTCTCTCTGTCTCTCTGTCTGTCTGTCTGTCTGTTTCTCTCTCTCTCTCTCTCTTTCTCTCCCCCTCCCCCTTTCAAGTGCTAGAGCTTGAGCTCAGGGCCTTGTGCATGCCAGACAAGTGCTCTACTGCTGAACTACATATATCCCAGCCCCTGAGCCATGGTGGTATTGACACAACAGTGGCATGTCCAGCTAAGGCCCCACTGGCAATCGCAGCATTAGCTGGCAGCTGCCTAAGCATTTTTGCATGTTACTTCACCTGTGAATGCCTCCAGAGGTGTGGGAGTGGGCAAGTCACTCTCCACAAAGATAAGCAAAGGGGTCTTAGAAAGGCTGTTCTGATAACCAGGCATGGAGACAAAGGCCTGTAATCCCTGCACTTGGGAGGCTTAGGCAAGAGGGTGGGAATTTCTAGGCTGGCTTACGCTACACGGCCAGACCTTGTCTCAAAAAACAAAACAAAACGCAATGCAACACAACAAAACAACAAAAAAACCCCACAAAAAACAAAACAACACACCAAAACAAACAAAACACAACAAAACACACCAAACCAAACCAAACCAAAACCAAACCAAACCAAACCAAACAAAATGGCTGCTTTGGATAGGCTGAATCTGGAGGGCTCTGGGTGCCTGGGGCCCATGTGCCCTGGCTGAGTCTAGAGCCCCTGCCATCACCAGTGGCCTTGGGGGCACAGCTGAGTTCATCTGCTGTACCAGCAGCCAGACCCTGCAGGGCAGCCCGCTTTCCTTGTCCTGGAACTTCCTAAGTCTTCCTCATCAAATGAGATGAGCAGTCTTAATACCTTGAAAAAAAATAATGAAAAGAGAATAAAGACAGAATGAATGGATTTTTCTTACAAAACCTTGACTTGAAGCCAAGATAGAGCAAAACTGTGACCTTCAGAAACTCTGGCATCTTTTTAAGATTAACTGACAATGGAGTTACTAGTGGCAAACGTACTTCTTTTTCTCCTGAGACAGGCTTGCTGCTGTGTAGTCCTGGATGGCTGGAAACACTCCACTCTCCTGCCTCAGCCATTTGAATACTGCAGTTATAGGTGTTTTCATTTTTAATCAGAGCCCAAGGGGAGGTGAAACTCAAGACTTTGGGAGGGAACTCACAGGGACAATGGACACCATTCCAGGCCAGCCGGCTCCCCCAGCTTTTGTAGTCATCCATGCTTGGCTCCATGGTCAGCACCTGCTACCTAAGCAAATGCACATGGCACCACTCTAACAATTATTAACAAAGTTAGAGTTCTTTTAGGAACACCTACTGGGTAAACATCAAAGAGAAACCAAACAAGGCAAAAGTAACGTCTGGAATCTTTGGAAGATTCACCGTCTACCTGGAACACATGCCCGTCCCTCACTGACTCAGGGTCCAGTAATTAACTTACTCCCCTGTGCAGCACCTACACCTGCCAGGCACAGTTCAGAAGCTGCAGACAAGCCAGATGTGGTAGCACACCTGCAATCGTACAACTTGGGAGATGGAGGCAGATCAGGAGCTCAAGGTCATTCTCCGCTACGTAGCAAGTTTAAGGGCAGCCTGAGCTACGTGAGATCCTGTCTCAAAAAGCGACAGAAAAACCAGAAGCTGCAGCTAGTGGTACATGAAACCCACACCAGGGCTGACTGGGGCTCCGGGCTCAGCTTTCCTTACAGGGAGACCTGCCACAATTGCATAACTCAATGATGCTCTGTGAGTCAGGGAAGGACTAGAGAATGGAGGGTGAGTGAGTCCAGGGTGCCAGGGTGGGGCTTCAAAGCAGATTGGAAGGAATAGGATAGGCTGGAGATTTCCAGGTAGATGGCAGCCTGAGTGAACCTGTGGAGAGATGCCGGATGGCAATGGGTGGGGATGGAAGGGTCGGCAGAGGCCAGGCCTCACGAGATACCAGAGGAGGTCATAGACATGATGAAATTTGCTTAGGGACAGGATCTGTCTGGAGAACTTACCCACAGGCTCTTAGCTGCTTTTACTATAAAGCATTCACTCCTGACCTGGGCCCACAGGGTAACTAGGAAGGGTAACTAAGAGTGGGAGGAAGCCTGCTCTACCTTCTGTCTTTGCCCTCTGGTATCTGTAGGTAATTACTCAAGAAGTGTCTGTCTACTGAACCCATCTTATCCCCCTGCAAGGCTGAAGGCAGAAAGATGAGTCACTTTCCCAAATCTATAGTCGCCTTGGATTCCAGAAAGAGCAAACTCCCAGAACAGACCAGCCCTAGAGGGGGGCAGTTATCTACCCTGTGAGGCTGCTCCTGGAGCAAGAGCAGTCTCCTGAGAACCAGCTTGACCCCCAAGCAACACCTTGCAGGACCAGAACTAGGACAATGCCCAGCCAGACCACACCTTGCTTCATTTTGCAGACTTCTTGTCTTTCCCCCGATTCTTCCATTTAAACCTAAAGCTCTTGTCAATACCCCAAGTGATGGATTTATGGTCACTGGCCATTCCCAGAGCCCAGGCTTTTGCCCTAAAACTGGTTATGAAGAGATGAGGCGGGTGGTGGAGGGTTAAGGGCACAAAAATGGAGGCAGAGAGAGCAGGAGGTTCCTGACAGAAGCGACTACATTGGAAAAGAGACCCCAGAAGCAAAAAGGATGCATGCTGGTCCCGTGACTGCTGCCATACCTGCCATTCCCTGGAGCAGGCAGCACGGGTGAGGCAGATGCATGCCTGGTGAAACTGATGCTTCATAAAGCCGGTTGTGGAAAATCAAAACCAGGGTTGCCTTTAAAGTGCAGGCGGATCTCTGTGAGTTCAAGGCCAGCCTGGTCTACAGCATGAGACCTTGTCTCAACAAGCATGCATGCATGCAAACAAATGGAGCACGGAACAGTGGTTTGAGGTCAGCAGAAGTAGAACCCAAGTTAGTGGTAGAGGCTGCCTGCTAGAATCAGGCTCCACTGGAACTAGAAAGTTCAGAGGCTGGATCTGCATATGCATCAAAGGTTCCCGATTCTGCTAGGGGGGCTCTGCAACCCCTATTCTCCCAGAACAAAAACTTCCTGGAGAAGAAAGGGTGTGTGTGTGTGTGTGTGTGTGTGTGTGTGTGTGTGTGTGTGAATAAGCTATCCTGATGGGATCATCCTTCTAGGCAGTTAGAAGTTAGCCTATTAATATTTAAATCCTTAAAAAGCCCAAGGTCTGGGGATAGAAAGGGGAGGCAGTCTGCTGCATTCACACCTGCAGGCTGCTGAGAGGACTGGTTATCTTCCCCTGTGGAGATAAGGCAGGGACAGCCTTAACACTGTCCACAGCCTGTGAGCCCTGCTGCATGGGAACAGGCAGAGTTGCCACATGGCCAGTGGGGACCTGTTGTGTGGACAGCCACCCACAGCATGGACTCTCCATTTTTTAGCCCATATTCTCACTGCATTACTCCATACTAAATTTCATTACTCAACTTCTAGGTGTGACAGGTGCAGAGGTGACAGGGGCCTGCTCTGAAAACACAGGGCAGCGCTCCCTGGATTCCCCAGAAGCCTTAAAAATGCCTGCTGTGGGCAGGGCCCAGGCCTAGAATCATGAAGATTTAAATGTACAGCTAAGGTGAACCCCAGGATTTCCAATCTAAAAAACTAGTGTGTGGGATGGAAGAGAAACTGGGGGCCCTGGAGTAAAGGCCCTGTGGATGGCTTGGAGCTTCACTATCATTCTGTTCATCCAGTGGGGCAAGAGACAGCTGTGTGCTAGACTTGGCATGACTGTACATCCAAGAGATGCCAATTCCATGGCCCCAGAAAGCCAGCTGCATGATAGGGGTCAAAGCCTTGAGGAGAAGAGCCGCAGTGCTCAGAGACGAGGGATGCTTACTCCTGAAGAACCATTTTCAGCACCAGCAGGCAATGCAGGCTTGTAACAGGCTATGGCTCATGAATGAATGGCCAGGGCAACCCCTCTTCAGGGTTTTCTGGCAGGCCCTGATCTCAATCTCAGCAACAGCAACATTCTGCAAATTTTTTTGTCTTTTTTGTCTTTGAGACAGGGTCTCCCTGTATCCCCAGCTGGCCTGGAACTCACAAGGAGGCTGAGCTGGCTGAGAACAGGCCCTATGGAAAAGATACATTCCCTCATATCTTCTGCAAGCCAGGCCCTGAGAACCATCTTCTCCTGGGGCCTTGCTCCATCCTTACACAGTTCCTTCAAAGGGGGAAGTGCAACCTTACTGGGCTGAACAGAGCACTGGGGTTCTCACAGAGACGCTTGTGTGTGGCCACTGCTGTGGCAAGTGGCAGGGCCACTTCTGATCTGGGTGCTTTGTAGCCTGCCACCCCTTGACCCACACTGAGTCAATTTTAAAGGCAGATGGTCCTTCTCATATCTCAGGAGGGTGAAATGCTGCACCACTGAATGGAAGGGAGGGAAGGCTGCAGTCTTTGCAGGCAACATGAAGCCAGAATGGACAGCTGCAGGAGACCAAGTTCACTGTGGGTGTCAGCTCAAGGGGCTGGACTGAGGAGATACAGGAAAACTAGATTCATCTGTTTTCTCAATTTGATATTTTTAAAAAGTTGTCAATGGATTGCAATTTTGAAACAGTTCAAAAATGTATAGATGGGGGGTGGGTGTCTCCTGAGGTATGCTGTCCTCTCCCACTGAACAGAGAGGAGGCAATGGAGGGCTGCATATACCTCGCTCACACCTTAGTCTGGTCTGGACTGGGAACTGTTGGAAGAACATTGAAAAAGGACCCTGTCTTAGTGGCAAGTCTCTCCTGCCCTTTCCCTTCCTTTCCACAGTGGCTGCTGCACAGTTTTAACCTGAGACCCCTTTATGCATTTAAAAGCTGGTATGGAAAGATGATTTCATCCTGTTAGACAAAAACGTAGCATGGTGTTTTTATTGTTCTGCACTTTGCTAAAAAAACACCACAAGAGACAGGTGCATATGGCAGTGTTTAACTTGAATGTGCAGGTCCTGGTCCCTGCCCTATGCCCTCTGTGGACTCCTGTTTCCGCACATGCTTGGTCAAGTGGACTCATAGCTAAGTTACCCAGAACCAGGGCACTGAGGCAAATGTGCATCTGCTGCTACAGCTCCTCAAGTGTCGGAATGTTTGCAAATCCCTTAAACCAGGGTGTGGTTCACAAGTGATACAGCTTTCCTGCCTGAGGCACTGAGTGCTTGAGTTTGGCTTGTGACCCTGGGGAACTCTGTCTGGGCTGATTTTCTCCCTCCAGGCCAGGATCTCCCAGCAGAACTCAGCCTGTATTTGGGAACACTGGGTACTATGGCTGATGGGAAGGATGACAGGGTTTGGGGACTGAGAGACAGCCAGAAAAAGGACAGTATCTTTCTTTTCCACTCTGCTCTCTCAAACAGAGGGCACACTTATGTGCCACATCAGATCCCACCAGTAGAGGCTGTGCTGTTGGAGAAAGGAGGCTACCGGGCAGCTCTGCACCTCTAGCAGAGACATGGCTTTTCACCGAAGAAAGCTCAGGTTCTGTTGCCCTTGGAAGCCAGCAAAAATCATGAGCTCCAGTGTGAAAGAAAACAAGCTTTCTGGGCATTGTTGGGGGTAGGGGATTTGAGCTAGGGTCCCACTACATAGCCCAGACTGGTCTAAACATGTAATCCTCCTGCCTCTACTTCCCAAGTGGCTGGGATTATAGGAATATGCTGGCTTCATTAAAAAACAAAACAAAAACCACTAAATATAGATCCAAGGCATGGTAATGCAAGGGTTAAACAGTACAGCAACCCCCGTGACAACTTGGGACTCCTAACAGCCGCATTCCACTCTGCAAAGTCTCAGCAAGGCTTCTATTCCCATATAGCACAGGAGAGTCATTATTATAGGAAAGTCTATTGTGTGGATGCCATTCTGGGATGATGGCTGCACCATGCTATTCTAACCTTAGAACAAGGCTGCTCAGCCTCAGAGCAGGCTGGCCCCGGAGCAGGCTGGCCTCAGAGCAGGCTAGCCTCAGAGCAAGGTCACAGCTGCCTCCAAGTAGGACCATTATCTAGTCAGAGAGTTACGCTATTATGAAAAACTCCACAGGTTTAAACAGACTCAGGCATCTGGAGGCAGATCCTCAGCAACTCAAGACGTCTTACACAGATAACCAGTCCCCAAAAGAAACAAGCCCACACAGCTGTCCCATACGATAAGACCTAAAGGACCAGGGCACCATGACACTGAAACACTGCCTGCTGTTCAGAAGCGCCTCTACAGTCCCCGCTGTCTTGCCTGTTGCATGGCAAAAGATCTAATAAACTCTGCTTCTGCTTTTCTCCCACCTGGTAAATTCGTTCCCAGATCATGTGTCACTGGCCTACCATGCTGTCCTGGTGCGGCATGTTGTAGTGGGTCTTAATAAATCTCTTCCCTTTCTGTAAGAAGTGGCACCTAGGTGGCCAGGCATGTAGCTCAGTAGGTAGAGTGCCTGCATGGCAATCATGATAACCTGGGTTCAGTCCCCTGTACTGCAGAAAACGGGGTGCTTGTGCATGCCTGTAATCCCAGCATTCCGAAGGTGGAGACAGGAGGATCAGGGGTTCAAGGCTACATAAGTTCCAAGCTAACACTCCCCCACCCCTGCCTTCAACAACAAACAAAATAAAACCAAATGGCAAAAAGGTGGACCTGGTGATACAGGCTTGTAATCCAGCTACTTGGGAAGCTAAAATGGGAGGACTGTGAATTTAAGGCCATCCTGGACTTCAGAATGAGTTCAAGGCCAATCCAGGTAACTTAATGAAACTCTGCCTCAAAATAAAAAGGGATAGGGGCTGGAGAGAGGGCTCAGTAGTTAAGAGGACTGGCTATTCTTGCAGAGGACTCGGGTTTGAATCCCAACACCCACATGGTGCCTCACAACCATCTGTAACTCTAGTTCCAGGGGATTTGAAAGCCCTCTTCTGACCTCCATGGGCACTGCATGACATGGATGAACTTACATACATGCAGACATAATGCTCATGTACATAAAATAAAAAATAATAAATAGCCGGGTGTGGTGGTGCATGCCTGTAGTCCCAGCACTTGGGAGGCAGAGGCAGGCGGATCTCTGTGAGTTCAAGGCTAGCCTGGTCTACATAGTGAGTTCCAGGCCAACTAGGGCTACAGGGACACCCTGTCTCCAAAAAAAAAACATCAAGTCTGTTGGCGACTTTTTCAAGGTCTGCATTCGAAGTGCATCTGTATCTAGAGCCTTCAAACAAAGGGATGTGGTCATAAACCATCTTTCTCTGTTCTTTGGAAGGCTGAAGGCTAGGCTGGGCATGGTGGCACATGTCTTTAATCCCAGTACTTGGGAGTCAAAGGCAGAGACAGAAGAATCTTTTGAGTTCAAGGCTACATAAGACTACAGAGTGAGACTCTGTAGCTTAGTGGGAAAATGCTCACTTAGTATTCTGCTTTGAGTTGGATCTCTAGCATCACAATAAAATAAAAACAGCAGTGAGACTTGATGGCTCACCTGTCATCCCAGCACTCAGAACCTGTGACAGGAGGACTGCCATGAGTTAGAAGTCACTGTAGGCTACTGCAAGAAAAATGAATGCTAACCTCTACATTCCTTTCACTGAGGATTTAGCATCTTGTCTCACTGGGGACAGCCTGTGGTAGTGCAAAGCACACTCATTTAAAAAGCAGGTCTTGGGGCTGGAGAGATGGCTCAGTGGTCAAGAGTACTTGGCTGCTCTTAGAGAAGACCTGGGTTTAGTACCCAGCACCCACATGGAGGCTAATAACCACCTGTAACTGCAGTTGCAAGGGATTTGATGCTCTTTTCTGGCCTCTGAGGGCACTGCATGCATGTGTTGTACATATATACATGTAGGCAAAACATTCATACACATAAAATATAAAAATCTTTGGGCTGGAGAGATGGCTTAGCGGTAAAGAACACTGGTTGTTGCAGAAGACCTGGGTTCAAATCCCAGCACCCATACGGCAGTTAACAACTGTCCATAACTCCAGTTCCAGGGGATCCGACAGCTTCTTCTGTCCTCCGAGGGCACTGCACGACAAGGGTGCACTTACCTAAACGCAGGCATAACACTCATACACACTAAAACAAGAAAGAATAAAACCTTTAAGAAAGGTCTCTTTTTGAGTGTCTGATTTCAGCAGTGGGATTCTGGATATGTCCTTTTAACTGTTTAAGGTTCATACAGCTATGCATATTGGCCACATCATTTAAGATTCCCATGAGTTAAAGGGTTCACTGACTTCTCTACTTTCTTGGGTGTGTGTATGTCTATTAATAATAGCCAGTCTAGCAGGTAGAAAGCAGCATCTCATTATGGACTTGCATTCTTCTGATTACAGATGTTGATTCCTTATGTCCCTTTGTGAGTTTTCCTTGGAGCAATGTGCCTTTGCACATTTTAAATCAGGTAACTGAAATGCTGTAAGTCCCAGGAGTCTGTGATGTATTTTGAATATTACCTCTGTGTCAGACATGCTGTATTGGAGCAGGCTTTCACCACCAGTGCTTTGGGGTCAACCCCTTAACAGACATCACTGTCAAGACCACTGTCCAGTGGCTATTCCCTGTGTTTTCTTCTAGGCTTAAAATGTCAAGTCTTATGTGTGATTTTTTTTTTTTTTCAGTCTTTTTGAGACAGGGTCTCCCTGTAGCCCCAGCTGTCCTGGAACTCACTATGTAGACCAGGCTGGCCTTGATCTCAGAGAGATCCACCTGCCTCTGCCTCCTGAGTGCTGGAATTAAAGGTGTGCCCCACCACCCCCGGCTTATGTGTGATTTTTAATCCACAAGTAAACAGCCAAAATAACACGGCCACAGCCTCCCAGTCACAGCTGCATTACTCCCAGTGGCTGAGACCCAAAGCCACTCACATGACTGAACAGATGCAAAAGAAAACATGGCATACTCAGGCAGTGGAACAGTATTTGAACCTTTTTTGGGGAGACAGAGTCTCATGCAGCCCTGGCTGACCTAAAACTTGCTATGTAGACCAGGCTGGCCTCAAACTCATGGAGATCTGCCTGCCTCTGTATCCTGAGTGCTAGGGTTAAAGGCACTACCACACTGGCTAATTAACCTTAAAAAAAGGTTGTTGCCATTTGCAACAATACAGATGAATCTGGAAGATGTCACACTAAGTGAAACAATCCACTGTCACTAGCTATGGGACCTTGGGTAGGTGGCTCACTCCTTCCCATCCACTCCCTGGAGTCTTTTTCACATTGGGGACCTTGCTGGGGGCAGGTCCAGGGTAGACTGTGGCCACCAGAAGGACAAGGAGTTCCAGGTCGGCAGCATTTATGATGCATTATGAAGCCACCACACCTGAACTGTGATCCCTGACAGCAAGGTGACAAGGGCAGCACAGGGAGAGAAGTGGAGGGGCACAGACTGAGACACGAGCCCAAGCACAGGCAGTTGGGGCTGAGGCCCCTCTTGAGCCCTTGATGGTGGCAGCAGGATCCTCCTGTCAGGGGGTCCTCACTCTGCTGCCACAGTGGCTCTGGGGAAAGTGCTTCTATGTACCCCTCTGTCTGGTGCTGGCCTTTGCTGCTGGGCCCTGCTCTGTCCCCAGCTCAGATCTCATTCATACTGGTCTTGGGATTTTTGATACCATTCTCATCCAACAGCTCCCAGCATGCCCCATGTGTGATGTCCCCCAACCCCCAACTGTCACTGATCAATCCTGAGTTTCAGATTCAGAAAATTCATCTTCCCATATTTGTGACTCCTAATGTGCAATTTAAAATGAACATGGAGGTGGGATACATGGGAGTACAACAGGATAAGGTGACAGAAGGACAGGGTCTGAAATACAGAAGGTTTGACAAACAGGCATTCTAGGAGGTAAGAGAAATGGGCAACAGTTAATGCAAAAGGATCAAGGGCAATGCCTCTGAGCTCAGAGGGAAGAAGGCTGGAAGCCATTCCTCAGTCTGAGCTAGGCCAGCCACTAGGGCGTGTGTGATGGAAAAAAGCCTCCTGTCGCTTTTTCCCCTCAAGCCCAAACTGAACAAACTGCACAAAAGACTTTCCTACTCACCGGCATGGTTTTATCTCCAAAGAAATAAATGATCTTGTAACCATCATGTTCCACATGTTTCAAGCAATACCGTTTGTCCCATCCGTCAGGAAAGACGTCAAAGCTGATCTGGCCACCTGCCCAGTTGGGAAGGAGACACACAACTGTCAAAGGGTTGGGGGTGCAGCACAGTGGTAAGCATGCCTGGGGCTTGTCTAGCATGCCTGGGGCTCTGGGTTCTAGCCCTAACACTGCCTGAGGTGGGAGGGGAGGGGCCAAACCTTTTGGAAAATTTTTTTTTTTAAAAATCGGAATACCCTAGTCCACCACTTAATGCTGCTTCATGGCTAGGTTCTACACAACAGCTCTATAGCCTGGTTTCCTAGCATTATCTCATGCAGGTCTAAAAGCGAATTCATCTGCACTTAATGCGTCTTCAAGGAAGTAATTAAATGGTTTATATGGAGCCAGCTTATAGAAAACTCCAGCAAGGGTGTCTTTCACCCCGTTGGGCTTGTTTGGCACTGTCACATACCCTCAGAGTTGGGTGTGGTGGTTCAGGCCTGTCAACCCAACATTCAGGAAGTAGAAGCAGGAGGATTATGAGTTCCATTCAGGTCAGTCTAGACTGCTTGGTGAGTTCCAGGCCAGCCTGGGCTACAGAGTGAGACTCTCTTTCAAAAAATCAAACCAAACCGAGCCACTATTTAGTTGAAAATGCCAGAAGTAGGTTGCATGGTCCTGTTTTGCGGACAATTAAGTCCATTGCATTAAAGATAACTGACAGGCACCTTCCTTAACAGCAAAAAACACTTTCAAAGTTACCAGAAAGGCTTTTGTCTCACAGTTCAGGAATATTTTTTGTCTGTTTTTGAGACAGGGTCTCCCTATATAGCAGTGGCTGGCCTGTGAACTTGCTATGTAGACCAGGCTGGCCTTGAACCCAACGAGACTCACTTGCCTCTTCCTCCCAAGTGCTGGGATTATAGTTGTGTGCCATCACACCCAGGCTAGTTCAGGAATACTTAAAAATCTGCCTGGTCATATATTATACATTATTCCTCTGTAAGGCCAGTTTTCCTATAACTTGTTCATGTATTAAAGCTATTGAAGCCAGAGGCCTTTAAGTAAAGACTGATAACATTAACAAGAGAAATGAGCTTGTTCTAAGTATTTAACAGGTTGGGGCCAGTGAGATGGCTCATCGGGTAAAGGTACTTGCTGCCAAGTCTGATGACCTGAGTTTGATCTCCAGGACCTATATGGTGGAGAACAGACTCCCACAGGTTGTTCTCTGACCTCCACACATACACCATGGCATGTGTGCGCCCACACAAAATAAAACTGTAGTAATACTAAAAATTTAACAGATATAGTCTATCAAGGTAATGAGACAGAGAATAGGCTGCAGGCAGAGCCCTGCATCGAAGATGCTACACACTGGTTCAATGGCTGTCAACACACGCTTTGTGAACCTGGACAACTGTCTTCTTCTTTCTGAGCTTCATTCAGTTTCTTGCTCTATAAAAGCCACTGACTCTTATGACTCCTTGCTGATGACACACTGACTGCAGGATTCTAAGACACTTTAAGCCTCTTTCATCTGGGGCTCCAGTCCACCTCTCCTCTGGAGGTTACCAAGGCTTCTCTTATACACAAGGGTATGAAGATACACTTTTACTGTTCACACAGCAAGAAGCAACTCTTCAGAGTGAGAGAGAAGTGCAGGCTGGAAAACGCCTGCTGGGTATGGAAGCAGAACCAGACCCAACAGCATGAAAGCCACTTCCTGGCTGGGGATTTTCTGTGTGGCTGGGTGTCTACCGTCTACAGGCCACTGTGTGACAGGAGTGGAAAGTAAAAATGCTATATAAAGATTCACGTATGATGGGCTTAAGAGATGGGATGGCTCAGAGGTTGAGAGCACTGGCTGCTCTTGCAAAGGACCTGGGTTTAGTTCCCAGCATCGACATGGCAGCTAGCAATCACCCACAACTCCAGTTCCAGGGGACCTGATGCCCTCTTCTGGCATCTGTGGGCATTGGATGCACATGGTGCCCCTATATACATGTAGACAATATACTCATACACATAAAATTAAAAACAAAAAGAAAAGATTCCTGTGTGAAAGAAACCGGTTTTCAGAGGAAGACTGGAAGGCTGTTCTTATCCTGGCCTCATCTAAGGAACAGAGCATACACAAACACAAACAGGAGTGGGCTATAAATGATCCTACACTGCATAGTGGGACTCTTTCCTAAACTCATTAGCCCACTTACATTCTTGGAAGTGCTTTTCCCCTTTTGCTGTCTCTGTTTCTATTCCATTCCTAACTTAAAAGGCATGGCTTCTTCTAACATCTCCCCTGGTGGCTACTGGGATTTTCATTTAAGCTGTACTGTTTTTCCTCTCCTAAACTCTATAATCAAATTGTCCTTAAGTTTCCTTGAGTCTGTTTATGAATTCTTTTATGAGACTAAGAACCCCAAAAGATAACTTCAGTTTCCCTAATAACATCTTTCTGCCCACCACAGCCCTGAACATGTTAGCCACCTACCACAAGCTCCAGGCACATGGCACCAAAGCCTGGGAGGTGTTCCCGGGCACCGTACCTATGGAGAACGTGAGGCCTTTCCCTGCGAATTCCTTCCTCAGGTCCGCTATGAATTTTTCTCTTATATTTTCTTTCTGAGAAACAAAGATAACAAATTTTCTGTTGCAGCACTTTAAATACTGGCCAGGGGTTGAGCAGCTTGGCTTGTTCTCACGAACCAGGCCATCTCCCAAGGACATGAGGACTCACTTTATCGAGCTCGTAGAACTCAATTCGTTCTTCTTGGCTGCAGCTTCTTCCGACAGGGGACACGTTCAACATGCCATTTCGGAATTCAATGAAAGTGCCCCTGGGGAGGAAAAGGGGACAGAGGTTCCCCCAAATTCCTTATTTTCTTGGGAAACATTATAGGAGGATAAATAGCTAAGTTGGATATTTAAGACAATGGGTACGACACAATTCTCAGAGCTGTGCTATGCACCACGGTACCCTGGAACCACAAGAGACCAAAGTCTTGAAATGTGGCCAATCCAGACTGAGCTGGCTACAGACTTGGAATAGAATCATCATTCATAAGCTTTTTTTTGTATGCATGTATGATTATGTGCCTATGTATATATGTGTGGGTGCATGCACATGTGTGTGTAGGCCAGAGGTCAACAATGGGTTTCTTCTTCAATTGCTCTCCATCTTATTTGTTTTTTAATTAATTAATTAATTTTTTTCTCTTTTTGAGACAGGGTCTCCCTGTAGCCCCAGCTATTGTGGATTCACTATGGAGACAAGGCTGGCCTCAAACTCACAGAGATTCACCTGCCTCTGTCTCCTGAGTGCTGGGATTAAAGGCGTGAGCCACCATGCCTGGCAACATTTTTATTTTATGTGTATGAGTGAGTATATTGCCTGCATGTATGTAAGTACACCAATGACATGCAATGCCCACAGAAATCAGAAGAGGCATCAGATTCCCCTGGAACTGGAGTTTCAAATGGTTGTTAGTTGCCATGTGCTGGAAATTGAACCCTGGTCTTCTGCAAGAGCAGATGGTGCCCTTAACCACTGAGCCATCTTGCTAGCCCCTCCACCTTATTTTTTGATATTAATCTTTTTTTTGAGACCAAGCCTCACCATGCATCCCTGGCTAGCATCAAACTCACTAAGTAGACCAGGTTGGCCTTGACTCACTGGGATTCACCTGCCTCTACCTCCTGAGTCCTGGGATTAAAGGCATGGTCTTCATCTTATTTTTTTGAGATAGGGTCTCTCACTGAACCTAGAGTTCACCATTTAATCTAGACTGGCTGAGCATCAGGGATCTACCTGTTTCTGCCTCCCCAGCACTGGGGTTACAACCATGCACCAGCTCCAGGTTTTCTCATGGGTGCTGGGGACCAAAGTCATAGCAAACATGTTACTCACTGAGCCATCTCTAGCCCCCCCCTTTTTTTTTGAAGAAAGAAAATATAAACTTATAAAGGAAAACTAAGAAAAAAACTCCCAAGAGTGGCTCCAAAGAGTACCCTTTCTCCCTTTTTGAGACAGGGATTCATGTAGCCCAAGCTGCTCTCAAATTCATCAAGTAGCTGATAATTGAACTCCTGGTGCTCCAGCCTCCATCAAGTGCTGGTACTGATTATAGCTTAGGCATCATGCCTAACTAATCAAGTTTCATGTTGACTCTGCTAAAATGATGTTCTGGACAAGGTATATTACTAAACAAGGTATATTACTAAAATAAAAAAGTTGCTTTCAGCCAGGCTTGGTGTGCATGCTTTTAATCCCAGCACTCAGGAGGCAGAGGCAGGTGCTTCTGAGTTAGAGACCAGTGAAGTCTGTATGGTAAATTGCAGGCTAGCCAGGGCTATATGATGAGACCCTGCCTCAAAAAAAAAAAAAATTGCTTTTAGCCAGGTGTGGTAGTGTATGCCTTTATTTTATTCCCAGCATTAGGAGGCAGAGGCAGGTGGATCTCTGTGAGTATAGCAAGTTCCAGGCCAGCCAGGACTATACAGTGAGTCTGGGAAGGGATCCACCGTACAAGAGTACTTATTCCCTGTGGAGTCTCAGACCTGTTTCCTAGACACCTGATTTGCTAGTGAGCTTGTGAATGACTGACATTAAGCAGAGTGACACAGAAGGGTTCTGAGAATGTGGTCTATGGAGCCTTAGTAATGACTTAGAGGAAACTCAATTTATCCACTTGTGGCAGACTGCTCCTAAAGGCTTGAGGCCATCAGGGAAAATGGAACAGCACAGCATTGTTTCAGGCATTCCAAGAAAGATGGCTAGAAACAATTTTTTCTACATTTCCAGTTTAAGTCTCAGAATAGGTTATTAATTTTTTTTTTTTAATTTATGTGTGTGGAGGGGTAGGGCATGTGCAACAGTACCTGTGTAAAGATCAGAGGACAACTTGTAGGTCCAGGGCACGGAGGCCAGAAGATGACCTTGGATGTCCTGCTTTATCACTCTTCACCTTATTCCCTTGAGATGGTTCTCACTGAACCTGGAGCTAGATTGGTGGCCAGCAGACCCCAGTAATCCTCTTGTCTGTGCCCTCACCAGTGTTCAGATTACAGGTGTCCATGTGATCAAGCCTATCTTTTTATGTGGACTCTGAGGATTTGAACTTGGGTCTTCAGGCTGGTGCAGCTGAGTCCATCCCCCAGCCCCTGTTAACATGTGTTTTCTTTAAACACTGCAGGGTGACTACATTTGGCTTTGTATGAAATCTGGCTTGGAGGCCTCTTCCAGATTGTGGGATTCTGTTCCTTTTTAAAAACTCTGTGTGTGTGTGTGTTCTGTTTCGTGTATGTGCATGTGTGTGTGGTGGCTAGCTCTGCACCCCATCTTTTGAGACACTGTCTTTCCTTGAACCTAGACCTCACTGACTGGCTAGACTGGCTGGCCAGCCCGGAGCGTGACTGTACCCAGCTCTTAGGAGGGTGCCGGGGATCTGAACTTTGGTCCTTATGCTGGTATGACAGGCACTTTACTAACAGCCATGTCTCCAGTATGTTACTTTGAAATAAGGTCTCACTCTGTAGCTTAGGCTGACCTGGAACTCACTATGAAGCCAAAACTCATGGCTTCAGCTTCTTACCCCAGCTTCCTGAGTACTGGCATGATAGGTGCGATCTGTCATACCTGGCTTTTCTTTATTTTCCTGTTTTTGAAGGCAGAGTTTTGCTTTCAGATAAAGGATGGCCTTGTCATCCTCCTGCCTCAGCACTGGGATTACAGGCATGTGCCACCATATCGGGCTCTGCAGCTCTTTACATGCTGTTTCAGTGTTCCCTCCCACAGCCCTGAATGTGTATGGGTTTCAGTGTCTGTCACGGTCCTTCACGTGGACAAGCTGTCATATACAACTGTCCTCATATGGTCAGCCTGTCAGACTGTTCTCAATTATTTTTGCCAAGTGCTGGGCTTTGGCTGTAAGTGAGCACAAATCAACTCGAGCCTCCGTTGCTCCATATTCTTGAAGTACCTCTTTGCCAACAGTGAACCCACCTTTTCTTCGGGAGTTTAATTTTTGCAATGTAGCTCAGGCAGTAGTTGATTAGGTCTTGGATCACCGCCTCACCCAGATGACCTTGAATATTCTAGATAAAGAAAATCACTGGTGGTGTTACTGCTAGAACAGGAAGCACTATGGCTGAGGAGCAGGACAGTGACTCACCCTGTTACCTTTCACCTCTCTCTCTTCCACTGAAGATATCAGGCAAAACACAGGCTGCAGCCAAAGGCACTTTCTGCTTCATTACTCAAGGGCTTTGTTCTCATTATCTTTCAAACCCTTCTTGGAAGGGCCAAAGAGCTTGTTGTTGCTGCCCTTATTCAATTAAAAGATCTACAGACACTGATGAAAATATATTTGTTCCACTTTAGCTTTCTCTGATGTCTGAGGGGAATGAACCTCAGCACTAAGTGCTCTGCAGAGCCTCTTACTACGGTGGGGAGGGCCACCCTAGTTTAACTATCGTAATAGAAGTATTAGATTTAAGAAGCCTTAAAAGACAATTATAAAATTTTAGTTGCCAATCTGGAATAAGCAACAGTCACATGGCATGAAATTCAAAACTTACAAAGAAGACCATGTAAAGATTCTCCCTCAGTCCTCAGCACTCCAATGCAGCACCCTCAGGCATTCAATAGCACAAACAATATTTTGTTTCCCCATCCAGCCCTCTTTTGACTTCTTATAAATTTTTTGAGACAGGAGCTCACTAAGTTGCCCAGGGTGGTCTTGACCTTACTTGAACAACACTTACAAGTTGAAGAAGGCCTTGAAATTACAATCCTTTTGCCCCAACCTCCCAAGCATCTGGGTCTTAGCTTACATATAACATGTTAATAAAAATACAGAATAGGTTGTATACTTAAGAACTTACCTGTTTAGATAAGAGTTTCCCATCTTTGTATGCTACCAAACCATTTTCTGGAAACACATAATCATATTTCTCAACCACTATAACCAAAACAGAACAAAACTGATGATGAATGGAAACCTGCCTGTCTCTCTTTCTTAACCCCTGCAGTCAATAAACCTGCCAAGCACCAGGAAGGGCTATGCCAGACCTTTTCATCTTAACAGACCGAAGATTACAACAGCAACTTTGGAAAATGTCAACTACAAATTTAAGGGCTAACCACTGGGCTAGAGATGGAGCCATGCTGCATTTCTTCCTACCCTTGCCTCCAGCCTGCTGGTCTGTAAAGGCAGATGGTGGCCTTCTACCCCCACAAACCCTGCCAGGAACTAGCACCATCAGGATCAGTGAAGGGTGGACTAAGTTCTGCTCTCAGGCTTTCCAAATCAGAATTGCAGGAGACAGGACAAAAATCAATATGGTTTTTTTTTTTTTTTTTTTTTTTTTTTTTTTTTTTTTTGTTTTTGGTCTTTTTTGAAACAGGGTCTCCCTGTAGCCCCAGCTGGCCTGGAACTCACTATGTAGACCAGGCTGGCCTTGAACTCAGAGATCCACCTGCCTCTGCCTCCCGAGTTCACCACCATGCCTGACATTATTTAGGTGATTCTTATATCATTCAGACTTAGAGAGCAACCCATAACCTAATGAAAGGATTCTCAAACTTTAGGTCCTTGCTAGAATGCAGGTTTCAAGGTCCTATGCCCCAGGACTAAGTCACTGTATTGGTTGGGGTGCCCACACGTGTAATTTCACAAAGGTGAACTCTTTGTTTTTGAGATAGGCCTCAAGTAGTCCAGGCTAGCCTCAAACTCGCAGTAAGTCTCCTAAATGCTGAAATTACAGGCTGTCCACCAGGACTGGCTAACGAGTGATAGGGGGCGCTATCAGCTGGCTTCTGCATGTGCATGTTTTGACTCTGTTGTTACATCTTCTCTGAAACACATAGTCCTATACCATACTGACAGAAAACCTCTCTGAACATGTACACCACCGGATGCAGGAATGACAATCACCCCCCATGACAAGTTCTCCTGGGCTTAAATTAATATATCTCATTATGTTGTTGACAACATTTCTAAACAGAGCATCTACAGGGAAAACAGAGTGGAACAGGGAGTTCTACAGGGATAGCAGAGACAATGCTTCCAGTAGTGATGATCTGATCTGGTCTATGATTTGTGTTTTCAGATACAACATCCTGCAGTTCCCAACTGCAGGTACTTTATCCCCAGGTCACATCTGGCAGTCTGGCCACATGGGTTGTCAAAACTCTGTGTAGGTATGGATGTGCAGGCACTCTACTGGCATCTAGTTGGTGGTGGCCAAGGACATTATTAAACGTGCTACAATGAACAGGATAGCCTCCATAACAGAAAATTATCCAGGCCAATATGTCCCCAGTACCAAGGTTGCTCAGGAAGAGCTGGTTCTAAGATGTCAGGAATCTGGGACAAGGGACAATAGTGTGCTTTTTGTCTGTTTTAAACTCATGTTGGCTTTTTAATTTAGTTATTTATTTTTTCGAGACAGGGTCTCTCTGTAGTCCCACCTGGCCTGGAACTTGCTATATAGATTAGGCTGACCTCGATCTCACAGAGATCTACTTACCTCTGCTTCCTGAGTGCTAGGATTAAAGGCATTTACCACCATACCTAGCTGGCTTTTTTGCTTTTTAAAATCAGGGTTTCACTCTGTAGCCAGACTGACCTCAAACTGGTGAATCTCCTGTCTCAGCCTCCCAAGTGCCTGGATCACAGCTACACTACACCACATTCCTACACTACAACAGAGTAGAAAATAACTATCTGTTTGTATATCTCTGTTCACTGTCTCTCATAGGCCAGACACTCCAGAAGTCCTGGGGCCAAAGAGATGAATAATGTATAACCTTGGTCTTCAAGGCAAACAAGGACTCAGACAGTTCCCAAAATTGAGAGTGCTCCATTAGCAGAATTGGACACTAGACTTTTTGTGGGGTATTTGCTAAAATATGATGCCCAGGTCTTACAAACTGGCTGTTTTGATATTTCCAGGAAAGGAGACAAAAAGACTCTTCAGCCAGGTGTGGTGGCTCATGCCTGTCATCCCAACTCTTGGAGGTGGAGGCAGGAGAAAGAACTGAGGTTCTTTCAGAAGAACTGGGCTGAGATTGAGCCCAGGTTGGGCTATAGTGAGACCCTGCCACAAATTCTCTCCAGCTTCCTAGTTCTGTGCTGGAGACCCTGGTAGTGTGGGGAGCCTGGTGACTCTCATGACTGGGGAACCCTAGGACACTGGGTTAGGGCAATGTGGTAAGGCACGTAGACCCAGAGGGTATCTCCATATCGGAGTGGAGGCTAAGTGGGCAGTGAGGGACACAAAAGCACTAGAGGCAGAAAGCACTCCATGAGCAAAGACACAGACACATCCTTCAAACGGAGTCTATCCACACACACGAGTTAGGCTCTGTCAGAGATGACAGAACTTACTTTTATAGGATTAAAGCAAAAGCAAGATACAGGTAGAGAAAATGCTTTCCCAAAGAAAGGCAGAAAGCACAGCACATGGTGATGGTGGTGTGGGACTGCAGGACACTCGGCTGCAGGTCTCAGGACCCTCAGGAGATGCTCATCTTGAACCCGAGTGTAGCTGGCACTCACCGTCACTTCCCAGCTGTTCTTGTACTTTCTCAAAGTCTGACCCTCCTACCACTCCAATTTTTGTCTTCTGCCTCAATTTTTGTAGAAAGTCTTCCATTTCTTTTGTAATTTTCTATGTGTCAGGAAGGAAAACAGAACAATTCTGAATCACACAATCAGCAGGCGCAAAGGGCAGAAATAATTCATCTCTTATCTTACACCAGGGTTGCTACGAGGCCTGTAGAAAGTTCAAATTTTACTTGTAATTTTGGACTATTGACTTTTTATTGGAAATAATTTGTTAAATTTTACTATTTTTTAAACCAAAATTGAGACACATAAGCCATTTATTAGCAGGTGTTGTGTGCTGCTCCAGCTATCTTTCTTCTGTGTTGTCTGAGACCGAGTCTTGCTATTTGGCCTAGGCCGGTCTTGAACTCCTAGGTGTAAAGAATGCCCCCATTCAGTCTCCCAAGTAGCTAGAACTATGGGTGTGGATTACCATGCTCAATTTGTTCCAGTTATTGTTCCGAGGATCTGTGTACCAATATTTGCACATGTAGATATCTGATTCCGGAAATATCAGTCGGTCATGTTATGTCCTGAGCAGTGGCTTGCTTTTTCTACTTTATGTTATGATGACTTTTAAACAATATTTTATTATTTTTATTTTACATGTATGAGTGTTAGCCTGCATGTATGTAAGTGTACCCATGTCGTGCAATGCCTGGGGAAGTCAGAAGAGGGTGTCCTTTGGAACTGGAGTTACGGACAGTTATTAGCTGCCATGTGGGTGCTGGGTTTTGAACCTGGGTCCTCTATAAGAGCAGTCTTGGCTACACAGTGAGTTTGAGGCCACCCTAGGCTACATGATGTATAATGAGTTTGAGGTCACCCTAGGCTATATCATGTAGCCAAAACTGGCTTCTCCTGCCTCCACTTCCCAAGTGCTGGCATTATAGCCTTGGGACACCATACCTGACTTATGCAATGTCATTAATTATGAACATGTACTATTGAAGGGGTTTTACATGCCTATAATCCCAGCTCTCAGGAGGAAGAAGCAGGAAGATCAAGAGTTCAAGGATGGCAACATAGTGAATTTGAGGCCAGCCTGGGCTATATGAGACCCTGTACCAAAAGAAAAACAAAAATAATAAAGATACTCTTTGTCTTTCAGGCAGCAGCAAATACTTTTTGACAGGAAAGTGGCTCTAGGTTCTGTAACCACAGTGGAGCAGCTATCCTGTACTCCATGTACAGATCTTCAGGGCAAAGTGATCACGCAGTACAACTGGTCTGATGTCCTCAAATAACCCTTGTGCTGAGGGTTACAAATCACCTCTGACAAAATGAAATAGGCTAAGTCCTAAAAGATTGAAATTGAGGTAAAGGAGAAGCTAACTATTCACCTTCAGGGAAACAAAGTTATAGAAAGCTTTTGAGGGATGGGGACAACTAAAGAAACTGTACTATGGATTTGAGGAGGCGTCAGCAAACAAAGGTCTATATGCCATCATCAGACCCATGACCATAAGTATTACTGGAGCATAGCCTTGTCTGTCTATGTAGGTGGTCTCTGTGGCAGTTTCTGTGCCACAGAGTTAAGTAGTTGTGACAGAAACTATGTGGCCTGCAAGTCTCAAAATATTGACTATCTGGGGCTAAGGCTATAGCTCAGTGGAAGAGCACTTACCTAGCTTGTATGAGGCATCTCCATAATAAGTAAATGAACAAATAAATACGTGTGTTTGTGTGTGTGTGTGTGTGTGTGTGTGTGTATGTGTATGACTATCTGGCCCTTTACATAGAAGCATGCTGACCCCAGGCTACAGTAGTGAAGTGATGACACTATGGGTATGAAGGAAAATGTTCTGCCCTTAAGCATGTAGGCTGAAGTGCAAGGAGCCAAGTAGATGACAACTGTGGTTCAGGAAGTTGGTCGGCAAAGGGAAATAAAAACATAAATTTACAATGATGAAATGTCAGGTGTTTTTAACCCGAGTCACAGGGAGACAGGTTCTCTGTTCATTATGTTTGTCAATGATCTCTGTCTTCGAAATTTTTCAGGGTGCCAAAGTTGGAAGGTAGCTATGCTCACTACTACACCACCAATGCATACAAGATGCTAAAGCTGGAAAACGAATCACATAGGTCTGCGTCCTCTTTTTGAAAACATTTATCCCAAGTTTTACTATTTTGGATGGAATGGCATTTGAAGAAAGCACTCGGCATGACAAACTTCTACTCAAACAGGAAATGTGAAAACCTCTGGAGTCCATGCTGCCCAGCCAGAACCTGGGCACTGCAATAAAGATAACTTGTTCTTCCCCTTTTGGACTGCACTGTGATCATCATGTCTGCAAGTGCATGTACAATGGGGTGAGAAAGGCGCCATGATAAATAGGTCTGCTGCTAAAATACCTTAATCATGGTACCCAGCACATAGAAAAGTTCTCTCTTAAATTGCTGAGTTTTGTTTTTCTTTTAATTTTTTAATGAGTTTTTTGCATGTCTATAAGTGTACCACGAATATGAAATGCTCATTGAGGCCAGAACAGGGTGTCAGATTCCCTGGAACTGGAATTATGGACAATTTTTGGCCACTATGTGGCTGCTTGGAACCAAACCTGGGTCCTCTGCAAGAGCAGCAGGTACTCTTAACCATCTCTCCAGTGCATTTTGTTTTTTAGTTTTTTGAGACAGGGTCTCACTATGTAGCCCTGGCTGGCCTGGAACTCACTATGTAGATCAGGCTGCCCTGCAACTCACAGAAATCCTCCTGCCTCTGCTTCTGGAGGGCAGGGATTAAAGGCATATGCCACCATAGATTTTCTTTTTTCTGTTAGTGTTATGATTCTTTATGAGGACTGTAAAGCATGTTATTTCAAATGTCTAAAAGGGAATACATTTGGGGTCACTCAGTTTCTGTGCTATATTATTTCAGACCTATATGTCCTCATTCTACCTGGGAATCAGAACCCCTTTCCTATGAGTGCATGTAGCACCTGGAGGGCTTTCCATCTTAGCACAGTGAAAGGAAACAACTGGATAAATAACAGTGCCGTGAGGCCCAAGGACTTCAACCGCATCTGCTGTGGGAAGCTGAGGAGGTCAGGGCTTCATTGGGTCTCGTTTGGGTTCCTTATGTTTAAAATGATAGTAATAACTACCCTGTCCATGATTAAAGATGGAGGAAGACTGCAAATCCAACACTGTGTAAAGAGGACTAGAAATGTAGACTCTAGACTGCTATGGCGCCTGTGCCAAATTGAGCAGCTGTTTGTTTCTGCAATAAAGTTTTATTTATTTTTTATTTTAGTGTGCATGTGCACGTATGAGCATGTTCCACAGTATGTGTGTAAGGCCAGGGGACAACTTGTGGGAGTTAGTTCTGTTCTTCCACCATGTGAGTTCTGGGGATTGAGAGCAGGTTGCTAGGCCTGGGGGTAAGTCTCTTTACCCAGTAAGCCATCTCACCAGTCGCTGTAAGAAAGTTTTATTAAAACACGGCCACTCTGTTTACATATGGTCTACAGCTGCTTTTGTACTAAAGTTCAGGTGTTACTACAGACCATGCATGCATTCTGTAAAGACAAACGGACTTGACATTCAAACACTATGAATTCTGACCCCAGCTCTAGCTACTATTGGCTTTTTGTTGTTATTTTTAGACAAGATCTTACTAAATTACCCAGGCCTGCCTCAACCTCACTACACAGCCCAGGCTGGCCTTGATCTCTCAGTGATCTTTCTGTGCCACTCTTTGGAGTGCAGGGGTTAAAGGCCTATGCCACCATGCCTAGCTTACTATTTACTCTTTTTTTTTTTGCCTTTTGAGACAGGGTCTTCCTGTAGCCCCAGGTGGCCTGGAACTTGCTATGTAGACCAGGCTAGCCTCAAACTCACAGAGATTCGCCTGCCTCTGCCTCCTAAGTGCTGGGACTAAAGGCATGTGCAACCATGCCCAGCTATTATTGACCTTTAACAACTCACAAGTGTGTTGAGCACTGGAGCTGAGTCTGTGGCTCAGAAAGGTAGAATGAGGGGGAGGAGGGGTGGTGAGTTAACCAAAATGATGATGTATGAAAAAGCCTAATGGAAACCCACTATGTTGTAAGCTAATTAAAAATGTATACACACACACACACACACACACACACACACACACACCCTGTGGACAATGTTCCTCCCAGAAGACATGGGTTATTAAACTAAAATCTCAGTGCCAGGTGTGGGATTACCACTCTGCGAGTTGAGTTGTTGGCCAGGGAGGCCCCAGTGACCCCAAAACAACAACAGGCTACTGCCATTGCTTTTGATTGCCCACCATAACTAGACAGTTGAAGATATAACAGGCTTTGGTTTCAAGACACAGAGAAATCAAGCTGGAACTGATCTGGAAGCTTCCTCCCTTGCTGGCTACTTTCATAGTGTTGAAAAGTGCTATGCAAGCTGCTAGAGGAAAAAAATCACTTATGTTTTCCAGCAGTGGATCCTGCACGCTACAGCACTAATCTGCCAGACACAATATGCCCAATGGTTGGCATGGGTTGTTACAGGGGTAACCAAACCGTGTTCTGATTGGATTTGAAGCCTGTTCCACAGATGGGAAGTCATGACTACTATAGTAAACCTGGTCAAAAGTCCATGACTCAGGAAATCATAGGCCTTAGCTGTTATGCTAAGTGGACATGCTGCCAAACTACCTTCTAAATTTTGTTTATACCCATAGATTGGTGCCACTCTCAACCTTGGTCAGAGAATCTTTTTTGGTCTTTTTGAGACAGGGGTCTCTCTGTAGCCCCAGCTGGCCTGGAACTCTCACTGTGTACACTAGGCTGGCCTTGAACTCACAGAGATCCACCTGCCTCTGCCTCTTGAGTGCTGGGATTAAAGGCATGCGCCACCATGCCTGGCAAGAAGCTTCTTTTTGTAGTGGACAGCAGTTAATGCAGAGATTCATAACTGATCAGAGTGCTGAGAACAAGTGACTGATGGGTGCTCAGCCCTAAGGGACAGCTACATGAACCTCACCAATACTTGGGAGCAGAAAGAACAAAACCAGAGTAGAGAAATGCTGTCTTCTGGACATGACATGGCTGTTGCCCTCATGAACTCGCAGCAGCCATAGTTATCTGCACAAGATCAAGCCAGTCAACACTCCAGCATGGATGGTAGCTGCTGGTAGGTTGTCCGCAACCTGGTGGATGGCCTCACACACATGTGCATGTGGGCAGCACTAACAGGAGTTATTATTAAAAAGAAAAAAAAAGAGAAGGCTGTGAAGTAGAAGGGAGAATGTGTGACAAAGGTCCTCTAAGGAGAGCAGAAGGGAAGCTGGTGGTGGACAGGATCATGGACATGATCAAGATACACTGTATACATATATGAAATTGTCAAAGAATAAAAATACTCTTTAAAAAGGGTAGAATGATATATCTAAGGTCACACACACTTGACATGGACTTCTAGAACACACCCCACCAAAACTAAAAAGGTGGAGGTGGTCGACATCCAGGCCATTTGGATCCAGTCTCAAGTCTGAACGATTGGTGTTGTTATCAAGCTGTGTAAGGGAGGCAGGGAGACCATCATCACCAGGTTGATCCCACAGAAACTTATATGTGATCACAATAGCAATATCTGAGGATGGGAAGGAAGTTTCCACTGGCCCCCGGATGCTCTCGGCAGGCTGCCTGGAACCACCCAGGGTCCCTCCATCACCCCATTTCATTGAAGGGGCTGGTGGAAGTGGCTCACGTTTGAGCCTGATCTGTGTATGACTCTGTCATGAACTTCCGTGACTTCATTAGATCCTCACCAACACCCTACGGCACAGGTAACGTCTCCATTTAAAGTCGTGGCTGCGGAGGCTCCGAGCGGTTACCTGGCTTGCTTAAGGTCAGACAGCTGGAAACCTGTCTTTCATATGCTGGGCCGCAGAGATCTCAGGTGACAAGGCTGGGGAGGTCACACAGAAAGTCAAGGGGCCTGTCCAACCCGGATCAGCAGTCTGTAGGACCCGCGGGGAAGTTCAAACTTGCACTTTCTGACCCTGAACCTAAGGTTCCTGTTCGGAAAAGAATTTTGGCCCCCGGTCCTGTGCGCCCAGCTTGGGACCCGGACTCCAGTCCCCGGCAGGTCGTTACCGGAGCAGCACCCGCTCCTTAGGCCCCGCGAGCCTCCTGGCCGCCGCCTACCTGTCGTGGGGCAGTCAGGGTCCCATCTACGTCGAAGAGGCAGAGCGCAGCCATGTTTGCAGACTTCCAGTCAGAAGATTAGTTGGCACCAGGAACTCCACCCGGAATTTCCGGGTCCGTCCCCCCGCGCCGTAGGGCACGTCGGGAAGAGGAAAATTCCCTAAACGCTCCTGCAACACTTTCTACTCGCGGCAGACAGATTCTGTACTACAACTCCCAAGATGCAACGCACACGTGCGGTTTCAATTCGCGCATGCGCCTTTTTCCTTTTTCCTTTTTCAAATTATCCGACAGCACATCCGCTCTTGGAATTTCAGTGGTCAGGGTCGGTTTACTTCCGGCAGCAGGCGACTGGCTCATGGTAGGAAGGCCGGTGGTGGGCTGTGAAGGAGAGGGCGCGCTTTGGGGACCCGGGTCAGGCCTGGGGATGGCAGGAAGGACGCCTGGGCCTCTCACCCCGGGAGTCCGCGGGAGGAAGGAGGGCGTGGGTTTTGATCTGCTATTTCCTGGCCTCCTGTATGCCTCTCGAGTCACGTGCCTTCACAGCCGGGGTAGCCACCTCTAGCTGAGCACGCACGGTGGTTTGAGCACCAAGTTGAGCGCTTAAGAGCTATCGTCTCACTCAGCGTATTTTGGGTATGTCTTTGGAAAGGCGAAAGACTGAGGCCCAGAGAGTAGGAACACTTTGTTCCAGGATCTAGTTAGTGGCTGTTGGAGCCAGGATTGGACCCCTCTTCTGAGTTCAAAGCCCAGAGCTCTGCTTGGTATGCTGCTCACTCTAGAGAACCCTTCCTTGTGATGTGTGTGTTGCGGCCTCTCTGCCTCACTTCTCTGCTGTCCCCCTTTCCCAACCAGGCTAATAGAAAACAGCAGTTCCCTTAAACGTACAAAGCAGTCAGAGAACTGCAAAGGTATTGTGATAAATATTCCGTTGGTTTGATGCATGCATGAGTTCTGTACTCTAGCACTGTTTACTCCTTGGGGAAGTGTTCACACAGCATTGTGGACCCAAGTTCCAGTCCAGAGTTGGCCCTCCCTAGGTCTTTGTTGAATGAATGAAACTGCACCTTCTTTTGGTGCAGTTTATTTACTTATTTACTTGGACATGTCTGGGGAAAGAGGACCAGTTGGAGAGCCAGTCTCTGCCCCATTCATTCTGCTGTGTCTCCTTCGGTAAATTTCTTGCTCTTTTTTTTTGGCTTAGTTTTAGTTTTTAAACATTTTATTTATTTATCATGTGTGTGTGTGTGTGTGTGTGTGTGTGTGTGTGTGTGTTGTATGTGTGTGTCGTGTGTATGTATATGCAAATGTTCATGTATGTGTCTGACTATGCCATGGTGTGCATATGGAGGCTGAAGGGCGTGTATGTGTGTGTTGAGGTTGGAGGACGTCTTGCAGGAATTTGTTCTCTTCCTCTACCATGTCACCTCCAGGTCTCAGGTTGTTAGGCTTGGTCGCAAGCACCTTTAGTTGCTGAGCCATCTAGCTGGCTGGCCTTAGGGTTTTTAGTGGTAAAAATAGAAGTGTGGTACTTGTCCAGAGTAGGATTTCACAAGAAACAAAGCATCTGGGTTTGTGATCTCTTCTGGAAGTCAGGGTGGCTTTGCAGCATGAGTGGGAAACTTTCTCCAGGATGCTTTGCCTTGTTCATTGTATGATTAGTGTGGTTGAATTCCCTGAGAGACATCTCTGGTCTCCTCTCCAGGCTGTCCTTCTTCGAGCTGTGCCAAGATTTCGAGGGTCAGCTACATGGAGAAGGCCTTTTTGTGGACCATGGTGCTGTACTGGGCAGGAGGATTCCAGAAGGTGGGTGGGGAGCCGCTCCCCCACCTCGAAAGAGAAGCCAGTAGGCGTAGAGCCTGAAAAATTCTACATGGTCTACCGTTTCAGTGCCATCAGATCACTTGGGTATGTATCTCGACTGAAGTTGGCACAGACAGCCCTGACTGTGCTGGCCTTGCCTGTGGGCTTCTGCTGGTACTCACAGGGACTTATGACACTCAATTCAATTTACCTCATGGGTGGGATCTCCAGCTTTGCCCTGGCTATGCTGTGTTGGATGAGCCACTACTTCCGGAGGCTGGTAGGCATCCTTTATGTGAATGAATCGGGTACCGTGCTTCGGGTGGCCCACCTGACCTTCTGGGGGTGGCGGCAGGACACATACTGTGATGTGTCTGACGTGAAACCCCTGTCAGAATCCAAGGACCAGGTCCAGGATGTGTTCATGCGCATCCAGCAATACAGTGGCAAGCAGACCTTCTACCTCACCCTGCGTTACGGCCGCATCCTGGATAGAGAACGTTTTTCACAAGTGTTTGGGAATCTGGCCACACTCAAGTGAAAAACAGAACCCAGGCCTCTCATAGTCCCAGGCACACCTCGATCCTGGACGGGAAGGCCAAGAGCGTAGATGACGGGCTGAAGCTTGGATGATTGACTGCTTACCTAGCTGCAAGAAGCCCTGGGGTCAGACCCGAGCACTGCATATAATCAGGCATGGTGTGTGTGCATGTCTGTAATCCCAGCACTTGGTAGGTGGATTAGAAACTCAAAGTTGCCTTTGGCCAGCCTGGGCTACATGAAAAAACAAAGAAAAAGAAGCTACTACCAAATTTAGGAAAGAACCCTTAATGAAACATCTTACTGCATAGGACATTCAATCAGGTTGGTAGCTGGAAGTTTCCTTGAAGAGGCAGTTCTTGGAGGACCATTATGCCAGGTTCAGTGAGGCAACCAACCCATGGCTACTAAAACAAAGACAGAAGGTTTGGCAGGAGAACACAGGGTGTGTAGTCTGGAGACTTGGGTTCTGCTGAGCCTCGGCTTCCTGCTCTGGGCAAGGTATTGAGTCTCTGAACCTTGATTTCCACAGTGTGGGATGGGAAATCCTGCTGTCTGATAGGATCAATGTGGAAACAACAGTAAGGCTGAGGCTGTATCTCTGTGGTAGGGCTCTTGCCTAGTGTGTGTGAGACCCTGGGGTCCATCTTTACACAAAAGAAGCAAAACCAATAAATGCCAAAGTGCTGTGCAAAGTGAGCAGCCCAGAGGAAGTGGTGAGCCTTTGATCAGGGCTGTGGCGTAGCGGAAGACTTCCAGACTGTGTGGCAGGGACTTTGTTGCTCTGCACCACGTCTCCTCGCACTCATCAGCTGGATGGCCCAGGCCGAAGCCCACAGTGGGCTTGTTTGAGCTCATCAAGATGTCACCACATAGCAGCTGAGGTAGGGACAGTCATGTGAGTACTGAACCCAGCTGATAATGTGACTACCCAGGGCTTTACAGTGTCATCAGACCAGAGGGACTCTGCTCATCGATTTGTCAGCTAAAGGCCACCATGTATAATGAATAACACAGGCTTATTACATAAATTCATACCTGCATAAAAGGAAGGCAGGCATGATCTTTATAATTTGCCCACTCAAAATTCAATTAAATGCTTTCGTTTTGTAGCCGTCTCGTAATTTTATTTTCTTAAAAAATTTTTTTTAAATTACGTGTGTGTGTGTGTGTGTGTGTGTGTGTGTGTGTGTGTGTGTATGCCATGTGTGTATGGCAGAGTTGGTTCTTGCCTTCCACCATGTGGGTCTGAGGATCAGATTCAGATTGTCAGGCTTGGCAGCAAGCAACTTTACCCTGTGGGCCATCTTGTTCTCTAGTCATTTTTTATTGCCATATAATATGCAGAACATGTTTATCCTTAGAACCATTTGTAAGTCTGTAATTCAAGGACATCAAGCACATCTGCAGCATTTTACAGCCACCAGTGCTGTTTAGTTCTGAAATTTCTTCTTGATCCCAAACAAGAATCTCTGTACCCAGTCAACAATTGTCATCTGTCACTCCCTTGCTCCCCATCCCTTTCTAGGCAGCCACTAATCTTTCTGTCTCCCTAGGTTTGCTGATTCTGACATCTCATGTAAATGAAGTCATGGTCCATGGCCACCTGTGCTCAGAAGCTTCTCCTTGGTGTAATGTTTTCAAGGTGTTGCAAGTATCAGAGTTTAATACTTAACTCAAGGATAACAATGTTTGTAGGCTTGCTCTCTAGGAACACACACACACACACACATGCACACATGCACGGATGTGCACACACTTTATCCACTCAGAAGTTTGATGGACAGTTGGATCATCTCCATCTTTGGGCTTTTATGAATAATGCTGATGTGAACATTGTTATACAAGTGCCTGATAGAGCCTCTGCTTTAAAATGTACACTCCCACTGGTTCCACCTGTTTTTATGGAATCTTTTTGATTTAGTTGTTTGAGACAGGGTCTCACTTTGTAACCCCAGTTTCAAACTTGTGACAACCCTCTTTTATCAGCCTCTTAAGTGCTGGTACTTAGATGGCTCAGCCTCTCCAGTTTTGCTGCATGCAACATACATCTCTCTCTCGGAGTGGCTGCGTGCAACATACATCTCTCTCTTGGAGTGGTAGCGCTCCCAGTATGCTGCTCTTCTTAGTAGATGTCTCACAACTCTGGCATCATGAACATCTTGGGATCTCCACTGTCAACCAGGCTTCACATTCACAGCTTCATGAAATGGCTCATCAGGGCCTCTTGGCATGTCAGGGCCTTCTTTATGCCCCTGCTGCACGCTACCTGGCTCTCTGAAACTATGGAGGAAGAACTGATGACACTTCACCCTTGCATCTTTCATGCCTCTAAAGTCAGCACCAGGTGAACATTATTGCCAAGTTTGGCTGCAAATTTGGATGGACTGCCTGCTTCATCCACTTCTGAAGCTTTTCTTTGCAGTGGTTTTCTAGTAGAAAATCCCTGCAGCATTTTCCTTACAAGTTGGAAGCTTATATGGGTGTGGGCTTGCATTGGAGGCACTCTCTCCATTGTTTGTTTAAGTGCAAATCTCTCAGCCTCTGCTTAATCACTTTAATCTCCTTATCAAAGGGATCCTTTCCTTCAGCACATGCCCCTTGATGCCAGCATCTTTCTTCCTAGTGCTCTTTTTCAATCCAAACTGTACATTCTGCATTTCTCTCTGCCTCATTTTCTCTTTCACTGTAGCTCTGCATAATATTCACCATTAGTAGTCACACCACCATTTCCATGTTAGATTGCCTTGAAATATCCTCCACCAAAGAAATTAGTCCATTGCTTTTCAACTTAGCCTCAGGCAAGCTTTTTTGGCTGTGGGCAGACTCCACTCAGACTGTTTGCAAAACTATCCCAATTGCTGCTTAAGTCCTTATTTCCCTTGAACTACCTTATTCTCAGCCTTACTTTCTTCTAGACACCTAGTAGAATTGGCCTGTTAAGCTCTGTTTACAGCAATCAACTGCCTTTCTAGCCCAAACTTCCAAAGTCTTCCACATTCCTCCAAAACCCCACATGGTCAGGTTCTTCACAGCCAACAGCCCACTCTCTGGTACCAATTTCTGTATTAGTTACTTTTCTGTTGCTGTGATAGAAACACCAAAGAAATTTATAGAAGGAAGAGTTTATTTGAGCTTATAGTTCCAGGGTAATTAGAGTCCATCATGGCAGAGAGGTATTGGTGGTGGAGGTGGCTGGAGTAAGGGCCGAAGCCAAGCATTCACAAGTAGGCACAGGAAGCAGAGAATGACTGGAAATCTGGCAAGGTTTAAGAGCTCTAAGCCTGCCCCCAGTGACGTGCTTCCTCCAGCAAGGGCACACCTAAGACCTCCCAAAACTGCACCACCAACTGGGGACAAAAATGTTCAAATACTTGGAGTCTATGGGGGATATTCTCATTCAAACCACCACAAAGTCTTTCACACATGGGCCTTTGGGGACACTTTGACTCCGTAGCAGACAGTAATTAATTCTCTTATCATCTTGAGAATCTAACTTTCCCATAGTGAGACTATATCATTTTACATTATATTTTTTTCAACCACTTTTTGTTTTGTTTTGAGATAGTGTCTCACTGTGTAGTCCTGGTTGGCCTTGAGCTCACAGAGGTCTGCCTGCCTCTGCCTCATAAGTGCTGGGATTGAAGGCACACGCCACCACGCCAGGCTTATTTTGCATTCTTTTTTATTTTTTTTTCAAATTTTCTGGTTTTGAAGTGCACATTTGCATGGACACACACATAGTTTAAAAAAAGATCTTTGCTTTTGTAGAAGTTGTAGATAGTGTTTGGTGTTGATGGGTGGCAGGACTGTTAAATATATTGAAGTGGGGATGTAGCTTAGTTGGCAGAGTGCTTGCCTAGCATGCACAAAACCTTGAGTTCAAGTCCTCGCAATGTGTAAGTGGGGCTTGGTGGTACATGACTAATCTTAGCACGAAGGAAGTGGAGGCAGGAGGATCAGGAGTTCAGGGTCATCTTGGATTACATAGTGATTTTGAGGCACGCCAATGCTACATGAAACCTTGTCTCCCAAACAGACTCTGTCTCAAAAAGACAAAAAATGGGGGGGCTTAAGATGGTAAATAGGGGATTCGCCATAAAAGTTCACTTGAAGGACACAGTTTGCCTTACTGCATGCGAGCCCAAAGCTGGTTCAGGCAGGATTGGCTCTTGCGTTCTTTACGCAGGATACATTGGGAATATACTTGAATAAAAACTGTCTAAATTTGATTGTTACTAGGGGCAAGGAAATCTATACTGTTGTTGAGAGATGGGAGTACTAGCCCGATTCAGGTGGGGGCTTGAAGGGGTTCTGAGGTTGCTATCACTAGCTATTATTTAGAGAGGGGTGTCTATGTATATTATGTGCAGGTAAAGGAACTAAGTTGCCAAGGGCATTATTATAAGGAAGATGTCATGGTTGGCTTCATTTGTCAACTTGACACAGCTGGGGAGAGGGAACCTCGGGGAATTGTCTCTCTCAGATTGGCTTATGAGGCATGTCTCTGAGGCATTTTCTTGACTGTTGAGTGGTGTGGGATGGCTCAGCCCACTGTAGGTGGTGCCACCCCTGGGCAGGTGGTCCTGGGTTGTATAAGAAAGCAGGTTGAGCGCCAACCAGAGGAGCAAGCCAGTAAGCAACATCCTTCTGTGGCCTGTGCTTCAGCTCCTGACTCCAGGTTCCTGTCCTGAGTTTTTGCCTGACTTCCCTCAAAGATGGACTATCACTTGGAAGTGTAAGGTGCAATATACCCTTTCCTCCTCATGTTGGCTTTGGTCATGGTGTTTATCACAGCAACAGAAAACGTAACTAGAACAGAGGGTGCGTGTTACCCAAACTAAGTAGGGTCCTAGGGCTCAGCTATTCCTGATGCTTGCCTGCTCACTGTTGCTGATTCAGGGGCAGCCATTTGGCTGTGCTATCACATGGTAGTGGGGAGGGGTTATTTTTATTTACTTTTAAGTAAAGTTTGAGTTTATTTTTAAAAGCTTTAATATAGACTCAAGTATGGATGTAAAAAGGGGGAGAAGGGCAGTGTGGGGCATGTATCTGTAACCCAAGCACTAGTGAGGCCTTAGCAGGGGGACTGATGCAAGTTCAAGGCCAGTCTGGTCTGCATAGCAGTTCTAGGTCAGCCAGGGCTACACAGCAAGATTATCTTAAAAGAAAAAGAGAGACACATACTTAAAAGGCAATTGGGCATACCCTTGAGTGGGCTCAGGCTTCCCAAGAGAGACAATCACATTTTAGTGTCTTAACAATAACTGTACACGGGGCTGGAGAGATGGCTAAGTGGTTAAGAATACTGGTGGTTCTTGCAAAAGATCCGGGTTCGAATTCCAGCACTCACATGGCAGTTAACAACTGTCTGTAACTCCAGTTCCAGGGAATCCGACAGCCTCTTCTGTCTTCCTTGGACATTGCATGACACAGGTGTACCTACCTGCACACAGGTAATACACGCATACACATAAAATAAAAATAATAAATAAAATACTGAAATAAAATAACTGCACATGATGATTTTGGTGGCGTCTGAAGTTACATTGTTTAAAAAACTTAAAAGATTAAGAGCTGGTGCTTCTCCCCCAAGCCTGATGACCTGAGTTTGACCTTGGGACCCAAGTGGTGGAAGGAGAGAACTGACTCCCAGAAGTTGTCCTCTGACCTCTGTACATTCACTGTGGTGCGTTTGCACACAAAACAATAAATGAAAATGTAATTAAAAAGATTAAATAAGCTGGGTGTGGTGGCACATGCCTTTAATCACAGCACTTGGGAGATAGAGGCAAGCAGATCTCTGAGTTTGAGCCCAGCCTGGTCTACATAGCGAGTTCCAAGTTCTGGGCCAGCTGGGGTTACAGGGAGACCCTGTCTCAAAATACCAAAAAAAAAAAAGAAAAAAAGATTAAATAAAAATTTTTTTTTTTAAATATTTATTTTTATTTTATGTGTGTGAGTGTTATACCTGCATGTGTGTAAGTATACCCGTGTCATGCAGTGCCTGCAGAGGTCAGAAAGCGTCAGATTCCCCTGGAACTGGAGTTATGGATGGTTGTTAGCTGGCATCTTGGTGCTGGGAATCAAACCCAGGTCCTCTGCAAGAACAGCCAGTGCTGTTAACCTCTGAGCCATCTCTCCAGCCCCAAATAAAAATGTTTTGATTATGGGCTAGAGAGTTGGCTCAGCAGTTAAAAGTACTGACTGCTCCTGCAGAGGACCCAGGTTCAATTCCCAGCACCCACATGATGGCTAACAACCGTGCTAACTCCAGTTCTAGGGGATCTGATACCCTTTTCTGACCTCTGTGGGCATTGCACAACACAGGTGCACTTACACACATGTAGGCAATACACTCATACACATGAAATAAAAATAATAAAACATTTTTATAAAATGTTTTGATTAGGCTGAACACTTGTAATCTCTATACTCCCAAGAATGAGCAGGAAGATTTTGAGCCAGCTTGGATTATGTGAAGCCTTGCCTCGCGGTGAATTAAAATAATAAAATGTATAAAATAAAACAAAATGTAAGTCAAAATCTGACATAGGCTTAATTTGGATTTGCAGATTTGGAGGACAACAGACGCATTGCTGAGTGATTAGTTCTGTTGCCACAGAACTGGAACAACAGCACAGGTTTCTCTTAAGCTCTGTCAGAATATCAAGGGCTATCTTCTCTTGAAGGATGGCTATCTTCATCCTTTTGTTGTTGTTTTTTGAGACAGTTTCATGTAGCCCAGGCTGGACTCAAATTTACTTTGACTGAAGGTGACTCTGAACTGATTCCCTTATCTCTGCCTCCCTCATGCTAGAATTACACTCTGCTCTCACAACCTAATTACCTCCTGAAGTCCCCCTTCCATCCCACTGCATTGGGGATAAGGTTTCAAAGTGTGAGTGCAGAGGGGCATAATTAGCCAGCCTGTGCAGTAATCCAATAGAAATACCCACATGAAGTTGAATATGTAGTTCACTTGATAAGTTCTTGCCTAGTATGTACCAGGCCCTGGGTTCAATCTCTAGCACCACATAAACTAGGCATGGTGGATCCCACCTGTAATCTCAGCTATTAGGAGTTGGAGGCAGGAGGATCAGGCATTTAAGGTCACCTTTGGCTACTTGGAAAGTTCGAAGCCAGCTGGAGTATATGAGACTGTCTCAAAAAAAACAGGACTAGGTAGAGGCTCAATTGATAGTGATTGCCATACAAGTGTGAGATTGGAGTTCAGATCCCCTGCACCCAGGAAAAAACTGGTCAGGTGGGCAGAGTGGCTTGCCTCTAGCCCCAGCACCCAGGAGGCAGAGACAGGGCATTCCTGGGACAAGCTGGCGAGCTAAATGAGCTGAATTGTGAAGCTCTGGGTTCATGAGAGAACCTGCCTCAACTAGAGTGAAGAGTGACTGAAGAAGACACCTGACATCAACCTCCGCTTCCATGTGCATGTGTACATGTGTGTATCTGTCTACACACATAGTGTGCCAACATACATGCATACCCATCACATACATATGCAAAAAAATACCCAAGTGTTGAAGGATGTTCATTGAAATCTATAACAGCAACAAAACAAAGTAGAACAATTAAAAGCCTAAGTTTCCATTAGAAGGGAACAGTTGAATGTTAGATCCAGACTGTGGACAATATCTGTCCTAGTTTGCTTTCTAAGGCTGTGATAAACACTGTGATTGAACTTGGGGAGGAAAGGGTTTATTGCAGCTTACAGTACAGTCCATCAAGGGAAGCCAGGGTTAGAGCACACGCAGGAAGCTGGTGGTGGACCTTGGAGGAATGCTGCTTACTGGCTTGCTTCACTGACCTGTGCTTAGTCTGCTTTCTGATACAACCCAGGACCACCTGACCAGGGATGGCACCGACCACAGTAGGCTGGGCCCTCCCACATCATTCATCAAGAAAATGCGTCACAGACATGGCCAGAGGCCAATCCAATGGAGGAAGTTCCTCAGTCAAGGAGGATCCCTCTTCCCAGTTGTGTTAAGTTGACAGTTGAAGCTATCTAGCACAATATGTGACCCTTAAAAACAATGAGATTGATCTACTGATGTGGGAAGGTGACCCTGGGGGAGTGTTAAGGGTAAAAAGCAAATAAGGGAACAGTGTAGTTGTAGTTCTGTGTCATCTCGTTTGTGCTTTAAGAATTCATGCTTTGCACATTTTCAGCAGGAGTTCCCTGGGGGACAGCACTGGGGAAAGGGGACATATGAAATGGAATGAGCATCTCACTTTATATCCTTCTAATAGTATTTAAAATGTTCATCAGGAGCCATCAGGGAGAGAAATGCCACAATAAGCACAGCCTTCTCTTCTACTCCTTCCTTCTCAAACCATCTTTCTTTAAGAAATACTATTACTGGGGCTGGAGAGATGGTTCAGCAGTTAAGTGCACTGGCAGGTCTTCTAGAGAATGCAGGCTCAGTTCCCAGCACCCATACATTCATTAACGCATGTCCTTAACTCTAGCTCCAGGAGATCTTCAGGAGGCCTTCTTCTGGCCTCTGCAGGCATACATGTGATGCACTTTCATACATATAGACAAAACACTCATACCTATAAAAATTTTAAGCCGGCCATGGTGGCGCACGCCTTTAATCCCAGCACTTGGGAGGCAGAGGCAGGTGGATCTTTGTGTGTTCGAGGCCAGCCTGGTCTACATAGTTCCAGGACAGCTGCGGCTACAGAAAGACCCTATCTCAAAAAGAAAAAAAATTTTTTTTAATTATGTGTGCCGTATGCGTGTGTGTAGGTGTATCCACCCATGCATGAGTGTGTGGCGGCTAGAGGGCAATGCCAGGTGTCTTCCTCTATTGCTGTCCACCTTACTTTTTGAGACAAGGTCTCCACTGAGTTTGGAGTTTGCTGATTAGGCTAAGCTGGTTGACCATCAAACACCTAGGCTCCATCTGGCCCCACTTCCCCTGTGATAGGTTTACAGATGCATGCCACCACACCTGGCTTTCATGTGGGCATCAGAGTTTAAACTCAGGTCCTCATGCTTGTGTGGCAAGCACTTTACTGACTGAGTCATCTCCTCAATCTCTCTTAAGACAGGTTTATAGGTAGAGAAAATCTTGCCAACCACACTCAGAAAAGTAAGTGCACTTTGGGAAACATGCAGTCACTGAAAAGCATTTGGGATGAAACTATTGGTTTCTCATAATGTGACTTTCCTCTTCCTGTCTGCACTTGACACTCCTGCTCCCCACTGTGGCTGTGCGTCATCTCCATGCAGAGAGTGGGTGGTCTGTGACATGTCACATTCCATACAGCTCACATTGTACCCATGGTGAGGTCTGCTCTAATGGATGAGGCACCTGCTTTGCTTGTGAGTAGCATGTGGACTCCATAGCCCCTTGGTAACGGTCATCTTTCCTGTTTTCCCAAAGTGAGTCTAGCCATATCTTTCAGCCATATCTGTCCCCAGTTGTTAAACCACTTCATCTAATGCACTTCCCAGAATGCATCAGGCTGGAGCTTTTCCTTTTTTGCCATTCTGTGTTCTCAGGACTTAGGAGTTCCTTAATGGAAAACAACAGGGTTCCTTTGAGCTTCAGGCAGTGTCCAAGTTTTATGGTCTTGTTTTGACCCTGCAGCATTCAACTATAAAATCCTGCCTGATTAGAGTTAATCAGGCAGTGCCAATACCATCTGGCCATGTTTGAACCCACACCAGGGACAAAATATTTGGTTTACTGATGAATGGTTGAAACATTCCAGCATCACCCTAGGCCTGTCCCTGCATTAGGAAACACATTTATGAGTAAGAATGTAGCTATTGTGGAATACAGAGGTGGTGTTAGAATTCTATGAGACATTTGGCCAGTCATGGAGAAACAGTGTTTTGTTGCTTATTTTTGTTGCTGTTGTTTTGGTCTCTGTACACAGCCATGGCTGGCCTGGAAAGCTGCTAAGTAGACAAAGCTGGCCTCAAACTTGAGGTGATCTTTCTGTCTCTGTCTCCCAAGAGCTGCACCACCAGGCCCAGTAAAAAGGTGTGTTGAAAGAAATGAGCATATAGCAAATACCATGTGCCAGGCAATTACTATATAACTTTATTATTTTTAAAATTTCAGTGCTTTTTTTTTTTTTGGTGTTTTTGAGAGACAGTAGCTGGCCTGGAACTCACTATGTAGACCAGGCTGGCCTTGAACTCACAGAGATCCACCTGCCTCCGCCTCCTGAGTGCTGGGATTAAAGGCATGCACCACCACACCCGGCAAAGAGTAGTGACTTTTTAGAGTGTCTGAAGGTTGGGAATGTAGCTCAGTTGGTAGAATGCTTGCCTAGCATTCATGAAGTCCTAGGTTCCATCTCCAGCATTGCATAAAAACAAGCATGGTGGTGCACACCTGCAGTCCCTGCACATGAGAGGTAGAGGCAGGTGGATCAGAAGTTCAACATCATCTTTAGCTATATATAGCAAGTTCAAGACCAGCTTAGCATTCGCAAAACTCTTCTCAAAAAAGAAAAAAGGATGAATAGAAATAAGAACAAAGATAAAATAGTATCTGACCTTGAAGTTGTAGAATCTTAAACCCACCTGTCTTAGGCTGTGCCCTTTGGAGCTTATGCTGATGGTGACTAGTTCACATTGACTTTCCAAGGTTGATTACCAGACAATCTACCTTGACCAATCCAGAGTTGACTGCATGGATGTGTTCAACCAGATGTGTTTGTTCACACACTAATGTATTTTTTCATATACAGAACATATCAAATCCTGAATTCCAAGATGCATGATGCTGGGTGTGGTAATGCACATCTATAATCTCAGTGTTTGAGAGGTGGAGAGGCAGGGCCATCACCAAGAGAAGCCTGGGCTACATTGATAGGCTGAGGTCAGCCTGGGCTACATGGATAAGATATAGACCGTGTCTTATCTCTCGCTTCAAAATATAGGCACCCAGAAAATACATTTCATAGATCTGTTGTGAAAATTTCAAGGCTCCAACAGAGTATGCGTGATATATAAATATTAAAAAATGGAGCCAGGTGTGGTGGCACACACCTTTAATCCCAGCACTCAGGAGGCAGAGGCAGGCAGATCTCTGTGAGTTCAAGACTAGCCTGGTCTACATAGTGAATTCCAGGACAGCTGGGGCTACAGGGAGACCCTGTCTCAAAGACCATCCCCCCCAAAAAAATTAAAAAATGATCATTATAATATCACTGTCTACATGTGAACATTTCAAAAGGTACATTTGATTTTAAGGTAATGTATTGCCATCTGAGTCAATTGTTTCACTGATGCACTGGATGTCACAGGAAAATGTGTTGTCTGAATTGCATAGATTAAATATAATTTTTTAAATTTTATTATTATTGTGTACATGATGTGTGAGTACGTGTGTGTGCATGCCACAGAGAACATGTGGATGTTAGAGGACAACTTTGTGGAGTCAGCTCTCTACTTTCACCTTTATGTGTTTTCTGGGGATTGAACTGGGGTCATCAGGCTTGCACAAGCACCTTTACCCACTAAGCCATCTTGCTGGCCCCTTGAACTGCTTATTTTCCTTTTTCAAATTTATTATTTTTATTTTATATGTACAAGTATATTATCTGAAGGTATGTCATGCAAGGCCCACAGATGTCAGAAGAAGGTGTTATATTCCCCTGGAACTGGAGTTATGAATGGTTGTTAGCTGCCATGTGGGTGCTGGGAATCAAACCCAGATCCTCTGTAAGAACAGTGCTGTTAACCTCTGAGCCATCTCTCCAACCCCTTGAACTTCTTTTGTTTGTTTTTTTCAGTCTTTTTGAGACAGGGTCTCCCTGTAGCCTCAGCTGTCCTGGAACTCACTATGTAGACCAGGCTGGCTTTGGCTTTGAACACAGAGATCTGCCTGCCTCTGCCTCTGAGATTAAAGGCATGCACCACCATGTCCAGCTTATGAACTGCATATTTTCAAGGTGGGAAAAAAAAAAAAGGACCAAGAGAACTCCTGGGTCATTTGAGAAGTGAGACAGTTCCAGCTTAGGATGCCAGAAAGACCAAGGGAGCTGGCCGATTTCCACAGGTGCCTAGTGAGTGTTTTGTGCCTCTGTATTGCTTCTGTCTTCCAGATTATTTCACTCAGTCATCAACTTGCCACTTCCACTGGCAATATAGAGAATCTGGAATAATTTTTGTAAGGCTTTTAGAGTGATTACTAAGTGTACTCAGCACTGAAAATCTGCCCTGTGTTTGCAATTCTGCACTTTTCTTTCCCTCTCTGGCCCCATTATTGATGTCCTTGTCCAGGCCATAGGCCACCAGGACACCATAGGTCCCTAATGACTTTCCAGCCTCTCTATTCTTTGTGCACTCAGAGTTTTTCTTTTTTTAAAGATTTATTTTAAGGGCTGGAGAGATGGCTCAGTGGTTAAGAACACTGATTGTTCTTGCAGAAGACCCGAGTTCAAATCCCAGCACCCACATGGCAGCTAACTACTGTCCGTAACTCCAGTCCCAGGGGATCCAACAGCCTCTTCTGACCTCTGTGGGCATTGCATGACACAGGTGCACTTACCTACATGTAGGCAATACACTCATACACATAAAAATAATAAAGAAAAATTTGTAAAAAGATTTATTTTAGCCATGTGGTGACCCACACCTTTAATCCCAGTACTTGGCAGAGAGACAGGTGAATCTCTATGAGACTGAGGCCAGCCTGGTCTACATAGAGAGTTCCAGGCTAGCTGGAGCTACAGGGAGACCTCATCTCAAAAAACCAGAAAGGGGCTGGAGAGATGGCTCAGAGGTTAAGAGCACTGGCTGCTCTTGCAGAGGACCTGGGTTCAATTCCCAGCACCCACATGGCAGCTGACAACTGACTTAACCCCAGTTCCAAGCGATCCAATGCCCTCTTCTGATTTGCATGGGCACTGCACAACATGAGTGCACTTACATGCAGGCAATACACTCATACACATAAAATAAGAAAATAAGGATTTTAGTTTTAATTGTATGTACAAGTGTGCATTTATGTGTGGGTATGTGCATATGAGTGCAGGTACCTATGGAGACCAGAAGAGGGCATCAGATCTCCAGGAGCTGGAGTTACAGGCAATTGTGAGTCACCTGACATAGGTTCTGGGAACTGAACTTGGGTCTTCTGCAAGAGCAGCAAACACTCTTGTCTGCTGAGCCATTTCTCCAGCCCCAATTCAGGAGTTTCTAATGTGTCTTGGATAATGCTCCAAACTCTTAGCAGCTCTGTCACCAGTATGGAAAGCCTGTGCTCTTTGGAATGGTGCAGAAGGTCATCAGTGAGGCAAGCCAGTATGCCTCTTTAACTGCTCTGGTATCCTCTCATCTCCATCGCTTTGTGATCTAGCAGTACTAACCTCAGAGGCATCAGTCCCCACCTACCTTCCTCTAAGTATGCTCCTCCATCCTGTGCTCAGTCCCTGCAAAGCCTTGAAGGTGAACTTCAGAGGCTTGACTTCCCATCTGCCTGATCCCAGGTGTCACATAACTGTTTTTCTCTTGAAGCAGTTCTTGTGGATGGAAGGGAGGTTCAGAGACTCACAGAACTCACACAAAACTTACAGGTGTCAGAAGCTTATGAAACTGTTGTGTTTGAATGTGAAATGTCCCCCATAGGCTCATGTGTTTGATTCCTAGCTAATGGATTTTTTTTTTTTTGTCTTTTTGAGACAGGGTCTCCCTGTAGCCCCTGCCGTCCTGGAACTCACTGTGTAGACCAGGCTGGCCTTGAACTCACAGAGATCCATCTGCCTCTGCCTCCCAAGTGCTGGGACTACAGGCGTGCACCACCATGCCTGGCTTCATGAAGATGTTTTTTACAGGGTCATTAGGGGCAGGCCTTGAGGATTTCCAGCTTGGCCTTGTCTGTTCTCTGCTCCTGACTGCAGAAGCAATGCGATGAGCTGTCTGATGCTCCCGCCACTATGACTTCACGATGACAGACTGTATGCTTTCTAAAACTGCAAGCTGAGGTAAACCCTTTCTCCCTTAAGTTGCTTCTTGTCAGATACTGAGTCACAGCAAGGAGAAAAGTAATGAATACAGAAAATGACAAGACCCATGGGGCCTGACTGGGGTTCTATGAGCAACTGATGGTGGAGGAGAGAACTCAGTGGAGCTGCCTACAAGTTGCACAGGGACTCAGCAATGCCCCTTTCCTTAGCTGTCATCCACCCTGGGGTGGGCTTTTGTATAGCAAAGCTGTCTTGAGTTAACCATGCTGCTCTGAGTAACCCCAGTAAATGCACTGTTTCACTAAGCCAGAGTTGGACAGAATAGTTTCTTCAGTCTGTTATTGTCCCATCAGGGTGAACAGGTGTTTCTGTGCATCCCCCAGGAAAATAGAACCCCCGAAAAAGCCCACATGCACTCTGATGTTTCTATTATAAACATTGTCTTTTAATTTAAGAATACTGATTAACACAGGAAACATTTAATTCATGGAGTTGTGTACATGGTCACCAGTTACATCGTGACGTGTGTTAGTTTCCTTGTCACTTATGGGCACTGTCGACAGATTACTGTAAACAAGATCACTTTGTATGTGTGAGTCTGCAATGCTCCCTAGCTGTGTTTTCTACTCTGAGCTGATGATATAGATAAATGGTAGATAGATAGTTCTAGATCTATAGGTACATTAATGTGCACAATTTTGCATGATTACTGAGCATCCATAAAAATTATAAAAAACCATCCATTTATAATAAAGGGAGGATGCGCTAAGACTTGCTAGTACTGGGCCTTATTTCCTGTAGAACTGATGAAGTTTTCTGGAGACTTCACTAAACTATTACACTAATGCGTGATGGGTGCATGGCCAGACCTTTGGCCACAGAGGGTTTGTGAGCCCTGCCCTAGGCAGCAGCCTTTTCATGGGCTCCCCAGGTTTTCACCAACCTCTTCCAAGTTTCTACAATCTTGAGTTCTGTGGAAAATCTTTCTCCAACTAACTCCCACACCCAAAGACAGAATGTCTCAGGAACACACTGTGCCCTGAATCAAGAACTTGTTGGTAAATGGCTTAAAGTTTTGATTTTCAAATGAGAAGAAATTTCTCCAGTAAGGAATGAATAACACATCTGGAAATGACTTTCCAAACACACTGATTTTTTTTTTTCCTGTCTGTGCCCTATGGGGAGAAAACAAAATACCAGAACCACTCCCTCCTCTGAAGAAAGCCAAGTTTCTGCTTGTGCCCAGACTTCAAACTCTGGACTCCTGGGACCTTTTTGGATATCTGTATGTAACACTAAGGTTCCCAGGAGGAAACATGCTTAAGTCAATAGATGATTATGGTTTGGTCTGCACTTTCCTTGCTTGTCAAATAAGACTTTGAACTGTGGGATATTCTGTGTGGAGTCTTGGTCCTCAGGGAAAGTTTGAGAGCACAAGCCACTGTGCCTGTACACATGCTGTTCACCTCCTGCGACACTGTTCCTTGCCTTGTCTGCATGGCAAGGTTCTGTTCTTTCAGGACTCTGCTCACACATCTCTTTGGCCTCGAACACTCTTCAGACTTACTGACGTTCCTACACCTCTGCTACCGTGCACTTGCCACTCTGGTTCCCTCATAGGTTTACAAGTGTGTCGTTCCCAAGAAGATGGGAGTCCCTTGGGAGCAGACACTGTATATCTCATTTCAGGTTTGTATTCCTGCTGTTTAGCACAGGCCCAGGACAGCATGGGTATTTCATGAAAGTTTGATGAGGGAATAAATGGTTGATGTGGAAATAAACATATTTCTGAGTGAAATCTTGCAGGGAGGGAGGCAGACCCCCTCACGTAGATGGCAGCGTGAATGACCTTAAACATGGCTGTGAAAAGCAGCGGCTGAACCTCAGACTGCAGAGACACCAGGTGAACCCAGATCCGTGATCTGGCCATTTCCATTAAGCATGTCAGCGCCTTTCACTGCTCAATACAAATAGGTGGATGACCATGTCTGAGGAAGTGTGGAAGCTAGATCTTTGGATGATTCATTATTAAGAGAGCAAAGTACTGAATCAGAAACCCTGGCACCAGGAGGCAAAGCAGCTTCTGGCAGGAGAATATAAGCCAACCTCATGTGCATGTAACCGATAAGCACTCTGTAGGACAATCAAGGGGTCTTGTCAGGAACATCCGAGGCCAAGTCAGTTCCAAGAGTGTCTCTCCTCCAGCCGAGATGCTTGAGCCTGTGTAAGCATTGGCTGCCCGGTAAACCCCACACTCAGGAAAAGCTTGGGCTCTGGTGCCAAGTTTAAGGGCACCACCTTGAACCAGTAAGATGCTTTTTCACATTTGGTGCTCTGATACCTTTAATGAACAGCATGGCCCTTAAGAAGTCTAGCCCAGCAGTGGTCCTCTGGGATGGAACAAGGAAAGTGGATGAGAGAAAGACTGGAAAAGCTTCCCAAGACAAGAGTCACAAGTTAGAGGCCCCAGGACACAGGATGAAGGGGCTCTGCTGCCCAGCCCCTCGACTTAGGCAACATGAGTATGCGTCCGTCCCTTGGGTGCTCATCCTGCAGTTTCCTCCTCATGGGTCTAGGTTAGCGCTAAACTGGGAGGAAAGAGTTTAGGGGAGTGGAGCATGTTGACTAAGAACCATTGCTGATATCACCCAGAGATCCTCCAAGGTGAGAGGCAATTCAAGGACAGACTTCACAGGTTAGGGACATCACCCCAGGCATAGGGCTTAGTGGATCCCAGTCTTTAGGACACCAGAAGCTCCTCCCCCATTCCAAATTCAGTCCTTCTATCCCTTCCCAAGAGCCCTCTAGGCCCTTGCTGAGTCATGTGTGTGGTGTATAGAGCTCAGGACTTGGTAGGAAGTGGGGAGAAAGTTTGCTTGTATAGGGCGAGGGGAAGCCAGCACCTCTGACCCCAGGACCGGGTACTAGAGATGAACTGGGACTCAAGGGCTCTTTCCACCTGTCTCAGAGTAGGTGTAACTCCCTTGAGTGGTTTCTAAAGAAATTGTTGTGGTTAGTCAAGGGGGGAGTGGGGGACAGAAATGTAGCTCCATGGCCTTTCCTAGGACAGCGTCTAAGGCTCACATAGAACTTGTGGGCTTCAACAAATGGGCACCATTAGCTCTGCAGGGAAGACAACAAAACCCAGCTCCTCCCTGTCCCCTCCTTGCCAACCACTGAAAAATGTCCCCTCCCCACAAATGACCCTTAAGTTTATGCATCCGCCTCTGATAAACTTTTAAGTGAAAATATGAATTAGGCAAACTAATCAATTTGACAACTGTTGAGACCAGGGCTTTCTCTGAGTGTCGTGGAAATGGCTTCTTTACTTGAAGTTGGCTAGGATGTCACTGAAAATGTTGAGGAACAGGTGAGCATGGTGATCCCTGAAGACCAGTGTGGGACGGAAACGGATGGATTTGTCTCCACAGCCCCCCAACACCACACCTGGAAGAGGAGGCAGGAGGTGGGTTAGGAGTGTGTGCTCCTAAGGCCACATGCAGGAGAGCTGGAGAGGATGTGGCTGCCGTTCACCCTCCATCCCTCTCTCCACCGGGCCCCCCCATCTGACCTTCCCCCACTCCTCATCCCTCCTTCCTTCTTCTTTTTGCTCATCCATTCTTCTCTTCATACTTTCCCTTCTAACTGTTCTCCTCGTCCTGGTAGGTTGGATGTTAGTTTTGAGATAAAGTCTTTGTCTGCTGGAAACTCATGGTGTACTGTGGTAAAAAATTATGCAAACAAATAAATTATAAAAGTGCATGCAGAAGGGGCTGAGCTATCACCAAGGAGGAGTGGGCCCTACTTATTTATTATTTTTATTTTTATGTGAATGAGTGTGTTGTCTGCATGTATGTAAGTGCACCTGTGTCATGCAATGCCTGCAGAGGTCAGAAGAGAGTGCCAAGTTCCCTTGGAACTGGAGTTATGGACAGTTGTTAGCTGCCATGTGGATGCTGGGAATCAAACCTGGGTCTTCTGTAAGAGCAACCAGAGCTCTTAACTGCTGAGCCATTTCTCCAGCTCCATGAGACCCTATCTTTAAAAAAACAAGCCAGGCCTAGTGGCACAGGAGGCTTGGGCAAGAGGATCACAAATCCAAGGCTAGTCAGAGTTACAGAGTGAGTTCAAGGCCAATATGGGCAACTTAGTGAGATTCTTATCTCCAAATTTAAAAATAAAAGGGGTGGGGCTGGAGAGATGGCTCAGTGGTTAAGAGCACTGACTGCTCTTACAGAGAGGACCTGGGTTTGAGTCCTAGCACCCATATGGAGGCTAACAACCAGCTGTAACTCCAGTTCCAGAGGATCTTATGCCTTCTTCTGATCTCTGGGGGCACTTCATGACACAGGTGCACTTACACACATGCAGGCAATACATAAAATATAAAGTGTGTGTGTGTGTGTGTGTGTGTGTGTGTGTGTGTGTGTGTTGGCTCAACAGGTAAAGCACTTGTGCAAATTAAAGACCTGAGCTCAGTTCCCAGAACTCATGTAAAGGTAGGAGAGAAACGACTCGATGAAGTTGGCCTCTGACTGCCAACATGCACCATGCACACTCACAGGTACACGTATCACACACAATAACAAATTTTTTAAAAAAGTAAAAAATGGGGTGGTAGGCAGGCTGAGGTTGCGGCTAGCTCAGTGGTAGAATGCCTGCCTAGTCTAGCATGTGTGAGGCTCTACGTTGGATCCTCAAAGCAATAAATAAGTATTTTTAAAATTTATTTATTTATTTTTGTCTTTTTGAGACAGGGTATCCTTGTAGCCCCAGCTGTCCTGGAACTCACTATGTAGACCAGGCTGGCCTTGAACTCACAAAGATCTGCCTGCCTCTGCCTCCCAAGTGCTGGGATTAAAGGCATGTGCCACCATGCCCAGGTTAAAATTTAATTTTAATTTAAAAAATATTATTATTATTATTATTATTATTATTACTATTATTTTGGTCTTTTTGAGACAGGGTCTCCCTGTAGCCCCAGCTGTCCTGGAACTCACTACGTAGACCAGGCTGGCCTTGAACTCACAGAGATCCGCCTGCCTCTGCCTCCTGAATGCTGGGATTAAAGGCATGTGCCAACATGCCCGGCCCAAAAAATATTTTATTGCTTTTATTTCATATGTATGAGTGTTTTGCCTGCGTGTGTATAAGTGCACCTGGGTTGTGCAATGTCCGTGGAGGTCAGAAGGTGTCAGATCCTCTGGAACTGGAGTTACGGACTGTTGTTAGCCACCATGTGGGTGCTGGGAATTGAACCTGGGTCCTCTGTAAGAACAGTCAGTGCTCTTAAGAGCTGAGCCATCTTTCCAGTCCCTTATTTATTTTTTTAAAATTATTTTTGTTCTTTTTGAGACAGGGTCTCCCTGTAGCTCCAGCTGTCCTGGAACTCGCTATGTACTCACTATGTAGCCCAGGCTGGCTTCAAACTCACGGAGATCCATCTGTCTCTGCCTCCCCAGTTCTGGGATCAAAGGCATGTGCCACCCCGCCCAGCCAGTCCCTTATTTTTATTTTATGTGTATGTGATCAAAGGCGTGTGCCATCCCGCCCAGCCAGTCCCTTATTTTTATTTTATGTGTATGTGAGTGGATGTATGTATGTTGCCCAAGGAGGCAGAAGACTGGAGTTACAGGTGGTTATGGGCTGTCATGTGGGTTCTGGGAACCAATCCTGGGTCCTCTGCAAGAACCTCAAGTGCTCTTAACTGCTGAGACATCTCTTTCACCCCCAATAAATAAATATTAAAAAACAAAAACAAAGAGGGCTAATTGTCTCTGTCATCTGGGGCTGCTGTGGGGACTCTATAAGAAGGCACAAGCAAGGGCTGGGGGCAAGGCCCAGTGGTTGAGGACCTGCATGGTATGCACAAGGCTCTGGGTTCAGTCCCCAGTCCTAAAGCAGAAAAAACAAACAGAAATAAAAGAAGGTGTGAGAGAACAGTCTGACCGTGTTTTTGAGAGTAGGTACTCTGATCTTGCTTCAATGTCCTCCCATAGCTCTTTAGATAAAGTCTAGAGCTTTGCACAGGCATGGGCCAATGTGAGGTGGCCTGGCATCCACTCCCTAGCATCACTGCTTCTGTCTGTCTGTCAGTCTTCATCTCAGTCTTATTTTCAGTTCTTTACTTCTAGTGCCATTGTGCCTTAAGTAATTGCTTATGCCCTTCCCCCTGCCCAGCAGCTCTTCCCCACCTTGCCCACCTCTCCAGTTCCTGCTCATCCTTTAAGCTTTCAGGTACAAAGCCACTTCCTCAAGGAAGCCTCTGACACTCGGGACCTCTACCCTTTCCCCAGCTAGCCACTCTGTACATTTTCCTTGTTCCCAGAACTGAGGCAGCGATAGTTTGTCGTCCCCTTTCCTGGCACACCGTGGCTCTCTAAAGGAAGGACTCTGAAGGCCTTCACTGTGCCCGTCTTCACCATTAGTATAGCTCAGCTTCTCAGTGGATGCCTGCTGCAAGGCATGATTGAGAAAGAAATCTCATCGTGGGCTGGGGATATGGCTCAGTTGATAGAGTGCTTTCCTAGCATGCAGAAGCCCTGGGTTTGAGCCTCAGCACCACATAAACTAGGTGTAGTGTGTATGTCTGTAATCCCAACACTCAGGAAGTAGGGGCAGCAGGATCAGAAGTTCAATGAGTTACATGGCAAGTTCAAGGCGAGGTTTGGGTGCATGAGACCCTGCCTCAAAATGACAGAAAAAAGAAATGAAGAAAGAGAAAGAATCCCAGTAGTAATGTTTCTTCTTTAGAGAAAGAACATTTCTTCTTTGTTTAACCTGTGTACCTCCTGTTTTCCTTACCCCTGTATCTAGTGATACTTTGCACCCATGCCAGGTAGAGTTAGATGTTGATGAAACTGATGAAGGTCAGTGTCCATTCCTGGCCCTCTTACCTTTGTTTCTGGCAATTAAGATGAGTTTATTCCGTATGGATTCATCTGGAGTGTCGAAGGAGCAAAAGGTGCCTCGACCTCTCACTCTGCTGATGAACTGGGGATACCGGGCCTGCAATAGGAAGACAGCCTGGTGTCAAAGCTTGTTACCTGGGTATCAGCTGGTGCTGGGGTTACAGGTGTTTTACATGGTTGCTGGGGATCTGAACGCCAGTTCTCACCCTTTTGTGACAAACGTTTTACCTATGGGGCCATCCCCTCGACCCTCTTGTTTTTTAAAAATATTTTATTTTTATTTTATATGTGTGAGTGTATTGCCTGCATGTATGTAAGTACACCCATGTTGTGCAGTGCCCGAGGAGGTCAGAAAAGGGCATTGGATCCTCTGGAGTTATGAACAGTTCCTAGCTGCCATGTGTGTGCTGGGAATCAAACCTGGGTCCTATGCAAGAGCAGCCAGTGCTCTTAACCACTGAACCGTCTCTCCAACCCTGACCCCCAACCCTTTTGTTTGTGAGATAGAATCTTAGCATGACCCTTGCTGGCCTGGTACTACTTGCTATGTGGGCCAGACTGGATCTCCAACTTGCAGTGATCTTCCTGTCTGTGCCTCTTAAATACTGGGATTATAGGAGTGTACTACCATGCCTGACATGATCCTTATTTTCTCTATTAATGACTTATTGGAATGATAGTATTTTGGACATAATGGGTTAAGTATAACATATTATTAAAGTTAATTTTAACTATTCATATTTACTTTCATCTGGCCACTAGGATGTTTAAAATTACACTTGTGAGCCAGTCATGGTGCCACACACCTGAAATCCTAGCACCCGGGAGATGGAGGCAGGAAGATCAGGAATTCAAGGTCATCTTTAGCTATGTAGTGAGTTCAAGGCCAGCCTGGGCTACTTGAGACCTTGTCTCAAAATAATAAAGAATAAAGTTACAGATGTGGCTTGCAACAGACCCCACTGGGCAATACATTAGAGGGAATAATAATGTTTAGAAGGGCGCTTGTCACAAGGGAAGTCTTCTCAAAGGAGGGATGTTTGAATTTGATGTTAAAAGATAATGAATGAGGGGGCTGAAGAGATGGCTGATGGGTTAAATTGGTCTTCTTGCAGAAGACCCGGGTTCGAATCCCAGCACCCACATGGCAACTAACAACTGTCTGAAACTCCAGTTCCAGGGGACCCGACAGCTTCTTCTGTCCTCCATGGGCATTGCATGACACAGATGCACTTACCTACATGTAGGCAATATATACATACACATAAAATAAAAAAATAAAATATTAAGAAAGATAATGAATGAGGAATTAGAAATGGGGTTTCAACGGAAGACTAGGGCTCCCCATTCTTTGCTTGTGCCAAGGCCTGGGAATCTGGAAGCTGTGGGGCTGGCTGAGAATTGCTGGGCAGCAAGTATAGTGCCAGGGCTGAAGTGGGTACCTGGAGGTCCAGTAGCCCTGTGAGCAAGGTCTTCCCAGCATGAGCCACATTGTTGAGCAGGTCCTCCCGCTTGATGACGTTGATGACCTCAGCTAGCAGCAAGTTCTTGGCTGGGTCCCCTAGCCAGGTGTTGAAGATTCGGTAAGGCTGGAATGAGGTAGGGTGTCAGAAGGGTTCACACATTAGAACACTCCAACGGGATCCTCTTGCTCATAGGCACACCTTCTTCCTCTCTTTTTATGTATATATATGTGCATGTATAGGTATGTGTGTCCATGTGGGTTCACAGTGCACTTGTGTGTGTGTGTGTGTAGGCCAGAAATCAACCTCAGGTGTTTTCTCAGAAGCCGTCCACCTTGCATGTTGAGTCAGGGTCTCTTACTAAAACAGATTTGGCTAGGCTGGTTGGCCAGTGAGCCCCAGGGATCCGCCTATCTTCACCTCCCCAGTGCTGGGATTATAAGCATGTACTACCACACCTGGCTTTTTACATAGGTGTTGGGGCTCAATCTCAGGTTTTAATGCTTGAATGGCAAGCACTTTAGTGGCTGAGCCACCTCCCCAGCACCCTTTACTCTCTTGGAAAGGTGAGAAAGGAGAGAAACCAGTAACATCTCCCAAGGGCCAGAAGGAAAGCACTGATATTCTTGTTGAAGTCGTCTAATGACAACCCTACAGCTGCTACTATGCAGAGATACCTGCTTGTCACATACCCCAGGAAGTCCCTCAGGCCCAGAAAAATCAAAACGGTTGTTCCTTAACTAACATTGTGTGTCACTTGACAATGGAAATATTAGAATGTGTTCTGAGAGATGCAGTGTTAGGTGATTTTGTCATTGTGGGAACTCTGTGGTGTATGTGCACAGATTAAGATGGCACTACAGTGTCACTAGACAATATGATTTTGTGGGGCCACTGTGACACACATGGCCCATTGTTGACTGAAACCTTGCTATATGGTCCACAACTGTCCTGCAATTTTCATTTTATAAAACAGGAAGGTGAGGTTTGGAAAGGTTAAAGGATTTTGCTCATGGCAAATACGGCTCATTGGTGGTGGAACTGGAACAGGCCTGTTGGTATGCTGACCTTCAGAGGTCATCCTCCTCTCACATCCATGAATTATTCAAGGTGGCAATGTTGTCAATGCTCTTGTAGAAGACTGGCCATGTGACCAGATCTTAGGCAAGTGTCAGAAATAAAAGAACTTTGTGGGATTTGGAGGAAGGCTGTTAAAGAGAAGAGGCCATCTTTTCCCCCCTTTTTTCTACCATTGCGTAGAACTGAGGTATGATAGCTGGGATTCCAGAGGCCATTCTGGACCATGATGCAGCCTTGAGGATAAAAACTATATATCTGGGAATGATGGAGGAAAGAAGGATTCCAGACCCTTGATGACTATATGTATATGTGTATATACACATGTGAAAATCTATATAGTGTATATATATAGTGGTTAAGACCATGGGCTCTGGGTGTGAATTCTGGCTCTGTCACTAACAGGCTGAGTGACCTTGTAGAATGTGGTTTGAATGTGAAATATTCCCCATAGGCTCATGTGTTTGAATACTTGGTCCTCAGCTGGTAGCACTGTTTGGGAAGGTTGTAGAACCTTTAGAAGATGTAGCCTTGATGGAGGAAGTAAGTCACTGGGGCCTGGGTTTGAGGTTTTATAGCCTGACCCCACTTCCTATCCATGCTCTGCTTCCTGACTATAGATGCATGGTGACCAGCCACCTCTCCCTCCTGCCACCATTACTTCCCACTACAATGGACTGTATTCCTTTAAACTATAAGCCAAAACAAACCTTTCTCTCTTTCTGAAAAATTTTTTAAAAGTTTATTTATTTATTTTTATTTATTTATTTATTTATTTATTTATTTATTTA
>NW_008335297.1:7179719-7202988 GCF_000622305.1 Nannospalax galili
GGGTCTCCCTGTAGCCTCAGCTGTCCTGGAACTCACTATGTAGACCAGGCTGGCCTTGAACTCACAGAGATCCACCTGCTTCTGCCTCCCGAGTGCTAGGATTAAAGGCGTGCACCACCATACCCGGCCAGAAGTTTATTTTTATTTTTTATGTATGAGTCTTATGCCTGCATGCATGTAAGCTTACTCATGTCATGCAGTGCCCACGTGTGGATGCCAGAGGGCATCAGATCCCCTCTCTGGAACTAGAGTTATGGATGGTTGTTAGCCACCATGCTGGGATTCAAACCCAGATCTTCTGCAAGAGCATCCAGTACACTTAACCTCTGAGCCATCTCTCTAGCCCCAAACCCTTCTCTCTTGTTTCTTGTCAGGTATTGGGTCACAACAATGAGAAATGTAACTACTACAAACAGCTTATTTGACTTCTCTGCACCTGATGTGCCATTAGTAAAACTGGAAAAAAATAATTCCTTGATTAGATTGTTGTGTGGATTAAGGAACTGTTAGAAGTAGATAGTACAAAGCCTCCATTCTACAGCAGTAGCTGTTGGCAGTATTATTCTGTGTGACACTGAAGGAAACCTCTGTGCCACTCACTCCAGAGGCCCCTGATCCCTCACGTGTGCGAAGGGAGCAGTTACGAGGAAGGTTCCCCTCCCTTGTGTGTTCTGACAGAGCAGGGTAACACTCACAGCACTGGGCCGGAACTCCTCTTTGTGGAAGAAGCCCCCGGTCATCATCTTCTTGCTGAATGACATTACATCTGCTGGGTCATCCAAGCCCCAGTGCTCATGGGCCCAGAACTTGCCAGTACAACCTCCACCGGTCTGGACCTCATCCACCAAGAAGGCACAGCCATGCTGGTCCAAGGACAGAGGAGGGAGAAATGAATACCTATAAGAGGCCATGATCTACCACCCAATCCAGAGCCAGCTGTATGCTTCCTTGTATTCTAAACTGCAAAGCCAAATCCCATCCCTGAGCTATGCAGAAGAAAACAGAGCACCCAAACAGAACAATTCAAACCACAGCTGCATCTGAATGTGCCCTAGGCCCATCCAGCTGGAAAGAAACCAGAACACCAATCCCCTTATAGCATTGCAGACCGGTGCTGCATGTGGCTGCTGCGTGTGGCTACAGTCCTGGGGCTTGACCTAGTCAGAAGGCAGTGTGTGCAACTGTGAAGTCAAGAAGTCATTCCTTCAGTGTCAGCTGCCATTTTCTGTGTATCACCCAGACCATTTTTAATTCCATATGTGTATGTAAATCAGCTTTTGCCTCTGTCTCTTATCTGTGAACTGACTGGTTTGACATGCTAGTTATGCACAGACCTGTTATAGTATGAATATAAAATGCCCCCCAGAGGCTTACATGCTGGTGGTACTATTTTGGGAGGTTGTGGAAACTTTAGGAGGTAGGACCAAGCTGGAGAAAGCAGGTCACTGGGAGGTGGGTCTTTGGTGGGGTATAGTATCCCTTGGCCACTTCCTGTGTCAATACCTCCTGTCAGCCATGATATTAACAGTTCTCTGCCACACACTCTTGATGCCATGAAGCTCTGCCCAAATGCATAGGGGACAAGCAACTATGGACTGAACCCTCCAAAACAGCAAAATAAATCTTTCCTCCAGAGGTTTTAAGTTGTTTAGGTTAGATAACTTTGGTTATCATGATTAAAAAGCTAATATATAGGGCTGGAGAGATGGCTCAGCAGTCAAGAGCACTTGCTGCGCTTGTAGAGGACATGGGTTCAGTTTTATTTTATGTATATGAGTGTTTGTCTGCGTATATGTATGTACCCCATATGCATGCCTAGTGCCCATGGAGGCCAGAAGAAGGCACTGTATCCCTAGAACTGGAATTATAGATAGTTATGAGCACCAGGCATGTATATGGGGGGTACATACATGTATGCAGGCAAACACTCATACACATAAAATAAACAAATAATATATACAATGTTCAGATGATGTAAATAAACACATGATGTTAACGTTGTTCATTATACTTGGTGAATGTAGACAATAGTGGACTGAAAGATAAAGCAAGTCTCTAGAAAGAAAAGGGAAGAGGCTGAGGCTATCTCCGGAATCTTTTAACTGAACAAGTTCTAGATTAAAATAGCAGGTTGGAGGCTGTTTTTTTGTCTTTTGAGATAGGCTCTCATGCCTACTCTATAGCCCAGGCTGGTCTTAAACTCACTGGGCTACATTAGCCCAGGCTGGTCTTGAACTTGTGGCCATCTTCTTGCCTCTCAACCACCATTCCATAAAAATTTTACTTTTCTTCAGTGCTGGGGATTGAACCCAGGGCCACGTGCACACCAGGCATGTCTTTACCACTGAGTTACAACTCCAGCCTTGGAGGTTGACTTTTGCAAAATTATTTTAAAGAAGAATCGTCCATGCTTCCACAACTCTTTCTCTCTCTCTCTTGGTATTCCAGTACTGGGGATGGAACGCAGGGCCATGTACTAGGTAAGCCTCTACCACTGGGCCACACTCCCAGTGTAAACCCCAACTTCTCTGCCTGTAATACTGCTGGTTGGCTTCTGCCAATGTGGCACTTTTCTTAGAGCCCAAGGCTGAAGTAGAACCAACTATCTGCTCTGGGAACCCAACCCGGAAACCCCTGTGGTCCTGTCACTCCACGTCCTCTAACCTTCCTGGCGATGTCTCTCAGCTTCCGAAAGAAGTCATCCGATGCATGGTTGTCTCCACCCTCAGACTGGATGGGCTCCACGATGATCCCCGCCACCGTCCTCTTCTTTTTCCGATATTTCACGATCAGATCCTCCACCTGGATCCCCAAACGAGAATGAGACTTGTTCACAGAGGCTTCTGAGTGGGCCCCATAGATGGGCATCCAGGGGCATTGTGAACCCCTTGAAATCATACTGAAAAGGTGTCTGTGGCATTTCCCTTGACAACTTGTAGTGTCTTTGAGGAGCCACACATATGGATGGGAATGTGCTCTTCTGTGATGGCGCTAGCACCTATGGGACAAGTGATTCAGCCTTCAGAAGCTTCCCTCTCCTGACCTGTAAGTGGGCATACTATAGGCCAGGCTGGCCTGAAGTTTGTTACGTAGCCAAGGGTAGACTTGACCTCCTGATCCTCCTGCCTCCACCTCTGAATTACAGTCACATGCCATCTGGCTCTGTAACTGGGCGTATTGGAAGAATCTACCCAGAGAGTAGGGTTCAGTTGCTGCTATCAGCGCTGTGCCATTGTTGCTGCTGCTGTTATTATTGCTCTTACTGCTGCTGTGCTGGTCCTTTGGGCAGACTGAGATACAGTCTCAGATGAAAAGCTGTTTATTTGAGGTGCCCCACTGTGTTTGTGTGTAATGGGATGGGGACCACCTGAGAGAACAGCTCAAGGTGACTCCACTGGTTGGGGTGATGGTGTATTGATTCCTCAAAACTTAATGAACTAAATACATGAATGGGTGCATTATATGGTATATAAATTACACATTGCTGTAAAAAAATTTAAAGCTGTGACAGTGAGGGTATATAAGAAAAGCACTTAATTGCTCCCAAGTGAACTTTTACTCTGAAGTGGGTATTATCTTATAGGTAAGGAACAAATAATACATGCGATAGTTTTCTCATAGTCTAGTAAGTATTCAAAATAAAAACCAAAACACACACTTAAGTAGTTGTGGTGGTTTGAATGAGAATTTCCCCCATAGGCTCCAAGTATTTGAACATTTGATCCCCAGTTGGTGGCACTGTTTGGGGAGGATCATGGAACCTTAGGAGGCGTGGCCATGCTGAAGGTAGTATGTCATTGGGGGTGGGTGTTGAGATACAGCCAGGCCCACTTCTAGTCCATCACTGTCTACTTCTTATGCCTGCTTGAAGATGTGAGTGTTCAGCTATCTGCTCTGGCCACCTCCTGCCATGCCTCCCCCCATGATGGACTCTCATCCCTCTGGAACCATAAGCCAAATAAACTCTTTCTTTTATACCTTGTCTTGGTCATAGTGTTTTATCACAGCAACAGAAAAGTAACTGACAATAGTCTTTAAAAATGTGTTTATTTATTTACCTATTTATTCATTTATTGATTTATTTATTTCTATGAGTGTTTTGTCTGCCTCTCAGTAAATGCATGCAATGATTGTGGAGGTCAGAAAAAGGCATTGGACTCCTTGGAACTGGAGTTATGAATGGTTGTTAGCCACCATGTAGGTGCTAGGAACTGAACCCAGGTCCTCTGCAAGAACAGCTAGTGCTCGTAACCATTGAGCCTTCTCTCCAGCCCCAAGTAGTCTTATTTACTTATTTATTATTATTGCTTTTATCTTTTTGAGACGGGGTCTACCTGTAGCCCCAGCTGGCCTGGAACTCACTATTTAGACCAGGTTGGCCTTGAACTCACAGAGATCTGCCTGCCTCTGCCTCCCGAGTGCTGGGATTAAAGGTGTGCACCCAGCCTGAGTAGTCTTTTTTAATAAAATTTATTTTTATTTTATGTGTATGAGTGTTTTGCCTACATATATGTAAGTGTACCACATGTGTATAGTGCCTGTGGAGGCCAGAGGAGGGTGTCACATTCCCTTAACTGGAGCTAAGAATGGGTGTTAATGCTATCTTAACTTCTAAGCCATCTTTCTAGCCCTCTGAGTAGTCTTCATGCAGAATGAACACAGCATTTCAAGGGTTTAATATGAGAAAACATCACTACTAATTTTTAAATATTACTTACATGCTGACCCATCAGATTTTGGACATATTAGGCTCAATACAATGTTGTTTGCTCACTTATAATCCCAGCGGTTGAGAAGCTGAAGCAGGAGGATTGTTACAAGTCTGAAGTCAGCCTGTGTAATACAGTGAGTTCTAGAACAGCCTGGGCTACAGTGTGAGACTTTGTCTCAAGAAACAAACAAAAAAAGATGCTATTAAAATAAATTTCATTTGGGGCTGGAGAGATGGCTCAGTGGTTAAGAGTACTGGCTGTTCTTGCAGAGGACCCAGGTTTGATTCCCAGCACCAACATGGTGCCAACAACTGTCTGTATCTCCAGTACCAAGGAATCCAACACCCTCTTCTGACCTCCAAGGGTATTTCATGATGCGTGTACAATTACATGCATACAGGCAATATATTTATACACATAAAATAAATAAATAAAGGCTGGGTATGGTGGCACACACCTTTAGTCCCAGCACTCAGGAGGTAGAAGCAGGTAGATCTCTGTGAGTTCGAGGCCAGCCTGGTCTACATAGTGAGTTCCAGGCCAGCTGGGGCTACTTGGGAGACCCTATCTCAAAAAAAGACCAAAATAAATAAATAAGTAAATAAATAAATTTCATACATTTATTTTGCTTTTAAGAAAAGATATATTGCCAGGCGTGGTGGCGCATGCATTTAATCCCAGCACTGGGGAGGCAGAGGCAGGCGAATCTCTGGGAGTTTGAGGCCAGCCTGGTCTCCATGGTAAATCCAGGATAGCTGGGGCTACAGGGAGACCTTGTCTCAAAAAGACCAAAAAAAGGAAAAAAGAAAAGAAAAGAAAAGATATATTTTGCTGGGTGTGGTGGCACACACCTTTAGTCCCAGCACTCAGGAGGCAGAGGTAGGTGCATGAGTTGGAAGTCAGCCTGGTCTAGTAGAAATTTCCAGGCCAGTCAGAGGTACACAAAATGAGACCCTATCTTAAAAAAAAAAAATGCCAACTTGGGCCTGGCAGAATGGCTCCCACAAGGAAGGGTGTCAAGAGGAAGGGCCATCCTGTCCTCAACAGGGTGGTGACTCAGGAATACACCACCAACATTCACAAGCACATTCATGGAGTGGGCACTCAAAGAAATCTGGAAATTTTCCCTGAAGGAGATGGTTTAATACCACATATGCACATTGATACCAGGCTCATCACAGACACCTGGGACAAAGAAATAAGGAATGTTCTGTATCGTATCCGTGTGCATTTCCCCAGAAAACAAATGAGGATGAGGATTCACCAAACACTCTCTATGCTTTGGTAACGTATGTCCCCGATACCACATTCAAAAATCTACAGCCATGGATGAAAACTAACTGCGGAGTGTCAAAGATATAAAAATGCAAAATAAAAATTTTTTAAAATTATTTTTAATTGTGTGTATGTATGTGGCTATGTACAGGTGCCCGTCAGAGCATCACATTCCCCCAGAGGTAGAGTTACAGGTAATTGTGAGCCGCCTGGCCCGGGTACTGGAAACTGAACTCCAATCCTCTGCAAGGGCAGCACATGCTCTTAACCAACTACTGAGCCATCTCTCCAGCTCTGGACATTTTTTTTTTTTTTTTTGACAAAGTCTCAGGTATCCCAGGCTGGTCTTGAATTCTCTGTGTAGCCAAGAATAACCTTGAATTTCTGGTCGTCTTGATTTCACCTCCCAAGTTCTGGGACTATAGGTGTACACCACCACATCTGGTTTTATGTGGTGCTGGGGATTGAACCCAGGACTTTGTGCATGCTGAGCAAGCGCTCTACTCTCTGATCTCCATTTCTGCCCCCCTTTTACCTTTTTTTTTTTTTTTTAAAGACAGGATCTCACTATGTAGCTCTGGCTTGGCATTTGGTATGTAAATCAGGCTGTCATCAAACTCACAGAGATCTGCCTATCTCTGTCTCCCAAGAGCTAGGATTAAAGGTGTGTGCCAGCATGCCTGGTCCTCTGTTTACTTTTTAAAGCAGTGATGACTAGAAAGCTGTAATTTGTATGTGATGTGTGTTACATTTCTACCAGAAAGCAGCAAGCCTGACTCCATCATCTTGTCTCCTTCATTTATTGCTAAGTACCTATCACTCAGCTCTCTGCTTAGCACCTGGTAGGCACTTAGTAAATAATAACTGGTTGAAAATGGTGAGGAAAACCAGCAGTGTTATTTGAGCTCCAATCCAGACCCAGAAGGTGACATTGTTTTTCCAGTGGTAAAATCCTTCCCATGCTTCCTGTGGAACTTTAGCATGTGGAGCAGATCTAAGCGGGCTGTTCTAGGAGAAGTAGAGACATGGAGACAAGGGAGTGATTCCAAGTCCTCATGCTGTCCTAGTGTGGCCATCAAGGAAACTCAAAGAAGCCATAGGACTCAGGGAATGAATGCCAATCAGGGGACTAGAGGACCCCATGAGTCATTTTTCCTGTGAGGGATGCCATATTACTTAAATTCATTTTTCCTTATTTTTGAGTCACTGAAGCTTGTCCCCAAAGAAATGGAAATGGTAGGTACTTAAATTGGTACCAGAAGTGGGGGACAGATCCTAGGTACCAAATAGTGTGTCAACTCTCTTGAGACATGAGATCTCCACGTCTCTACCTCCTCCCTGGGGTGTACTACTACCCATGTCCCCTGTCAATACTCTGTTTGTCCTCTTCCAGGCTCAGACTCAGGACACTGAGAATAACAGGGAAATAGGGAAGATGGGGGCACAGATTACCTCTTCCAGGCAGCGGGCCTCCTCCTGCTCATTGTCCTTCACAAACTCTTCTAGAGGGTATTTAAGCCGTGGGAACGGAGCAATGGGCCAGTCAAAGGAAGGGATATCAATCTTGTGAATTGCTTTGGAGTGTGTGGTCGCTAAGCAACCTAAGAGCAGCAAAACAGAAAAGCAGATACTTGGCTTGGGGCAGTAGCATAGACCATCTTCAAGGAGGGATGACATGATGCTCAACCCTGTGAATGAAATGTCCAGAGAGGCCTGTTGTTTCTGTAACATCCCAAAATGCAGAACTGCTATATTGTGTGTGTGTGTGTGTGTGTGTGTGTGTGTGTGTGTGTGTGTGTTTGCTTATAATTTATCACAGATTACATCCAGTCTCTGAAGATGAGAGAGCCAGGGTTTAAATCCTTGCTCTGTTATTGAATGGTTTTGGAAAGTTCCTTCTACTGCTGACCCTCAATGTCCATATCTGCAAAGTGGGCACAATTGTCCCCTCTCTGTAGGGAATTGAGTGGAACTGATAAAGGACGGGAGGAATGGATGGGGCATTTTTATATTCTATATTATTATTAAATTTATATGCATATGTGTATGTTTGTGTATGTACATGTATGCCACAGTGGAGGCCAGAAGGCAACTAATAGCTGTTTCTCTCTTTCTATCATGTAGATCTTGGGGATCAAACTCAGGTCAACAGGCTTTGTGGCAAAGGCCTTTACTGGCTGAGCCATTTCACCTGCCCTAAGTGTTCACTTTCTAAGTAACCCAGGGTGTACACTACTAGTAGTTTGTTCTGAGTTAACCTTTGACTTAGGCGGTGCCTGAAAGGAATGTGAAGCTCAGCTGCCTTGGGGAGCATGTGAACCCTGCTGCACAGAGAAGGAAAAGTACAGGAACCCTGGTCTCTCCCTGCACTAGACTGAGAGCCAAGGCTGCCCACCTGACCGGAGGGACAAGACTGAACTTCAGAATGACTGCCAGCCTTTCTTCTTGTTCCCAATCAAGTGTACCAGCTGGAGGGGAGAGTGGAAAAGCATATGTATACAATTTAACCCTGTCTTCTCAGGTTAACATCTCTCTGGATAAAATGCAGCTTAAAGATTCAATGAGACAATATGTGTTTTTCTTACAACTCTAAATGCCAACCCGGGGCCACACGGTCCCTCCTTACCCATGGTCCTCCCGTGGAAAGCACCCATGAAGGAGAGGATGCTGTAGTCAGGGCATCCGGGGCCCTAGAATGAAAAAAAAAAAGGCATCAGTGACTCTGTGAGTGCTGGACTATATGGGGCCCTGTAAACCCAGAGGAAGACATGCCCATCACAAGAACTAGGGTCCCTCACAGGCAGAAGTTCTAAAACTGGATCCTGGAGATCTGTGCCCAGCCCACAGGCGTTTGATCACACACTTAAAATTGTTAAATGTTGCAAATTGAAGATCAAGAAGTTTCATACCATCTGGCTTCCCACAGGGTCTACCCTAGGGGCCATTTTTCTCCTTGGCAGCAGCCGGTGGACAGGGTCCATGGCAGCTCTTCTGCTGGCCGAGTGCTGCTCATTTCAGCCTCAATTTAGCTCGGCAGTGTCTCTCTGCTCCTGCCCAGACTCCACGAATCTCTGGCTTCCACAGCCTTGTGCTATAAGGCTGACCTGAGGCTAGGGCCTGGTCTGTGGCTCACAACAGAAGTGGACCAGGTACCTGAAGAGGTCACCTGGGCCAGACAGTGGGGAGGAAGGGACCACATCTGCCCCCATGACAAGCAGCTGCTCTTTAGGTTCCAGGGGAGCAAGAACTGAATGTACAACTCTCAGCTTCTTAGCTTCAAGCAGATGAGAAGACAGCCATTGCTCCCTTGCCTGACCCTCAGGGAGACCTGCTTCAGGCCCTCAGAGGCCCTTTGCCCCTGAGGCTCTGGGAGGTTGGTGGTCCCTGCAGCATTTTCCCTGAAAAAAGCTTCAAGACCTCCTCGTACAGATTCCAGAATACTCTCTTATTTTCTCTTGTCTCCTGAGTAGAAAGGCAGCATGATTCAGCCAGGTATGGTGGCATGGACCTATAGTTTCACAGCACTGGGGAGGCAGAGATAGAAGTGCACGGAACTAAATTTCAAATAAGCAGAGTCACTGAAGAATAATAACAATGACACACTTCCTGCTTCTTCTTGGTCTTCAACAGAGGCCTGGTGGCTCCCCTTCAAGCCAGCAAACTAGTTTAGCTGAAACCAAGGCTGAACTTGGACCCCTCTTCATAAAGTCATAAACTTGAAGTTGTAAACTTAGCAGCCTTCTCTTCTTTGTTTAAGCTGACCAATCCAAACTTAGGGAAGGGGAAACCACTAAAACCCTTAAAAGCCAGGCCTTCCCCAGGAGATGTTGGATTTCAATTTCTGAGTCCTTGCTCCACTTGTAGAGAGTTTATCTTTGCATGAATGTGTGCTGTATGGATGTGAATCTTTATCTTTCAATAAAAGTTTGTTTGAGGGGGCTGGAGAGATGGCTCAGAGGTTAAGAGTACTGGCTGCTCTTGTAGAGGACCCAGCTCAGTTCCCAGCACCCACACGGCAGCTAACAACTCTCTGTAACTCCAGTTCCAGGGGAGTCAATGCCCTCTTTTGACCTCTGTGGGCATTGCATGACATGGATACACTTACATACATGCAAGTGTGATATGCAAATATGGCACCTTCTTGCCCATAGCTATGCCATGTTAAACTTTAGGCTGATATTATCAGGCAGTTGGCCCAGGGTATGGGAACACACATCAGCAGGACCCCAGTTGTCTTGGGAACAGTCAGTGTGTACCAGAGTACAACTGCTAACTGCAGATTTATGGCTTCTGTTGGTTATGCTTGGCTTGCTTCTGAAAAATAGTAATTGTTACTTAATAGAATAGAAATTGTTAAGGGGACTCTCCACCTGTAAGCATAGGAACTTAAACTTTTCACTCTTGATTATGGTTTCTCTGTATAAAATCTTACCCTAGAGGTGGCTCAGGGCTACACACTTGGGTTCCAACATCCTTGTGTAGCCGCTGGTCAGCAAGACTTTCATTCAGCAAAACTTTGCCTGAGTGGTCTTCTCTAGTGAAGCACTCCACAACACAGGCAATATACTTATACACATAAAACAAAAGTAATAAATTTCTTTCAAAAAATTGTGTTTGCCTGTTGTTTTCTGCTGAGATTTTTTTCTGCCTTTTAGTTCTTTAATTGGCTGAAAAAAATGAACCTGACCCCTAGATGGTGACCATCCTCAATCCTGTTCCAGTAACTTGTTCTGCAAGTACAGGGTCAGGTTTACATAGCAAGTTTCAGGTCAATCAGGGCTACATGGACGCTTTGCCACAAAACAAACAAAACAGAATGGTAACAGACACACGTCATTAGGTACACTTGGACGTAGTTGCTGAAAGCAAAGAATGAAGTCTAAAAATGTTGGTGGGACATGCTGTATATGGATATCAAATAAGCACATTTGGGGAAACGCTTCAGGATAAAGAGACGAAGTTTATGAAGATTGTCCTGGTTAGTTTAGTTGTCAACTTGTCACTGCCTAGAGTCATTTGAGAGGAAAGTCTTGACTGAGGAAATTCCTGGATGAGCTGGCCTGTGGGCATGTCTGTGGGGGATTATCTGGATTATTAATTGATATAGGAGGGCCCAGCCCACTGTGGGTGGCACCATCCCTACGCAGGTAGCCCTGGGCTATGTAAGAAAGCTAGCTTAGGGGCTAGAGAGATGAGAGACGGATGGCTCAGCCATCTCTCAAAGAGAAACACGTGGAGAGGGGACTCAGAAATCGAAATCCAACATCTCCTAGGGAGGGACTGAGTTTTAAGGGTTTTAGTGGTTTCCTCTTCCCTAAGTTTGGATTGGTCCGTTAAGAGCACTGACTGCTCTTGCAGAGGACCCAGGTTCGGTTCCTAGCACCCACATGGTGGTTAACAACTATCTGTAACTCCAGTTCTAGAGGATCCAACGTCCTCTTCTGACCTCTACGGGCATTGCATGACACAGGTGCACTTACATACATGCAGGCAATATACTCTTACACATAAAATAAAAATAATAAAATATTTTTTAAAAAGAAAGCTAGCTTAAAGGCAAGATAATCCTAGCACTCCTGAGGCAGAGGCAGAGGCAGGTGGATCTCTGTGAGCAGGACAGCCCGGTCTACATAGCAAATTCCAGGCCAGCTGGGTCTATGTGGAGATCCTGTCTCAAGATTAAAAAAAAAAAAAAAAAAAAGGAACCAGCTAAGCATGAGCCTATGAGCGGAAAGTCAGAAAATGAGCCTGCAAGCAGCATCCCTCCATGGTTCCTGCCTTGAGTTCCTGTGCTGATTTCCCTCAGTGATGGACTGTGACCTGGAAGGACGAGTCAAGTAAATCCTTTCCTCATTTAAGTAGCTTTTAGTCAGAGCGCTTCATGATAGTGCCAGAAAGGAAACTGGAACATGGGTTTATATGAACATGGTGAATATATTTGCTAGCAAATATAAAAATATATTTGCTAGTTGGGATCAGGAAATAAGAAAGCAGGCAAAGAAGCCAGACCAAACTAGTCTCACCACTCAGAGGCAAGCCACCGTAAGCAGGCTGAGAGGCCGCATGCAGTGTCCACAGAAGGTCTCACTAAATCGTGGCATGCATGCCTTGGCCAAGAGAAACTTTTGTCATTATTTTTGTTGCAGACTATTGTGAATTTAAGCAGCAGGCAATTGTAGTAGAGTGGCTCTTGACTCTCATTCTCTTTCTCCCCTCCCCCAACACCCCTCCCTACCAGTGGACACTTCTAAACTTACATGGGACCCCACACACAGAGGACAAGCCTGCTCTCGTTGGAGCTGCATGGGAAGCTGTCACTCCTACCTACTTGATCATCCCTGTGGCTCCACCTGTGACCCCCATCTGTAGTAGGCTCTCTCTAAGTGATAGGATTGAATTTAGAACCCTACATGGAACTGATCTTTCCCCATTCCTGGATAGGATAGGTGGTTTCCAACCCTTTCTGGTTGTCGTTACTGTAAACACCAACGGAGTGAAGGCTCTCATGCATTCATTTGTGCTGGGGGTTTGGGTTGTTCTACACTTGAGCATTATCCTGGGAAACTGATGAAGGCTGATCAGGGAGACTGCTACTCAGCCCTGGGACCAGGGAATGAACTCTGGGGTGGCAAAGCTCAGGACCCCTTCTAATTAAGAATAGAGTCACTCAGTCATCATCAGCCTTAGGAGCCTTGGGGCAGCTTCCCAGATGGATGAGGCAGAAGGCCCAGCTGCACCTATCTGATTTTTATTACATTTTAATTTAGTGTGTGTGTGTGTGTGTGTGTGTGTGTGTGTGTGTGCACATGCACCCCTGCATATGTGTGGAGGTCAGAGGACCATGTGTGGCAGTCAGTTCTCATCAGTTCTCTCCTTCCACCATGTGGGTCCTGGGGATTGAACTCGGGTTTTCAGCCTGGGCAGTAAGTGCCCTAACCTGCTCAGCCATCTCGCTGGCCCTGTACCCACCTGATGCCCTAACCTGCTGTACCGTCTTGCTGGCTCTGAACCCACCTGATTAATCATGCAGGTCTCCAGCTCCTCTTTTGAGAATCCTCTCTGTCCTCGTTCCTTGCTCTGCCAAAATAGAACAGATCAGAATCTGAGCCATGCTAGGGTAGATGGGGGCATCCCTCCCCCACTACAGCTGCGCTTGGTCCAGACAACTGAGTGTGATTTCTCAAGAGTTAACTTCGTGTACTGTCATGATGTCTATTCTGATCCTTGAGACTACCTGAGCTCACAAGGAAATAAATACATGCATTGCTATAGGATCCATTAAGATCCTATCAGCAGCAACTAAGACTTGGGATGGTACAATTGTGGCAGGAAAGATCATAATTACAACTGAAAAAACACATTTGTGCCACTCTCTTTGGCTGTCAAGACTATTAAAACAATGGACTCCAAGAATTTCTAAAACCCAATGGGCAGCCAGAGGGGGCACCTGTCTCCTTGAGAAAGAGTTACAAATTGTCAGAGAATCTTACAGGAGAGATTGGAGTGGACAGAATAGTGGGGTGGGACCATGCCCTGACCAGGACTGCCTAGCTATGCAGGCCTCTTGTCTGTAGATCTAAGTGGCAAGTCAGGACCTGAAAGACAGATTTGGGGTGTGTGTGACTGGACCTCTTTATGTGTTGCTCTTCCCAATGTGGTCATATTGAATAAATCTCTCTTTTCTGCTTCTCACTATTTAATTGGTTTACTGAGAAGGAGTGACTGAGTCTGGTTTGTTAGGGCTGCCAGTTTCTGACCCTAATGACTCCTGTGACATAACTATATGGGTAAATCTGACATCAGAGCCCCAGCCTCTTGTGCCACATCATATTGAGGTTTTGGGAAAGCCCCATCCGGCCCTCCCTAGATTATGTCCTTGGCCACTGAAGTCTAACACTTTGGCTTTTGGAACATCAGGTGAGTGTGTGCTTGAGTCAAAGTGTGTGTGTGTGTGTGTGTGTGTGTGTGTGTGTGTGTGTGTGTGTGCGCGCGCGTGTGTGTTCCCCCCCCAACACTCACCCGTCAGTCTAACACTTTGGCTTTTGGAACATCAGGTGAGTGTGTGCTTGAGTCAAAGTGTGTGTGTGTGTGTGTGTGTGTGTGTGTGTGTGTGTGTGTGTGCACGCGTGTATGTTCCCATCCCAAAGCTCACCCGGTACCACATGAAGATGGTCTTGAATGCATTCTCATTGGAGCAGGAGCCACAGGCCATGGTGATGAGCTGGGACATGCCTTTGGGTGCCACCTGTAGAGGGAGCCCTCTGTCAGTCATCTGGATCTTTCTCCCCCTGGAGCTGCATCTTCCAGGGCAAGGCCCGAGCCCCCAACACCCCACTGCTGCAGGGTCAGGGTGGGAGGGTGGGGCAGGGACTGCACCAGGGATACCCTAGAAACTTCAGATCTGGAGGGTGAGTTCAGGCTTTCTCAAAGTGGAGGAGACGCTCAGGAAGACCTTGGAGGCAGGCAGAGAGGAAAGATGGGAAGAGATACTCTACTGGAGACAGACAGGCTGGAAAGCAGAGGTGGGACTGCAACCATGGTGGGGGATTGGGCCCCAAACTCACAGACATCAAGGACTGCCGGAGCTTGTCCACGAAGTTCTCTGGAGGCAAGATGCCTAGGGCAGGTCTGTTGATGAAAGTACTCTGCAAAAATCCAGCAGACAAATGGTTAAGTTCTTGAGGTCTGACCCAAGGCATCTTCTGCATGGAGTCTTTACATAGGCAAGTGGTTTGAATAGGCTCTGAATGGCATTGTAGGCTCGTGATGTCATTTTGGTGTTTTGTTTTTTTTGTGTCTGGAGACAAAGTCTCACATAGCCCAGGCAGGCCTGGAAATCACTATGTAGCTGAGCTGAGGGTAGCCTTGAACTTCCAATTCTCCTGTCCCTACCTCCAAGCATGGGCCACCACACCTGGCTCTTTGACTGTTGAAAAGGACAGAGGTCTCTGAACTTCCAGAGAAATCCAGTAGGTTTGTTCTGAATTTTGAAGACATCGTCTTTTGGTTATGGTATCCATTGTAAGAAATTACTGCTGGGGGAACCAAGTGGAAGGTACAAGGGAACTCTTTGTACTATGTTTTTTCCTGCAACTTTCGACATATCTTTAATAATTTGAAAAGTCCCCAGCAGAATGGCTGACATATGGACAGTAGCAAGTACCGTCCAGAATGTAGAACAATCAGCACTCCTGTCACTCAGGGTAGGATTGTCATAGTATGACTACTTTCAGCTTCCTGTAATGTTGTACACTCACTTACTCACTCACAATCTGCCGCTGGATATTTACCCAGGTGAAGTGGAAGCACAGGTCTACACAAAGATGTGCATGTGAATGTTCATGGTGTTTTTGAATCTCATTTGCCAAAAAAAAAGGAAGCCCACCCAGGAGTCCCTCCAGTAAGAAGAGGATAAAAACCTGTGGCTCAGGTACACTGTGGAGCCCCATGCAGCAGCACAAAAGAAGAATATACCTATATACATCATCAGCCACATAAAAGAATAATCTAACCATACACATGATCAAATGGAAGAATCCCAGTAACTGGGCTGGGAAGATGGCTCAGTTGGTAATGGGTTTGCCTTACAAGCATGAGGACCAGAGTTTAGTCCCTGGAATCCATGTGAATAAAGGCCAGGCATGATGCACCCACTTGTAATCTTTGAACTGGGAAGGCAGAGACAGGTAGATCCTTGGGTCTTGCTGGTCTTACTTGGTGACAGGTGGATCTTGGGTCTTACTTGGTGGGTTCCAGGCTAATAAGAGACCCTGTCTCAAAAACAAACAAGGTGGATGGTGCCTGGTACCTGAGGAATGGCATCTGAAGTTGTCCTCTGGCTTCCACATGCTTCCACACAAAATGCACGCACACACACAAAATGAGTCTCAGTGAACAAGATGAGTGAAAGAAGCCGTAAGGAACAGTCCTAGAATGTCTGGTTCCATCCATGTGGTATTGTGGGAATAGAACAGGCAAAATGAGTGAACAGAAAATGGTGAACCGTCCTCAGTGCACAGTTCAGTGACACCAAGGGCATCCGCACTGTTGTACATCTAGAACTTTTCTGTCTTCCCAAAGTAAACTCTGTTCCCATTAAACAGTAACCCTCCATTTTCCCCTTTCCAGCTTCTAGAAATATCTATACTACTTAAAAATTTTAATTATTTATTATTTAGTTTGCATGTGTGTGCATATATGTAGGCATGCACATGGCAGGGCATGTGCATGGAAGTCAGAAGACAACTTGTGGAATTTGGCTCTCTCCTTCCACCATGTGGGTTCTGGGAACTGAATTTAGGTCATCAGGTTTGGTGGAAAGTACCTTTATGCAACTGAGCCACCTTGCTGATGTTATACTACTCTCTTATGCATGACTACTCTAAGAAGCACCTAGGAATGGAATCATACAGTGTTTTCTCTTTTGAAACTGGTTTATTCACTTAGCATAATGTCCTTAAGGTACATCCATATGATAACATGTGTTAGAACTTCTTTTTGTGGCCAAACAATGTTTCATTATATAGATAGACCACATCCTGCTTAACTATTCATCTGTGGATGGGCACTTGGGTTGCCTTTTCCTGTTGGTTCCTGTGGATAAAGTTGCTGTACAATGTATCTTGGATTTTGACTATGATTATATGACTAAGAATTTGCTGAAATTCACAGTAGTCCAGCATGGTGGTACACACCTAAAAGCCTGCAATCAGGAAATTGAAGCAGAAGAATCAGGAGTTCAAGGCTTTCCTTGGCTACGAAGGGGGAATTTGAGGCTGATCTGTATTACACAAGACCCTATGTCGCAAAAGAAAAAAACAAAACAACAAAACAAAAACAACTCCCTCCCCCCCGCCCCAGTTCTCACAGAACTGATATTAAAAAGGGTAGATTTGGGGCCGGAGAGGTGGCTCAGCAGTTAAGAGCACTGGCTGCTCTTGCAGAGGATCCAGTTTTGATTCCCAGTACCCACATGGCGGCTAACAACCATCCTTAACTCTAGTTCCAGTGGATCTGACATCCTCTTCTGGCCTTTTTGCGCATTGCATGACACAGGTGCACCTACCTATGTACAGACATTACACTCATACACACAAAATAATAAATAATATACAAAATATTAAAAATGAAAGAGTAGATTTTTATTGCATGTAAACTGCATCTTAACTGTTTTTTTTTTTTAATGAAGAAAAAGGAGAGGTGGCTCAGTGGTTAAGAGCACTAGTTGCTCTTCCAGAGGACCCCAGTTCCCAGCACCTACATCAAGTGGCTCATAACTGCCTGTAACTTCAGTTCCTGGGATCTGATGCCCTCTTCTGGCCTCTGTGGGCATTGCATGACATAGGTGCATTTAAATACATGCAAGCAAAACATACATAAAATAAAAATAACTTTTTAAAAAATGAAGAAAAAAGGCACTATAAGGCTCACAGCAGGCCTGGGAAGATGGTTCAGTAGGTAACGTGCTTGCCATGTAAGTGTGAAGACATGAGTTTGGATCCCCAGAACCCATGTAAAGCCAGATATGGTAATGTGCATCTGTAACCCTGTGCTTCTATGTCGAGATGGGAGGTGGAGGCAGTAAATTTCTCAAAAGCTCACAGACAGCTGACTTGGATGACAGTGGTGAACAGAGACTGTCTCAAACAAGGGGGAAGGCAAGGATAGACACCTGAGATTGTTCTCGGATCTCTACACACATGATGTGGTTTATGCACACAGACACACAGACACACACAGATACACACAGACACACACACTCAAATTAAAAGTCCACAGCAGTTCTGGAGCTTCTAAATAGAATGGGAGTATGATGATGGAACTGACTAAACAATAAAAGAGGATGGAGTAGAAAAGAGATGCCAGAAAATTACAAGAAATTTTTCTGTCAATCTATTTTTCCTCCTAATTTTGATAGCTATGGGTCCAGAGAATTAATTCCTTTTGCAAGGAAATTGATAGTGTGAGCTGACTGTCATGAACCTGCTTGTCTAAGGATGGGTCTGCCTTGCCCTGTAGCTGATAAGGACCACAGAGCTAGGAAGACACTGCTACCACATTCCCAAAGAAAAGGAAAACATGCATTTTTATGGGCATCGACTTTAAAATTCTGTAATCCTGGCCCTGGAGAGGTGGAGGGAGGAGGATCAGGAGTTCAAGGTCATCTTCAGTCACTTAGGAAGTTCAAGATGAGGCCGAACTATAAGAAACCTTGTTTCAAAATCAAATAGTTAAAAGTATTAAGTATTAAAGTTAATGAGCCTCAACTACTTTATCTTTAAAATAGGAAGAACACAGTCTGCTTTTCTCTGGACCCTGGGAGGTAGTGACATTCTACTGTGTAGACCAAGGGCAGATAGGAAACAGCCTTCCTCCTTTTACCCCAGCAGGAGGGGATATCCCAGAGAGCATGGAGCAGTGAGCCCGCGGGGGGGGGGGTTGGGGGAGGAGAAGCATGGTGCATCTGGTCACTTACTCCCAGGCAGAGACTGTAAAAGAGCTTTCCACATCTTTAAGATAACCTAGTCGATGACCAGCTATTGTATTAGAAGAAAGATTTAGTGGCATACTGTCTGAAGCTAGTGAATTCAGAATAGTTCAGGTTTTCGCAAAGTGATGCAAGGCTGAACAGGGACCTCAGAATGGGAAGCCAAGGACACAGCTGGAGGTTGACCTGGAGCCCAGGTTCCTTCTGTCTTGGTGCTAGAAACTGCCTTTCATGCTAAAATAAAGACCAAACATACCTGCAGAGGGTTAAGAGCAAAGCAGTCCTGGGGTCCCTACCTGCACTCCTGGCAGGGACTGGGAAGGGAACAGGTTGCTCTAGGGAATAAACAATGAGGTCACACAGAAGTGGGCTTGGGTTATAAAAGGTATCACACTAAGTAAATGCAACTTGGCATCTTGGCTTGGATTCTAGAACACAGCACAAAAGGACAGTAGTGGGAAGACAGTGAATTCCAAGTACTGACTGTGGCTTGTCCCAGACCACTCTCAAGTTGCAGTCATTATTTTGGTAAATGTACCATAGTGAAGTGTGACCTTAACTTCAGAGGGCAGCCTCTGAAAGAAAGGAAAGGAAGATACAAAGTATCTTTGCAGCTTGTCTATAAATCTAAAATTACTCTCATTATGAATAAGAACATCTATTTATGGGGCTGGAGAGATGGCTCAGCAGTTAAGAACATTGGCTGTTCTTGCAGAAGACCCGAGTTCAAATCCCAGCACCCACATGGCAGCTAACAACTGTCTGTAACTCCAGTTCCAGGGGATCCAACAGCCTTTTCTGTCCTCCATGGGCATTGCATGACACGGGTGCACTTACCTACACACAGGCAATACACGCATACACATTAAATAAAGAAAAAAAAGAACATCTACTTATAAAAAATAAGGAATTTCCAGCCTTCCCACGGGGTGGGGTTGAGAACTCAGCAGACAGCCTGAGAGTGCCTGATCTGGCCTTGCTGAGGTAAGGGCTGAGACCTCAGCAGACTGCCTGAGAGCTCCTGGATCCAGCCTCCAGGTGATGGTGAGCTTCTCACAAAGCTTCCCCAAATCATGCTTACCCAACACCCTAACTGGGATTATGTGAGGCCCCTTCCATGGCCCCAAGGGTAGACCTACCCTACTGTAGGGCAGAGACTGCTTGGGAGTGCCTGATCTGGCCTCAGCCTAGTGTAGGAGAAGAGAATCAGCAGACTGCCTGAGAATGCCGAAATCAGGCCTCCCCTTAGTGAACTTCCCAAATTGTGCTCTGAGTGCTAGTAGGGGTCCAAACGTTAGAAAGAAGTCTGAGTGTACCTGACTCGAGCCTGACTGGGCCTCTGTGGGAACTCCTGAGTAGCTGATCTGAAACCATCAGTTCCCTCCAAAATAAAATCGGAGAGGATCTGAAACCTAGACCAAGCAGCTTTACATACCAAATAGGAAAACAACCAAGGCACACAAATAATACAAACAGAAACAGACTTCAACTCAACAAAAGAAGGCTTGAGTTTCATACCAGAATCACGAACAACAGAAGAAATCTTCATGCCAAAATCGCAATGGAAAAATAATAACAGGGAAAACCAAAATAGCACATTCCCACCAAACTCCACCAGTCCTATAGAAGAGTTCTACAAGGAGAACCCCCTAGAGATAACCCAGGACACAGAATTTAAGAGAACAATCATAAACATGATCAAGGAATTCAATGAATTTAAAGAACACACAAACAAATAAAAGAAGATAGGGATAAACTTCTGATTGAATTCACCAAAGAGATAGAAACATTGAAGAAAACTCAGGCTAAAATGAAGAAGGAAGTGAAAAACTCAATAAGCCAATTTGAAAAAACAAGAGAAAGACTCACTGCTAGAATGAACAAAATGGAAAACAGAATATGAACACTGGAGAATAAAGTTGAAGAATTGAATCACTCAAGCAAAGATTATGAAAAAATTTTAAAAAACTACAGAAATAGAATATGTAGTAGATGTGGAATGTTGGGGACCTCTGTTATGCAAAGTAGAAGCCCCTTCACGTCCGGACAGCTCATGCAGCTCGGGGTTATGTGCTGGGGCTCCTTTCATAGCAGGGTGCCTTCCTGGCATCTTTCCTGACACTCCCTTTGAAGTGCCCGCCACGAATGCTCTAAACACAAACATGGCCTCTGGCTCTAGGAATACCATGCTTTCCTGTGATTTTTTTCAGGTAGTCAGCGGTCTGGCAGCATGGCAGAAATCCACTTCCATATGCAAATAGAATGTCTCACAAAAGTATCTATTATATCCTAGTCTTCTCTCAATATTGGGGGCTAGAAGCAGAGCTGGAACTAGAGCAGGATCACTGGGTCACTGAGACTTGGAATAAAGAGCTGTAGACTGAGCCTGTGTCTCCTGCCTGCAATCTAGTCTCCCCGGGGGGCAGCACTCCTCCGTTACCAACTTGCGGACATTCCTAGCTTTCGCTGTCCTCGTACTCTTCCCGCGTGGTTCAGTGGCCAGTGGACCTCGCATCCTGAGGAAAGTACACGGGTGAAATAGGGACAGGATTCGGCTGGACAATGCTCCAGTAGCAGAGGAACTTTCAGCACCAGAGCGGCGGACAGCGCCACCGCTCCCTGAGATGCCTGTGGCCAGACCCGCACCACGACTCACCAGGTGTGGCAGGGACCCCGAGATACCTGCGCACACCACGCCAGGGGCCCAGAGCGATCCCTATAGTGGAATACCATGAAAAGACCAAATCTATGTATCATAGCCATAGAGGAAAGAGAAGAATTTCAGGTTAATGGTACTGACCAGATCTTAAACAGGATTGTAGAAGAGAACTTCCCAAAATTAAGGAAAGACATCCCCATACAAATAGAAGAAGCACATAGAACACCAAGTAGACAAGAGGGTCACTTCATTCTTATCAAAGGAACAATTAACCAAGAAGATATTACAATCATGAACATATATGCACCAAACTCTGGTGCACCCAAATTCATAAAAACAACAATACCGGACTTTAATACCCAGATTAATCCCAAGTCATTAATAGTAGGGAACTTCAATACCCCACTGTCTCCATTAGACAGGTCAACTGGACAAAAAATAAACAGAGCATCATCTGAATTAAATGATACCATACATCAAATGGACCTAACAGACATCTTCTGAATATTCCACCCAAGCACCAAAGAATACACTTTCTTTTTAGCACTCTATGGAACTTTCTCAAAAATGGACCACATACTGGAGCACAAAATAAACCTCAACAAATGCAAAAAAGAAGTTGAAATAATTCCATGCATTCTATTAGACCACAATGCAATAAAGCTTAAAATCAATACTGGAAAAAACCCCTAGTTACTACATGAACTCATGGCGATGAAACAACACACTCCTGAATGATGAGTGGGTCAAAGGAGAAATTAAGAAAGAAATAAAAGTATTCCTGGAGCTAAACAAAAAGGGTAATACAACACAACAAAACCTACCGGACACTTCTAGCTCTAAGTGCCTACATTAAAAAAATCAGAAAGCGCACAAATAAATGACTTAATATTGCAACTCAAGACTCTGGAAAGGCAAGAACAAATGAAACCCAAACCCAGCAGAAGAGAAGAAATAACAAAAATCAGAACAGAAATTAATGAAATAGAAACAAAGAAAACAATACAAAGAATCAATGAATATAAGAGTTGGTTCTTTGAAAAGATAAACAAGATAGATGGACCCTTAGCCCAGTTAACCAAAAGAAAGAGCAAATCCAAATCAACAAAATCAGAGATGAAAGGGGAAACATCACAACAGACACTCAAAAGATCCAGCACATTATAAGGGAATACTTTAAAAACCTATACTCTTTTAAATTTGAAAACCTAAAAGAAATGGATGAATATCTAAAATCATTAGCATCACCAAAGTTAAACCAAGAAAAGATCAACAGTTTAAACAGATCCATAACATATAAGGAAATTGAAACAGTAATACAAAACCCCCTGACTGAAAAAAAACCAGGCACAGATGGATTTACAGCAGAATTCCACCAGACATTTAAAGAAGACCTGGAACCAATACTACTTAAACTATCCAAAATGATAGAAACAGAGGGAGAACTCCCAAATTCCTTCCATGAAGCCAGCATCACTCTAATATTAAAACCAGGTAAAGACACAACCAAAAAAGAAAACTAGACCGATATCCTTAATGAACACAGATGCAAAAATTCTCGACAAAATACTTGCAAACTGCATACAGATGTACATCAAAAAGATCATTCACCATGATCAAGTAGGCTTTATTCCAGAGATGCAGGGATGGTTTATTATACACAAGTCAATAAATGTCATTAATCGTATAAATGGATTCAAAGACAAAACCCACAATGTCATCTCAATAGATGCAGAAAAGGCTTCAACAAAATCTGGCATGCATTCATGATAAAAGTTCATGAAATTGGACTGGAGGGAACATACCTCAACATAATTAAGACTATATACAACAAACCCACAGCCAACATCATTCTAAATGGAAAACAAAACAAAGCAAAACTGGAAGTATTCCCATTAAAATTAGGAACCAGGGGCTGGAGAGATGCCTCAGCAGTTAAGAGCACTGACTGCTCTTGCAGACGACCCTGGTTCGATTCCCAGCACCCACATGGAGGCTATGAACGGTCCTTAACTCCAGTTCCAGGGGAATCCAAAGCCCTCCTCTGACTTCCATGGCATTGCACGGCATGGATACACTCACATACATGCAGGCAATACAATTATACACATAAAATAAAAATAATAAATAAAATAT
>NW_008335297.1:7203443-7232450 GCF_000622305.1 Nannospalax galili
CAAAAAAAATCCTTAAAAGATCCTGTATAGCAAAAGCAATCCTGAGCACAAAGAACAATGCTGGGGGGATTACTATACTAAATCTCAAAGAGTACTACAGAAGTATAGTCATAAAAATAGTGTGGTACTGGCACAAAAATAGACACATATATCAATGGAACATAACTGAAGACCCAAACCTGAGTATATACAATTTCAGGTGACTGATATTTGACAAAGGTACCAAGAACACACAATGGAAGAAAGACATCTTCAACAAATGGTGATGGCAAAACTGTATCTTCACCTGTAGAAGAATGAAACAAGATCCTATCTATCTTTCACCCTGCACAAAAGTCAACTCCAAATGGATCAAAGACCTCAATGTGAAACTCAAAACTCTGAAACTATTAGAAGAAAACATTGGCAGTAACCTACAAGATCTAGGTGTAGGAAAAGACTTTCTAAATAAGACACCAGTTGCTCAGGAATTAAGGTCAGCAATCAACAAGTGGGACTTCATTAAACTAAAAAGCTTCTGTACAGTAAAAGAAACCAAAGAGAAAACCCACAGAGTGGGAAAAAAATCTTCAACAGTGACACATCTGACAGAGGTTTAACATCCAGGATATATAAGGAACTCAAAAACAAAGAATCAAGAAACAAAATGACCCAATTTAAAGATGGGTTAAAGATCTAAACAGAGTTCTCAAAGGAAGAAATAAAGATGGCTAAGAAACATCTTAAGTGCTCAATATTGTTAGTAATTAGGGGAATGCAAATTAAAACCACCTTAAGATTTCACCTTACCCCAGACTGGCTAGGATCAAGAGAACAAATGATACAAAATGTTGGTGAGGATGTGGGGAAAGGGGAGCACTCACTCACTGCTGGTGGGATTGCAAACTTGTGCAACCCCTTTGGAAAGCAGTGTGGAGAACTCTTAAAAAGCTAAAAATGAGCCTACCATTTGCCCTGGTTATACCACTCCTTGGCATATACCCAAAGGACTCATCCTATTGTAGAGACACTTGTATGACCATGTTTGTTGCTGCTCTTTTCACAATAGCTAAGAGATGGAAGCAACCTAAGTGTCCCTCAACTGATGAGTAGTTAACAAAAATGTGGTATATTTACACAATGGAGTTCTACTCAGCAGTAAAGAAAGATGAAATAATGAAATTTGCAGGTAAATGGATGGATCTAGAAATTGTTATACTAAGTGAAGTAACACAGACTCAGAAAAACAAAAGACATGTTCTCCCTCATTTGTGGATCCTAGCACCAAATCCTTAAAATAGATGGAATCCCACTGAAATGGGCCAACAGCCTATGGAAAACAGATGATACAGAGATCCGAAAGTTCAGCACCTTGCCACAATGGGAGGAAGATCATCCCACATCTATCACCCTCTCCAAGGCTCGGGGACTTCTGCAGAAGAGGTTGTTGGAAAGAATGTAAGAGCCGAAGGAAGGGGTGGAGTGTTAACTGGAAGTGTCCTCCGACCACTATGCCAGCAAGCAAGGAGTCGATGAGGAGTTAGTTACCCCTCCCTTCCAATCAGTTGACCTTAGCTCCATGTGGGGGAGGAGCTAAGGATATGTAAGCTGAGAACTCCATGAGCTACCTCTCTTGACATGTTGTGCAGCTGTTGGGAAGTCACAGGATCTATATGAGTGTGAACTTTCTAGAGCAGCCATAAATGGGGGGACACCTACTCTTCTGTAAATAAACCCCCATCCTATGCTTTGTTAGCAAGTCCAATAAACTCATTAGTATTTTCCAAAAAACGAACAGACAATGGAAACTTTCATTATTCCACCAAAGTTGACTCCATGTTGGCAAATCCTTTGATCTTTGATTTCTTATTCCTGTTTCCCCCCCCTTAAACTTCATTGTACGTATATTTTTATGTAACCTGTTTAAAGTTATTTTTGGAAAAATGTGTTAAAAATTACCTCTCTTTGGAATAAAAGAGTAGCGAATTGTACTGAGTATGGTGGTGCATGCCTATGAAAGTTTAGGACCAGCCTGGTCTACATAGTGACCTCCAGGCTGACTAGGAGTATATAGTGAGACTTTATCTTAAAAAAGAAACAAAGCAGGGCGTGGTGGTGCACGCCTTTAATCCCAGCACTCGGGAGGCAGAGGCAGGCGGATCTCTGTGAGTTCAAGACCAGCCTGGTCTACATAGTGAGTTCCAGGACAGCTGGAGCTACAGGGAGACCCTGTCTCAAAAAGACAAAAAAAGAAACAAAATGGGCTGAGGATGTGGCTCGGTTCTGAAGGAGAGCTTACCTAGTGTGCATAAAGCCCTGGTTTGATTCCAGGTATAAAGCAGGTGTGGTGGATCACATCTGTAGCTCTTAAGCAGTTTAGAGATGGGTGCAGAAAGACCAGAAATTCAAGATTGTCCTCTGCTACAAAGGGAATTTGAGGCCTGCCTGTATTACAGGAGTTATCTCAAAAACAGGCAAACAAAATGTTGGGCTTTAATACCAGCACTTGGGAGGCAGAGACAGGCAGATCTCTATGAGTTCAAGATAAGCCTGGTCTAATAGCAAATTCCAGGCCAGCTAGGGCTACAGGGAGACCCTGTCTCAAAAAGATAAAAAATAACCTGGTGTGGTGGCACACGGCTTTAATCCCAGCAGAGGCAGGCAGATCTCTGGGAGTTCAAGGCCAGCCTGGTCTATATAGTGAGTTCCAGGACAGCTGGGGCTACAGGGAGACCCTATCTCAAAAAGACAAAAAAAAAGATGAATAATAATTATTATTATTATTATAATTTTAGAAAACACAAACAAGCTAACCAAAACAAACAAAAACAGCAGGGCTCGCACTGCGATGGAGGAACGCTCAGATTCCCCTCTCTCTTGGACATGATCAGATAATAAGTTCAATGCACACTGAACACAGCCATTGCCATAGGGGATGACGAGACTCAGGATAGGGAGGCCCCTGCAGGCATTCTCCTGGTGGCTTTGGGATGTGGCTTGGGCCAGCAGAAACTGTGGCAGATTATTCCTCTGCTGCTTCTGCTTTGTGACCCCCTCCTAGGTGTCTAGGAGAAGCAGAGGGATGAGAGGTATTGGGCTGGAGAAATTGAGAGCCAGACAGGTAAGGGGCCTAATCCCAAAACATGATGGCAGAAAAAAGCAGAGCCATGACTCTGACCCAGGTTTGTTGGCTTCTGAGGCCAGTCTTGGTCAGGAACTCCAGATAACCTCTGCCCAGAAATGCTAACGCTGCATACTGTTTGCTTGGCACAATCGGGGGGGAGGGGGTTGTAAAGAGTATTTCCTTCTAGCCCTGACCTGCTTGTGGAGCTCATGAGAAATCAGGTACATCATGAGACCAGGCTGGAGGCAAACTGCCACCATGGACTTCAGGGAAAAGGCCCCCAGAGAGGGACAGGCAGGCTGGCAGCTTGACTGTGTATCTGGGCTCAGAAAAGATGTGGGGGTGGTGTTCTTGCTCGACAAAGCGTGACATTAAGAAGAGAAGATATCTGGGACATGAGGCCACAGAATCAAATGAGGACAGGTTTCTAGGAACCTTGCCATCAGCTCAGCACCTTCAAGTGCAAGTAAGAACTAAGGAACCTTGGGCATGCCACTTCACTGAACTTCAGGGTCTTCATCTGCCAACGTGAGCCGCCCCCCCTTGCCAGGTGCTTGTAAGGAGGCTCAAGGTGAGAAGACATGTAGAGAACAGAGCTCAGTCTTGAAGAACGGTAGAAAGGGCTGGACGCCACAGACTGGCACTTTTCTTGCTTGGCCCCCTGTGTGCATTCATCCCAGGTCTGGGGAAGTCAGACTGCAGTTGTCACTCATGGTAGTGTGACTGGCACAGGCAAGACCCAATATAAACTGTACAGCTCAGGGGCAATGTACTGAAATGGTCCCAGTGACATCAGAGTTAGCACCCAGATATTAGGCTCAGGGGACAGTATTCATTTCTGCAGTTACACGAAATCATCAGGTTAGTTTCATGGTGGTGCTTTTGTGGCCCAAGAGGGATGATAGGAAGCCAGGTGTGGGCTGGGAAGATGGCTCAGTGGTTAAGGTCCTTGCTGGGCTAGTGTGAGGACTGAAGTTCAGATCCCCAGAACCCATGTAAATGCAAGATGGGCGTGGCAGTCCACCTGTAATTCCAGCCTTGGAAGGTGCAGACAGGGGGTCCTGAAAGCTAGCCGGCTAGCAGGACAAGCCATATTGGCGAGCTCTGAGTTTGATTGTGAGACCCTGCCTCACTGAACAAGTTGGAAGATAAACCAAGGATGACTCCTGACATCAAAACTTGGACCTCTACATGCGTGTACACCCATGTGCACACACACAGGAAAATGGAAAAAAAAAACCACAAAGAAACATGAGCAAAGCTGGATGTGATGGTTCACACCTGTAATCCCAGCACTTGCGAGACTGAGGGATGAGGACTGATGTGGGTTTGAGGCCAGTCTGGGTTACATAGTGTATTCCAGGCCAGCCTGGACTACTGGGTGGGACCCTGTCTCAAACAAAACAAGTTGATAAGCTCCTTCTCAGGACTTAGATGACCTGGCAGGAACTTGCCCTGGACAGGTCAAAACACCATTACAACTGTCCATGTATGAAGACCTGTGGGTGGCCCCCATGTGCTGGGCATGGCCTGTTAGATGCCAAAGCTTCCTTTTAGAGTCTTCTCTAAGGCTGTGCTGGATGCTCCTTTCACCCATCCCCACTCAAGCTCCTCTGCAGAACAATGCAGACTTTGTGATAGAGAATTAAGAGAGTGCCAACAAGCCCCTGATCAGCATCTGGCCCACACAGGGGTCTGATCAGTCATTGGTGAAGGAGTGTGAAGAAACAAGGCTGAAAAGCAAGCAGGAGCCTGATTCCCCAGGGCTTTGCACCTGGAGTGGAGCAGGTCCAGTCAGTTGCATCAGGAAGGCAGGATTCTAGGATTGGGCTCCACAAAAAGACAGGCATTTTGGGGGAAAGATTTGTAGAAATAGGTTGCTGTTGAAAATCTGAGTGGAGGGCTGGGGAGATGGCTCAGTAGGTAAGAGCCCTGGCTGTGAAAGCAAGAAGACCCCAGTTCAAATCTCCAACACTCACATAAAAGCTGAGCCTGGCCATGCATGCTGTAACTCCAGTGTTAAAGAGGTGGAGACAGGAAGATCATGGGAGCTCACTGACCAGCCAGCCTAGCTGGAATGGCAGGCTCTAGGTTCAGGGAGAGATCCTGATAAAAAAATAAGGTGGCGTTTGAGGCGAGCTCCAGCTGCATAGTGAGCCCTTGCCTAAAAAAAAAAAGGATGGAGAGCAACAGAGGAAGGCTCCTGCTATACTCCTTGGTGTGTACAACTGCATACACAAGGCACCCCCTCCCCGATCCCAGTGAGGAGGTGAAGATGAAGACCCACCTTGCCTGGGTGAGAGGTGACAGGCATGGAACGGGTAAGAAGGGGAGGTTCCTGATAGTGTAAGAAATATTAGATGTTAGTCTTTTCTTTCAAAGCCTGTAAAACTTGGAACTTGGTTTATGACAAGGAACTCTATAATCTTTCAATCACACCATACCCTGTAAGACTTTTGTTTAGGGAAAGGCCCTGATGCATTCCTGGGCCTGGTGGTCTCGGGCAGTGGAGCTCTTCTGGATCCCATGTACTTGCTGGGTCTGACTGACCACACAAGTCACCCTTTTGCAAAAGTAAAATCTGCCTTGTTGAGTTACTTTCACTTTGAGTGTTCTTTGTGTGGTATTGATGGGGCCTTGGACCTCAGATTTTATTTCTAACAGTAGGAACAGGAGGTGTTATTTCAGAAATCAGAGTTCCTCAGCCTTGACATCACATGTTGTTGGGAAGGCTCTGCCTCCGCAGGCAGCTGACATTGCAAATGTGTTTGACATGTTTGTTGACACATTCTTTCAGCACCAGCTGCCAAGGCATCTGAGATCTGCACAAGTTTTGAAACAAAGCGACTTTAATAGTAAACACAATGGCAGAGCCTTTGGCCGCAAATGGTCTCATCGGACATCTTCCCAGGATGTCCCCCTGCACCTGTTCAATTAAATGGAGGTAAGAATGTCCCCTAATCCCTCCCAGGCAGGACACACCCACTGATTTCAGTTCTTTCAGGAGATCTTCAATTGAGTGGTTAAAGGGATTAAAAATATTTTTGAGAGAGGGTTTATGTAGCCCAGGCTGGCCTTGAACTTACTGCCTTTACCTCCAGAGGGCTGGAATTGGTCCTTCATCACCACACCCAGTGTATGCAGTGCTAGGGATCAAAATCCAGGCAAGCACTCTACCAACCGATCACATCCCCAGTCTTGTTAAAAGGTTTTGAGACCGGGGCCCTGTTCCTGACCAGGACTGGGATTTTGGTCCCTTTGCTTTCTTGTGGGGATCAATGATGCTCCTTGTCTATTCCTCTGAGTCACATGGAAACTCTCTAACACACTAAGTGTTGGGGGAGGACACAAAGCAATGGAGGGGTGTCGTGACCCCCCCCCACAAGGCTTGTGGGAAGGGAAATCAGGTCAGTGAGTTTCGAAAGGGTGGGATCTGCAGAAGCTGAACACAGACACTCAACACAGCAGCAATTCAACAGCTCCCTCTTAATCCAACAGAAACACACAGGTGGTGCCCCAAAGGACAAAAGCTCCATCATCCAGAGCTGCCATTTTCCTAAAAGCCCCAGAGTGGAACTAGCCAAGAGCCCATCCCCAGTGGGGTGGATAAGCTGGCCATGGTATATTCACTATGGCAGATACTATGAAACCAGAATGGACAGTCTCCAGCCCACAGGAGGCTACAGATGAATCACAAGGACACAAGTAGGCCTGGTGAAGAGTGAGCGCAGAATGAAGAGGAGAGACACGTTTTAGGAGAAAGGGGGCAGGGTCTGTCTAATTCGAACGGGGGAAATCAACTCTGGGGGGACCTATTTTGAGTCTCTGTTATGATTCACACACTCTCTACCGTGCCCTATTATCTAGCAGACACAGGCATGGTATGGTACAGGCTCCGCATGTCTGTGTACTGCAGGTACAACTACAGCCCCCAAGAAGACACCACATCTTCCTGCCATCCTGGTTTCACACCTCTCTTACAAAGGTTCCTAATGACTTAGCTAGGGAGATGGTTCTGGATTCCCCGTTGGGTCCAGTGCGATCATGGAGCAGAAATAGAAGAGGATGTGACTCCGCTGCTGGTGGCGATGGTGGACTCTGAGGAGACTGGCAGGAAAAGAATCTGCCAACAAGCTGAAGGAGCCACAGGACTCATGCTCCCCAGAGCCTGGGGCTGGGAGCCTGGGTGGCTGGGCTCAGGAGCAGAGTCCTCAGCCAGGCTCACCAGACCCCAACACAGAAGCCAAGGCCACCCACAGGTACTTCTCTGAGTGTGTTGTTATTTTGAGACAGGAGCTCATGTAGCCCAGTCTGGCCTTGAACTTGCTATGTAGTTAAGGATGACCTTGAGCTCCTGATCCCTCCTGCCTCCAGAGTGCTGGGATTACAAGCATGTATAAGCACACCTAGTTTATGGGTATTATTTTAAACTGAGTAAGACTGTGGTTCTCTGTTACAATAGCAACAGAAAATGAATATGTAACAGTATTGAAATTGCATGGTGGTGGAACAATTAGGAAAATAAAATTTACATTATTATTATTATTTTGAGACAAGTTCTCATGTAGCCTAGGCTGGCTTCAACCTCAATATGCAGCCAAGGATGACCCTGAACTTTTGATCCTCCTGCCTCCACTCCCAAGTTCTGGAATCACTGATATGTACAACTCCCAGTTTCATGCAGTGCTGTAGACAGACTCAGGGCTTCCTTCAGGCAAGGCACTCTGCTAACTGAGCTATATCCCCACCCCAAAAAATGATATTTAAAAGTCTCCTTAAAGTGATAAGCATGACAAAGCAGTCAAGAAGTGGCGGGTTGTAAGGGCAGATTCACTGAAGATGGACTCAGCATTGCTGGACTTTAAGGCAATGGCTACCCATCATGCTCAGGATAGCTGTCTCACCTGGGGTTCTCATCCAAGGTGACTATACTTACCAGGGGACAGGGGAAATTCGGTCATTTCTGAGACATTTTTTGGGCATGATAACCGAGGAAGGGCTAGGTGCTATTGAGTACCCTATGTGCACAGGAGGCTTCTGCAACACAGCATGATCTGGACCCAAACACCAACAATGCCATGGTTGAGAAAATATGTTGAAGGTGATGGATAAAAGCCATGTGAACTGTGACCCCTGCTGCTACTCTGGCTCTACTTGAATCCCACCCACTGCTGTCTCCACTAAGGTCATTCTGCTTTTATTCCCCAAGCATGCCTCACCGTGGCTGGCTGGTCACCTCACAACTTCCTCTCCTCCTTTAGGTCTCTGCTCAAAGTCACTTCCCTGGGAAGTTTTCCTGAGCTTTGACACCTTGATCCCTTTTTATTTTTTTATTTTTTATTTTATGTATATGAGTGTTTTGCCTGCATATATGTGAATGCAGTACATACATGCAGTGTCCATGGAGGCCAGAAGCGGGTATTGGATACTTCTGAAACTGAAGTTACAGATGGTTGTTAGCCACCATGTGGGTGCTAGGAACTGAACCTGGGTCCCCTGCAAGAGCACAAGTATCCATAACTACTGAGCCAATTCTCCAGTCCTGAGCCTTCCACCCTTAGTAAACTCAGTTCTGTGGATCTATGCCAAGCACCTTTGCTGGCTATGTGACTTTGGGCAGCATAATACTTAGTATTGATTGTTAATCTAGAATCACTTAGGAAACAAACCCCTGAGAATGTCTGGGAGGGAGTTTCTAGATTATGCTGAGGTATGAAGACCCTCTATGGGCAGCACCATCACATGAACTGGATCCTGGACTGAATAAAATGGAGGAAGTGAGCTGAGTACCAGCATTTATCTCTCTCTGCCTCCTAATGGTGGGTGCATGTGACCAGTGGCCTCATGATCCTGCCTCCATGCCCTCTTCACCATGACAGACTGGCCCCTTAATCTATGAGTCGAAATAAACTCTTTCCCTCTTGGGTTGCTTATGTCGGAGCAATGAGAAAACAAACGCAGGTAGATAATCTTTCTGTGCTTCAGTTCCCTTATCTATAAAACAATTCCACTTCATGCTACTTGTGAGTGTTACCATCATAAAGAATGGAACAGGACTGGAAAGGTCAGCTCAATGGGTAAGAGCACTTAATGTTCTTCCAGAGGACCTAGCACCCACATCAGACAGCTCACAACAATGGCCTGTAACTCCAGACACGGGGATCTGATGTCCTCTTCTGGTCTCTGTGGGCGCTTGTGCTTATGTATACTTACCTACACACAGGTACACACATATACATAATTAAAAGTAAAAATAAATCTTTAAGCCGGGGGTGGTGGCACACGCCTTTAGTCCCAGCACTTGGGAGGCAGAGGCAGGCTGATCTCTGTGAGTTCCAAGCCAGCTGGGGCTACAGGGAGAACCCCCTCCTCCAAAAAAAATCTTTAAGGGTCTGGGGAGATGGCTCAGTGCTTAAGAGCACTGGCTGCTCTTGCAGAAGACCCAGGTTCGAATCCTAGCACCCACATGGTAGCTAACAACCATGGTAGCTAACAACCCCAGGGGATCTGACACCCTCTTCTGGGTCTTTTTAAAAAGATATTTTATGGACAGAAAAAAAAATGATTCAGGCTGGGCACGCACCTGTAGTCCCAGCACTTGGGAGGCAGAGGCAGGCGGATCTCTGCGAGTTCATGGCCAGCCTGGTCTACATAGTGAGTTCCAGGACAGCTGGGGCTACAGGGAGACCCTGTCTCAAAAAGACAAAAAAATATTTTATTTATTATTTTTATGTATATGAATGCATTGTCTGCAAGTGTCTAAGTGCACCCATGTCGTACAATGCCCATGGGGGTCAGAAGGAGGTGTTGGATCCTCTGGAAATGGAGTTATGGATGGTTGTTAGCCACCATGTAGGTGTTGGGAATTGAACCCAGATCCTCTGTAAGAGCAGCCAGTGCTCTTAACTGCTGAGCCATCTCTCCTGCCCAAATAAAAATCTTTTTTTAAAAAATAAGTAAATCTTTAAAAAAGAATGGAATACCAAGGGGACTGTGAGAAGGCAGAATGCTCAACATATAATACATACATGTATGAAAGTGTGAAAAATTAAAAAAGAGTGGAACTGCATTTGGTATATGCTATGCTGTTTATACACGTTAACCATTATCACGTTATCATATTATTTTATGCCTACATAGCACTTTGCCCTTTATTCTGTAGCCTAAATATGGTCACAACTCTACTTATCTGTGGAGTTAAGTGACTCTCCATGGGAATAGGGACACTGGATTTTGCTTACCAAGCCATTCCAAATGCCTGGCATAGAGTGTAGGGTAAGTAAATATTTATGGAATGCTGAATGAATGAACAGTTTCTAAAGATTGCCCAGTGAGTCTGGTGCTGGTCCTTACTCTTCATATGGAGAGACATACCGCATTTTGAGGCTGTTGGACGAGTTTCGCCAGAGCTGGATGGTTGTAACCTGGGGAGAGGAGGGTATAGTTAGAGATCAGGACCATATCCAAAGTTCCCCCTGCCCCATTCTCTGCTCCTTCCCCTCCCTTTCATCTCTGTAACACTCTTATGTGTCAAAGGGTCTTTGCTCCTTTGCAGACAAAAAGAAATCCCTGAGCCTTGACTTATGACTTGCTCCAGGGAAGCCTGGAGATCTCTAAGTTCCCCCAGGAGACTCAGTTGTTTATTCAGCAGGCTTGAAATCTGCTGGATCAGAGAGACATGGGAGGAAGTAAATGCTAAGTCAAAGCTAATTTCAACAGGTCAATGCGATGAACTGAGGATGGCCCTGCTATCTTTCCCAGTGTCCAAGTGCTGAGTTGTAGCTCAATGAAATTTTCTTTAGGACCAAGTGATGCCACCTGCACTGTGACTAGCATACCACATCCTGTCTTCATACACACAAGCCTGTTTCCAAGGCCCCACTGTATTTACTTTGAAGAGGGGCTGGCATTACATAACTAGGCTCACAACACTCTGGGACTCAGCAGTGGTTCTCTTGTGACATTATCCATCCGTATGGTCTTAGTGTTGATGCTCTAATATCTCAAGATTTGAAAGCAACTATGTCAATGGTAGATCAGGGAAATAAATTGTGATTCAAGCACACACTGAAGGCCCTGCAATGACACCATGCATCTGAGAGACGGGCAAGAGAGGTTCATTTGTGCTGAATTAGAATCAAGGGTGCGATCTGCTGCTAAGTGCAAAGGAGTAGACAAAATAGATGTGCTCGTGTGTGTACTGAACATCTTGCTAGAAGAAACCAGTAGCAATAGCTTCCTCTGGATCATCTCAATAGATGTAGAGAAAGCATTTGGCAAGGGGTGGGAGAGATGGCTCAGTGGTTAAGAACACTTGCTGTTCCTCCAGAGGACCCAGGTTCAATTCCCAGCACCCACATGGTAGCTAATAACCATCTGAAACTCCAGTTCCAGGGGATCCAATGCCCTCTTCTGGTCTCCGTAGGCACTGCATGCACATGGTGCACTTATATACATGCAGGCAAAACACTCATACACGTAAATTTTTTTTTTTAATTTAGAAAAAGCATTTGGCAAAACCCAGTGTTGCTTCATTGTAAAAATGCTCAGGCTAGAAATCGAAGCTGGAGGTGGTGCATGACTGGACTCCGAAGACTTGAGGAGGTGGAGGCAGAAAGACCAGGAGTTCAGAGTCATCCTTGGCTGCACAGCGAGTTTGGGACAAGCCTGGGTCATGTCAGATCTGTCTCAAAAACAACAAACAAGGAGGGGCTGGTGAGATGGCACTACAGGTAAAGTGCTTGCAGAGAAAAGCTGACAACCTGAGTTCAATCCCCAGAACGCCCCACATAAAGTTGGAAGGTGAAAATTGACTCCACAGACTTATCTTCTGATCTCCACACATGCTGTGGTGTAGTACACACACACACACACACACACACACACACACACAAATAATAATAATGATAAATAATAATGAACAAAAGAAAGCAAACAGAAATATCCCCAAAACAAAAACTAAAACCAAAACTAACCAACGAAACAAAAGCATCTCAACTTGAGAAAGGACATCTATGAAAAAAATCCATGGACTGAGGATGTAGAGTGCTTGCCTAATATGCAGGAGTCCTGGGTTCAATCCCCAGCACCACATAAGCTGGGCTTAGTGACACACATCTGCAGCCCCAGAGTCCAGAATTACAGGCAGAAGGATCAGAAGTTCAAGGTCATCTTTGACTACATAGAGAGTCCCAGGCTAGCTACATAAGACCCTGCCTTAAAATAAACAGAAATGGGGGTTGGATAGATGGCTCAGTGGTTAAGAGCACTCTGCTCTTGCAGAGGACCCAGGTTTGATTCTCAGTACCACACTGCTGCTAACAACCATCCATAACTCCAGTTCTAGGGGATCTGACATCCTCTTCTGACCTCCGTGGGCATTGCATGACACAGGTGCACTTACATACATGCAGGCAATACATTCATGCAATAAAATGAAAATAATAATAAATATTTTTAAAAATTTTAAAAAAACAGGAAGGAAGAAAGAAAGGAAGTAAGAAAGAGAGAAAGGAAGGAAGGGAGATGAAAACTCCATGGCTAATGTTATATTCTACAGTGGAAAAGACCGGATGTATCTCTGCAAGGTCAAGAACAAGACAAGGACTTTCTCTGTCAGTGCTGCTGTTCGACATTACATTAGACATTCCAATCAGCATGAACAGACAAAAAAAGAAATGTACCATGTTCAGTTTGGAAAGGAAAAAGTAAAATGTCACCTCTTTTTGTGGATGACACGATATTGTGATAAAAAGAAGTCCCAAGGAATCCACAAAAAACTGTTGGCTTTGATAAATGAGTTCAGCAAGTTTGCAAGATGGAAAGATCACCTGCAGGGGTTGGAGAGGTGGCTCAGTGGTTAAGAGCATTTGCTGCTCTTGCAGAGGACCCAGGTTTGCTCTCAGCTCTAGGGGATCCAACACCCGCTTCTAGACTCCTCAGGAAATTATACTTATGTGCATATACCCCCCCACAGAAACATACACACACATATAATTAAAAATAAAAATAAAAAAATAAATAGGGCTGGAGAGATGGCTCAGTGGTTAGGAACACTGGCTGTTCTTGTAGAAGACCTGACTTCGAATCCCAGCACCCACATGGCAGCTAATAACTGTCCATAATTCCAGTTCCAGGGGATCTGATGGCCTCTTCTGTCTTCTGAGGGCATTGCATGACACGGGTACACTTACCTACATGCAGGCAATACGCTCATATACATAAAAATAATAAATAAAATATAAAAAAATTAAAAAAATAATAAATCTTTAAAAAATCAACTGGATTTCTAAACACTTGCCATGAGTAATCCAAAAATGAACCTAAGGAAAGTGTATTGGCTGCCATCGTTATTTAACTTTTCCTCACTAACAGGAAAGGAGTCTCCTGAACACTGGATGTCCAGTATTTTTTCAGTGAATGAAAACATGTAAAATATAGCTTCATCTGGTTCAGTAACCTTAGAAAATATTCTGAAAAACTGCAGACCTTACAATATATATATGAAGTCAGGCCAGCTAGATAAAGACATTTACCACCAAGCCTGATGACCTTAGTTTGATCCTTGGGACCTACATGGTAAATGGAGAGCACTAACTCCAGCAAAAATTGTCTTTTGACTTCTAGACACACACACACACACACACACACACACACACACACACACACACACAAAGTGTAATAATACTTTTTAAAAAAGCCAGGTGTGTTGGTGTATGCTTATTATTTTTCCTTTTTTTTTTTTTTCAGAGATGAGGACAAACCCAGGGCCTTGTGCTTGCTAGGCAAGCATGGTGTATGCTTGCAATCTTAGAACTTGAGAGGCTGAAGCAGGAGAATAGTAATTTTGAGGCTAACCTAGACTATATACTGAGTTCTAGGCCAGCTTGAGCTCTATAGTAAGACACTGTCACAAATAAACAAGCAAACGAAACTGCTAGTATCATAATTCACTGTGATCCCATTTACTGGGCACCAACTATGTCCCAGTCTCTGAGCTAAATGCTCGACACTCATGATGGTCCTTCATCCTGCCATCAGCCTTATGACCCAGACATGGCCAGGTTACATAAACAGATGAAAAGCAGGAGATGCAGCCAGATGTGCTGGTATACACCTGCAATCCCAGCACTCAGGAGGCCCAGGAGTTCAAAGCCAGTTTGGGATACATAGTGAGTTTGAGGTCAGCATGGGCTACATGAGGCCCTCCCCCACTGCCAAAAAGTTAGGGTGCTGAGAGGTAAGGGAACAAAGCCTGCCTCCTTTACCTCAAGGCCGGCCTTAGTTCCAGGACCTTCTGCCAGAGCCATTCCTCTCACCCCTGTAAAATTTTTTTTGAGACAGGGTCTCACTGTGTAGCCCTGGCTTGCCTGGAACTTGCTACATAGACCAGGCTCACCTTGAACTCACAGAGATCCACCTGCTTCTGCCTCCTGAATTCTGGGACAAAAAGTACACACCACCATGCCCAGAAGCTCAATATATTTTAATGAATGAATCAATAGCACAGAGGATCAGTCACATGGGCAAGAATTCAAAGGCATCGGACATGAGAAAAGAGTAATCAGTGGAGCTTGGCGCAGGATGTAGATTTGGGGGTTAAAAATCCCCATCCTGGTCTGAAAGTATCACAACTTTAAAAAAAGATTTATTTTTATTTTTAATTATGTGAATGCATGTGTGTCTGTGTATGTGTATGCACATGAATGTAGGTGACCTTGGAAGCCAGAAGGGGGTGCCAGATCCCTTGAAACTGGAGTTACAGATGGTTGTGAGAGCCCATTGTGGGTGTTGGGACCTGAACTCAGGCCCTTTGCAAAAGAAGGAAGTGTTTTTAACTGCTGAGCCATCTCCAGCCCAGTATCACAACTTTTACCATACATATAGCAATGTCTGTTCCCCCTACAACCCCTATGGTGAAATGTTAGCCTCCGAGGTGCTAGTGTTAGGGGGTAAGGTCTTTAGGAGGTGATTAGGTCATGAGGGTGGAGCCCTTGTGCAGGAACTCAGTGCCTTTATAAGAATCCAAAGGAGTTCTTTTGCGGCTTCCAGTCTTGTATGGATATGGTAGACAAGCATCACCTTTGTTCCAGAAAGCAAACACTCTTCAGACCCTGAATCTGTTGATGTCTTAACCTTGTACTGCCCAGTTTTGAAAACTGGGAGAAAGAAAAGTTTGTTGTTTATAAACTACTCAGTCTCCAGCAGCTCCAATGGACAAAGACATGTAACTTGTACTTATTTTCTTTACTTTTTAATAGAAATAGATGTTCTTTGAAAGGAGACTTTATATCACTGTTGCTAGAGATGGAATGAAGTGGGAACAAGCAACATGGTTGTTTGCCTAAGACTGTGAACCCTGGTGCCTGTTTTCCTCCCTGAGGGACTGTTAAGTTTAGACAAGTATTAAAGACTGAGCATCAATCAGACAAGACTTTCTCCATAGAATAAAAAAGAATTAAAAGAGACAAGAAAATCTTTGTGGTTTCATTGGCCTGCTGTGGAGGATGGGCTGGGGGAGTTGAAGCAAGGGCACCCTCGAGAGAGAGTTAACATATTCCAGCCTCTTCCCTAGCCCACGCGAGTTTTGCTGGGCCCAGGGCTGGACACTGTTCATCACTCAAGGACAGAACACTCTGGGTTTTTCCAACCATTTTCTGGCCAGAGATTTGGCTTATCATGCTGCCTGGGTGTTTATGACTTTTCTGCCTCAGTAGATAAGCCAAGTCTGGTAAATCTCATTAAGCCGAAGAGGCAACTTGTCTCATTGGCCCTTGAAGGACAGCGATGAAAACAGAACTCTAATCAGGGAACCTTCAGCCAGGCTTCAGGTTGTAGGACCCCTACTACAGGGCAGGTGCCTGCAAAGGCTTCTCCACACAAATGCGCATAAGAGGTGGAGTCACTGGTCCTTATCTGGCTTGGTCTGGGACTCCCTGTACACACTGGGCAGACCCTTGGACCTCCTGAAATCTGCAGTGAGTCAGTTGGAGGTGATGTCTAAAGACCCTGTTACAGGGCTGCAATGAAGTGCTTAGTGACATGCCAGGTATCTGGTAAGTTCCTAGTGAGTATTAGCTTAAAAAAAACAGCTGGAAGCTGGGTGTGGTGGTACATGCCCATAATGCCAGTCCTTGAGAGGCAGAGGTAGGAGCCAGCACATAGTGAGCTCAGACCCAGCCTGGGAAAGGTGACTGAGTGGGTTAAGCGTGGCAACTTGGGTTCAATCTCTGGAAGAAAGGAATTGACTTCTGCAAGATGTCCTGTGATCTGCATTCTTGTTCCATGGCATGCACACACACAAAAAAATAAATAAAATGTACAACAAACAACAGCAATGAAACAAATGGGAGAAGGTTTTCTTGTGTCTTTCAAGCCTCAGAGCCTTTGGAAGCTGAGGTATCCCTGAGCAATGGACCCTCACAGAGAATGAGCCACCATTACATCTCAATAGGAAACAAACAGGTCTGAGGATACAGGCTGGGGAGGTGGAGGAGGAGTGGACATATCAGGCTGGGGGCTTGGGGAGACCCCAGGGTGCAGAGAGGTGGTGGTGGGAGCTGACAAGGGAGCACCAGAAACCCTCACCCCCATGCCTGTCTCCTCTGCCGCAGACAGTAGCACCATCTGCAAAGAGATGGGCACAGCCCACAGGCCATTGAACCATCCAGGCATCCACCAACCAAAGGGGCTGTAACCATCCAAGCTGCAAATAACAGCTATTGCATTTCCAAATTAGTCCTGTCTGTCTCGTCTGTGTCACATTCTGTGAGGCTGGGAGGTGAGCCCAGGGAGGCAGGTGCTGTAGCATGCACAGAGGTCACGTTTCCCAGGCAGGTCACCCATCTTTCAGCTACTGTGTGTGTTGGTTGGCAACGGCTCCAGCTGCCTCCTCATTTGGAAACTGCTTTCCATGCAGGGAGGCTGCTTTGCTGGGAGATCACATGCATCCTCCTTTTGGCAGTAGAGGGGCAATGAGTGGCCAGCACAGGGGAGCAAAAGGCCAGGCCTTCTGCCTCAGTCTGGCACCCAGAGTCTGCTGTTGTGTCTAGCTGAGACCTCAACCTAGTGATATTCTCTTGTTGGATGCCATTTCCCGCTTTCCCTTTGTACTGAGTGGTTTCCCTCAGCAGACTATTTGCTACAGGATCCTTGCCTCTGGCCGTTAGGAAACCTAGCCTATACTTCTGCATTGAGCTGTGATTGCTCTGAAAGCTAGGTACCTCTCTAAGCTTTCTTTCCCCTTCTGCAAAAGGGGGAGATGAATGCACACTCACCTCATTGTTTGGGTGTGGGGGATAAAATGCGAGAAGCCCTGTTCCAGGCTGGGTCACAGAGGCTACACCTGTGTGGGGGGGGATCAGCCACACTTACATTATAGCTAGTACCTTTTCTAAGTTGCTAGGCAACAAGTGAGTAACAGCCCCAAGGTAAGGATAATTTCCTACATTACTGTTTATATCTTATCTAGTACCTTCACTAATCCATTAAACTCAGAACCCTTTCTCTAAGCTCAGAGACCCCTACCCTCTAAAGTCTACCAATGTAAGGATTTTTCTTTGCTCTGCTGGTTGCTATTGGATCCCATCCCATCCCTCCACTCCCTGCCCTGCCAACACCCGCACCTGCTATGAGTGCCAGCATTTCACCTGAAACCCATCTCAGACCATCTCTCTACTGAACCTGGAAAGAATCTCTGTTATTTAAAACTGTATCTAATAATATTCCATTATTATTCTTCACCATTATTTGTTTCTTCTCTTATGCTTGGGTGAGGGGACCTGGCAACACAATGGGGACAAACATCCAAAGCCTGACATCCATAACAAAGAGGGAGAGAGACATGACTTTCTAGTTCTTACCTATGGGGACAGATGAGATCTGGGAATAGAGGTCCAACATACGGTTGCCATCCACATCCACCAGGTAGTTGCCTCGGCTCTCTTCATAATTGCAGAAAAAATGCACAGCCTCTGCATTCTTGGGAAAGAGGAGACTGGTTCAGGCTAGGTATAACTCCTCAGATCCTTAATCTTTTAGTTTGGTTTTTTTGAGACAGGGTCTCCCTGCAGCCCCAGCTGGCCTGGAACTCAGTTATGTAGACCAGGTTGGCCTTGAAGTCACAGAGATCCGCCTGCTTCTGCCTGCCAAGTGCTGGGATTAAAGGCATGTACTATCATGCTGGGCTCAGATCCTTAGTCTTTTAGGACGTGGAAGCAGACTGTGTCCTGCTTGTTCTAACACACAGGAGGATTCTGGGTGCTGGCAAGGCTTTATGTCTTGCTGTGGAAGTAATGACACAGGTGGTTTGCTTTATAATAGTTCACAAATCTATGGTTTTGCATTTTGTGAAATTTTATGTTTGGTTTATCATAGCAAAAAAGATTTGGAAATAAGTCAAAAGCAAATTCTGGTAAGTTAAAGAATATGTGCTAAGCCTCAGAGAAACAAGTAAGAGAACTGGAATGATAGGGCTGGGGATGGCTGAGTGCTTGCTGCTCCCAGCACCTATATCAGGTGGCTCACGACAGCCTGTAACTCAGCTCCAGGGGATCTGAAGCCCTCTTCTGACTTCCTCAGACACCTGCACACACATGTGCATACACAAACACACACATAATTAAAAACAACAAAATAAAACTTAAAAAAAAGAAAAATGTGACACACAAAAAAATCACTTAATGTGCAAACAAACAGAATGGTAAAGAGAGAAAGCAGAGCAAAGGGAGACACTAGACACGTGCAGAGCAGGAGGTAGACAGGAAGACGCACATATAGCTGCACCAAGAATAACAACAAATACAAAGGGGCAAAACCAGCCAATCAAAAGTCAGAGATTTGGGGTATGGTGGTGTGTTCCTGTAAATCCGGTTCTCAGGCGGTAGAGACAGTAAGGATGATGAACTGGAGACTAACCTGGCTTATTTAGTGAGATCCTATGTCAAGATAAAAATCAAATCATCAGCTGGGTATGGTGGCACACGCCTTTAATCCCAACACTTGGGAGGCAGAGGCAGGCAGATCTCTGTGAGTTCAAGGCCAGCCTGGTCTCCATTAGCGAATCCAGGCCAGCTGTGGCTATAGGGAAACCTTGCCTGAAAAAGACCAAAAAAAAAAATCAAATCATCAAACGAAGAGAAATCAAAGCATACTCTACCCAGCAGGAGCAGGATACACATCCATAAGCACATAAAACATTCTTCAGGACACAACATATGCCAGGTCATGAAAAAGGATCCACAAGTTAAAAAGGAGAGGCTGATAAGATAGGTCAGTAGGTAAAACTTCTAGCTCCCAAGTCTGGCAACCTGAGTTCCATCTTTGAACCCACAAAGTGGAAGGAAAGAACTGACTCCTGAAAGTTGTCCCCTGACCTCCACACTGTAGGTCCCCACCCCCAATGCCCAAAATAAATAAATAAATAAATAAATAAATAAATAAATAAAAATGTTTAAAAATATAAAGGAACTAGAAAAACACAGTATGCTTTCCAAACACAATGGGAAAAAAACCCTAGAAATCAGTAACAGAAAGAAGTTTGGGGAACTCACAAAAGTGTGATGATGAGATAAAAGAAGGGATCATGAGGGAAACTGGGAAGAAGGTTTAGAACAAAAGTGAACTGCATTTCTAAAAAGAGCCAGTAGAGACTAGGTATCTGTCCCTTAGTGACACTTAATAAAGATGCAGTTGGGTTGGAGAGATGGTGTAGTGGTTAAGAGGACCTGAGTTTGGCTTCTAGAACCTATATTGGATGACTCACAATTACTGGTAACTTCAGCTCCAGGGGATCTGATACCCTCTTCTGGCTTCTGTGAGCACTTGCACTCACATGCACATACCCACACACAGACACAGACACACACACACAGACACACACACACACACACACACACATACACGCACGTGTGAGCGCGCACACACACACACATACACGCATGTGTGAGCGCGCGCGCACACACACACACACACACACACACACAAATAAGACAAATATTTGAAAAAGGCAGAAGAAGGAATGACCTTGTGCCTACTTACCTGAATTGTGTTCAGCTGTTTCATTAACTCCTGTAGGGAAGAAGAAGACAGGGATGGACCACACACTTTCCAAAGTCGCTTAAAAATCTCTCATGTTTACCCAGTTCTTGGGATTTTGTCTTTCACTCTGTTGCCAAGAACTTGATAGTTTATTAGTCATTATTAAAAATAATTTAACCAAGCGTGGTGGTGTATGCCTGTGATCCCAGCATTCAGTAGGCAGGTAGATCTTTATGAGTTCAAGGCTAGCTTGGTCTACGGAGCAAGTCCTAGGCCAGCTGTGGCTACCAGGAGACCCTGTCTCCAAATAAATAAATAAATGAATAAATAAATAAATAAAAATAAATAAATAAAATGCTGAAGGTATTTAGTGTCCATCAAAAAGATTCTGTCTTTTTTGTGGTGTTGGGGATGGAACTCAGGACCTTGTTCATGCTAAGCAAATGCTCTACTGTTGAGGTAAATCACGGGTCCTCATTTTTATCTTAAATTTTTATTTGTTTTATTTAGTGTGTATGTGTGGGGTGCACACACACACCCCACAGTGCAAGTGTGGAAGTCAAAGAACAACTTGTAGGATTCTGTTTTCTCCTTCCACCATGTGCATTCTGGGTATTGAACTCAGGTCACCAGGCTTGGCAGCAAGTGCCATCTCACTGGCCCATGCTCTCACCTTTTAAAAAGCCAGTGGTAAAGTGTTTACCAACTGTGTGCAAGGTTCTAACTTCAAAGTTCAGTCCCCAGCATTAGGGGAAAAAGGGCTTTAACCCTTTCCAGGAACAGAGGGAGAAATCAACTGACGTTATGACTCTGCTTATCAAAAAACCACTCACTCTGATTACTGTTCAAACACTCCACCAGCTGCTATCACAATTCTATATAGAAACTAGGAATCAGAAACCACTTGCTTTGATGTTAGCAAGATTTCAGCTCCAAAAATAATTTGACATAAAATAAACTTCAGCAATTAGTGTCAAAATGTATACTACCACCCAAAACATAAAATAACATTAACAACAAAAATACAGTTATTCTAAGCATTTTACTTCTATTAAATTAGAATTCACCCCAATAGAAATATGCATGAAAGGCTCTCTCCTTGTTTGACAAACACCATCTTAAACTTGTATTATCATTTACATTCAATAAATATATCTGAACTTATAATAGTTGCAATGCTAAAGGGAATTATCTTTTTTGCAGTGAATCAAAACACTGGATACCACTGTGGATTAATATGTAACCGTTCCATCTCCAGGGGTTCTGATGCTCTCTTCTGGCCTCTGAGGGTACCTGCATAGGCACACATACTTATACACATAAACAATCTGAAAAAGAAAGCATGGAACAGTTTATACTGCATTCCTTGCTTAGAGTAGAATGTCATCTTTTATTTACATTATTGAAACAGGGTCTCAAGTAGCCCAGGCTGGAATTGAACTTTCTATGTAGCAGAGGATGACCTTGAACTGATTCCCTTGTGTCCACATCACAAGTGCTAGGATCTCAGGTTTGCACCAAACACTCAGCTTAAATGTCTTCTTCATTCTTATAATTTTTAATTATTTTTGTGTTATTATACAAAGTAATGGATTTCATCATGGTACCATCATTCATGTGTTAAGTACTTTGTTCTCAACTGTCCCTCACTAACTCCCTCATGTTCCCTGCCCACCTCTGGCTCCTTCCCTTCCTTCCCCAAGTTAGTTCCCTCTTCTGCATTGTTATCATACATACAGGCAGCTTTCTTTATGTTAAATTTGTCTTTATCCTTCAAGATCAAAATCAAGGGCTTTGCAATCCAGGCCCTATGTCATATAATAAATACTGCCTTATTACCAGTGTTAGTTGCATGTTGACTCTGGACATACAACAAGCCATGCAACTTGCTTTGGCCAATAATGAGATGGGGGTGCAGGCCAGCCCAAGTGGAACTTTGGTCTCAATGGGCTTGCAGCACAATTAGAATAAGCCCAGTGTCACAGTCCAGGGGATCAGAGAACCACAGAGCATAGCCAAATCACTGCAGGCCTAACCTGTACCAGCTGACAGCCAGCCACCCACTAGGCATGCAGATGGCACTAACAAGGCCGCCTACCCAAACACCAGTCAGCCCTAAATGCAGGAGCAATTGAACACCACATGTTCCTGAGGCTTCTGTGACATTCTGTTGGGCAGCATTCTGGTGACAGCACGCACAGGACACTCTTGAAGCCTTACCTGATCTCTCCTGCACAATGGCCTAATTTATTTCCACACTGCTTCCCTAGTAAAGGCTCTGGAAGTGACCCCATGCTGCCTTGTTCCTGCTTCATGGGTCTCCTTGGGTGTGCTTGACTTACCTGAGATCTAGGCCCTGGGACTTCCGTCTTCATCAGTGGCCCATCGTAATCAAATTCAACATCCACTTTGGCGGCAGCTTGACTGATGTATCTGGATCCTGCAGCATAGAAGACAGCAGATACAAAGCAGATCGGCCCAACAGATGCCCTGAGTCCTTAACAAGTGGTGCCAAGACCTCAGCTTTATTCTCCCCCAAACCTCACATCTTAACAGGTCTGGACAGTGCATGGACAATGCAGACTTTAAAATGGGAAAAGTCAGTGGAGTTGTAGGAAAGCAGGCACACTCCTGGCTTAGTGGGGCAAAGATCGACTGATACTAGTTTCTTATTCCATACAGACATTTTTTAAAATTACTTTTATTTATGTGTATGTGTGTGTGTTTGTCTGTGTAACATGTTTGCATTGCTCACAGAGGCCAGAAGAGGGTGTCAGGTGCCCTGAAACTGGAGTTACAGGTAGTTTTGAACTGCCTGATATGGGTGCTAGGAACTCAAGTTCTGTCTTCTACAAGAGCAGCAAGGGCTCTTAACTGCTGAGCCGTCTCTCCAGCTCCCCTTTTCATTTTTGGGAGATGCATACTAAGAAAATTATGGGCTCAGTATACAAAGATGCTGGTCAAAAAATATTCATCACAGCTTTGGTTATATAGCTCAGTGGTACAGCACCTGAGCTCTTAGCATGTGGAAGGCTCTGGGTTCCATCGTGTGTGTGTGTGTGTGTGTGTGTGTGTGTGTGTGTGTGTGTGATGTGTGGAACATGTGGGCATGCGTGTACCATAGTGTATTTGTGGAGGTTAGAGGACAACTTTCAGGAGTTGGTTCTCTTCTTCCACTGTGGGTTCTAGGGATTGAAGTCAGGTTGTTAGGCATGAGGGGGAGGGCAGTGCTTTCACCTGCTGAGCGATAGCCCACCAGATCAAAAACTTCTTTCCAGAGGCTGGAGAGATAGCTCAGTGTTTAAAAGCACTTACTGCTCTTGCAGAGAATCTGAGTCAGGTTCCCAGAATCCACATCAGGTGGCTCACAACTGCCTACAGTTCTATCTCCAGGGGGTTCTGATTCTCTCTCCTGGCCTCTGAGGGTATCTGCATGGGCACACATACTTATACACATAAACAAAATACATCTTTAAAAGACTCAGTCCAAATTTAATCCAGATATATAAGCAGAGTCCCTCAATTTTGCTGCCTCTGGCACACTGGCTAAGTTAATCCTTTGCCAACATGTTGGCTGGATAATCCTTTGCTGATCCACACACTGTTGGATGGTTAGAAACATCTTTGGCATCTGACTATGAGATGCAGGATACAGCAGTACCCAATTAAATTCTAGTTGTGAGAGTAAAAATCACTTAGGAGGGAAGCGGGGTATAAGGGCATATATCTAATTATAGATACTAGGAAAATGGAGGGAGGAGATCCTTTGAGTGCAGGAGTTCAAGGCCAGTCTGGGAAACATAGTAAGACCTTATATACATCAATTACTTTTCTCATTGCTGTGACAAAATACCTGAAAAAAGAAACTTAAAGAAGAAAGGTTCGTTATGGCTCACAGTTTGAAGAGACACAGTTCATTATGGGGAAGTCATGACAATAGGACTCTAAGGTGGCTGGCCATGTTGTGTCCACAGTCAGGAAGCACAGAGAGATGAATGCTGGCATTCAGCTTGATTTCTCTTTTTTATTCAGTCTGGGGTCCTAGCGATTGGAATGGTATTGCCCACAGTCAAGGTGGATCTTCCCACCTCATTCTAATCTAAAAACAAATCTAGAGATTTGTTTCTTACATGATTCTACACCTTGTCAATAAATACTAAGCATCATGGAGCCATGAGATGGTTTAGCGTTGAGGACCCGAGTTCCATTCCCAGCACGCCCCCTGCGCCCCCCACACAAAAAAAACCAAACCAGGGCATAGCAGTGTGTGATTCTAATCCCAGTGCTGGGGAGGTGGAGAAAGGAGGGTCCCTTGGGCTCTTACTGGGGTCACCCTGCCACTGTAATATAAGTATAATATAAGTATATCAATATAAGTATATGTATCAGCAGATATACATAACTTCACTTATCCTTATATAACATGCATATATTATCTATCTATCTATCTATCAATCTATCTATCTATCTATCATCTAGCTATCTGTCATCTATCTATCATTTATCTATCGTTTATCTATGTATCATCTATTTATCTATCTATCTAATCTATCTATCATCATCTATCTATCATCTATATATCATCTATGTATCATCTATCATCTATATCATCTATCTATCTATCATGTATCTATCTATCATCTATCATGTATCTATCTATCATCTATCATGTATCTATCTATCATCTATTATTTATCTATGTATCATCTATCTATCTATCTATCTATCTATCTATCTATCTATCTATCATCTATCTATCTATCATCTATCTATCTATCATCTATCTATTTTCTACTATCTCTCTATCACTTTACCATCTACCATATGTCAATGATCTATCATCTACCTACTCTCTCACCTATCTTCTCTCATCAATCAGTCAATCAACCAGTTATTTATCTATGTTATCTATCTATCTTCATTATCATCTATTGATCATCTAGGGGCTAGTGAAAGGGCTCAGGGATTAAGAGCACTTGCTGCTCTTCCAGAGGATGCAACTTTGGTTCCTAGCACTCAGTGTCCTTTGGTTTACAGCTGCCTATAATTCCAGCTCCAGAGGATTTAATGCCCCCTCTGGCCTCGGAAGGCAGGCAGGCAGGCACGCACGCACGCACGCACGCACGCACGCACGCACACACACACACATAAAAAGAAACCTTGGAAAGGCTAACTGTCTTTCTATCTACCTATCTGTTACCCATCATTTATGTATTTCACTGTCTCCATCATATAGGATGACAAATTAGAGCATCAAGAAGTTGAAGAGGAAAATGTGTGTCCGGGGCTGGAGCATGGCTAAGTGGCAGAGCAAATCCCTGGGTTCAATCCCCAGCACTGCAAATGTAGACAAACACAGGCACACACAGATAGCTTGTCAAGCTATGTGAAACTTTGATACCAGAAAACACATTTAAATTCATCCTTGACTCTTTACTTGCTCTATCAAAGGTTTCTCAGCAGATTATACAATACGAAGGCTTTTGAAGTGCTGCATTTTGAAGTTCAGTCAAAATACACCACCACACTTACTTAAGCATGAAGAAAACAGCTTTTATTTTCTTTTGCTCATAAAGAGGAAGTTCCTAGAGTTGATTCCATTAGAAGGATTAAAGGTCGTGGAAGATCCTGACTTTTTGATGTAAACTGCTTATTTCCTCCTTGGCTGAACTCAGGTCACATCATTGATCTCAACAAGATCCATGTAGAATTCGGATGTATATTCTGATAAAAATAGCTCTTCCCCCATGCCGGCCTTGTTCAGTTTCCCCAAAAGGGAAACTGAAAAATTTAAAGTTAGCTAGCTCTCCCCTACTGAGGACACGAGTCTCCCTTTATTTTCCCCAGAAGAGTAAAATTACACTTAGGCAAGAGTGCTAGCACACAGCTTTAAACCCAACACTCAGGAGGCAGAGGCAGATGGAACTCTGTGAGTTTCAGGCCAGCCAAGGCTAGATAGCAAGACCCCCATCTCAAAAAAATTTATTTATTTTATGTGTATGCATGTATTGCCTGCATGTTGTTACGTACACCCGTGTTATACAATGCCTGTGGAGGACAGAAGAGGCTGACAGATCCCCTGGAACTGGAATTATAGACAGTTGTTAGCTTCCATGTGGGTGCTTGAATTTGAACCTGGGTCTTCTGCAAGAACAGCCATTGAGTCATCTCTCCAGCCACCTCAAAAATTAAAAAAAACAAAAAAAACCAAAAAACCCCATATTTATGGGAGAGTTGATCTTTTTCAAGGGAGTGACTATAGATAGACTGATTACACTCCAGGGGATGAACTTGCACTGAGAGACATCTGGGTACACAAACTTGACTTAGCAAGCTTTAACATATGATGGAATGCATGAAATCTGGTGGGGGGTATGGGGGGTTGTGGGTCTGAATGTAATTAACATGTATGAAATGAAAAAAATTCAATAAAAATACATGGAAAAGGAAAAAAAATTTATATATTTATTGTTTATTTATTTATTTATTTATTATTTATTTATTTGTGAGTAAGTGTAGGAGTGTTTACACCATGGCATCCATGTGGAGGTCAGAGGACAACTTGCAGAAGTCAGTTTTCTTCTTCTACCATATGGATCCCAGAGATCAAACTCAAGTCATCAGGCATGGCAATAAGCACCTTTAACCCACTGAGCCATCTTGCTGGCTCTGGAAAATGTTTTGACATCATGCTTTAGTGGTTTGGGGGACTGGAAAGTGGGAATACAGAGAACAGTGGGAATACAGGCAGTCTTCAGTAGGAGCTGCAGTTTGGTGGGTCCTGAGAGAAGTGACTGGCTTGTGGGTGCCCATACAGCTGTCATACCATGGCTGTGACAAACAAGAGCTAGGCAGCAGGAGAGGTGGTGGAGAGATGGTGATAACCAGCCACCTGGAAGCTGGAAGTAAGGGGCTAGAGATGGAGATTCTGAGGGCAGGTGCAAGACAGATGCTCTAGAGCTGGTCAGTTCTTGTCATGTGCAAGTCCTTATGAGTATCAGACAGAGGAGGGCAAAGGATGCTGGGCAGAGACGTGGAAACTATAGCTTGCTGAATTTGTTGGTGTGATGGTAATGTTGACTTGTCAACTTGAAAGAGGTTAGAATCACCTGGAAGATGGGCATGGGCAAGACTATGGGGATTCATCTTGATTCTGTTCATTGAGGTGGGAAGATCCACCCACTGTGGGCGGCTCCATTCCCTAGACAGGGAAATCCTGGACTGTGCAAAGAAATTGAGCTGAGGCACATATTCATTGCTCTTGTCTTCCATATGGTAGGAGAAGACAAGAATGCAATGTGATCAGCTGCTTCAAGCTCCTGCCGCCTTCTCCTCCCTACCAAGACAAACTGTAATCTAGAACTGTGAGCCAAAATAAACCCTTTCTCCATTAAGTTTCTCCTGTCAGAGTATTTTAGCACAGCAACAGGAAAGAAACTAAGACAGCTGGTAACTGTGTTGTCAAAAAGGGCAAGGTGAGGATTTGACAGGAGTCAGGCCCTCCTGTGTGTGAGGGTGGTCCTTCCTAGGCAAACTCTCATCTGTTACTAATCCATAACTCCCTTGTGACATAAGTATTCTTCTTCCCACTTTACAGATGAGGATAATGGAGTTTAGCTGACTTTCTTATTTTAAAATATTTTTAGTGCTCGCTTTGGCAGCACATGTACTAAAATTGGAACGACACAGAGAAGATTAGCATGGCCCCTGTGCAAGGATGATGCACAAATTCGTGAAGCGTTCCATATTTTTACTACGCCATCATCAAGTTCCCCCGACCACTGAGTCAGCCATGAAGAAGAGATAAGACAACAACACACTGTGTTCATTGTGGATGTCCAGGCCAACAAGTACCAGACCAAACAGGCTGTGAAGAAACTGTACGACATTGATATGGCCAAAGTCAATACCTTGATCAGATCAGACCTGACAGAGAGAAGAAGGCCTGTGTTCATCTGGCTCCTGATTACGATGCTCTGGATGTTGTCAACAAAATTGGGATCATCTAAGTAGTCCAGTAGTCTAATTCTAAATACAGATTCTTTCATCATAAAAAAATATTTTTATTGCTGGGTGTGGTGGTGCACGTCTTTAATCTCATACTTGGGAGGCAAAGGCAGGCAGGTCTCTGAAATGGAGGCCAGTCTAGTCTACAGAGCAAATTCCAAGTCAGCTAGGGCTACAGGGAGACTCTACTTCAAAAAACCCAACCAAACAACCAAACAACCAAATAAAACCCCCCAAACTAGCCTGGGTTACATGATGAGACTCAGTCTTAAAAAAAAAAAAAACTAAATTAAAAAAAAATTATGTATGTGTGTCTGAGCGCATGTGAGTACAGTGCCTGCAGAGACCAGAAACTTTGGCTCCCTCTGGAGCTGGAGTTACAGGCTTTGTGAGCAGCCTGATGAGGCTGCTGGGAACTGAACTCAGGCCCTCTGTACATGTGGTATATGCTCTTAATCACTGATCCGTCTCTAGTCCTTAACTGGTTTCTTTCTTTTAAAAAATTTTTTACGCTCCTAGCCTGCACTACTATCCTCAGGCCTCTTGGGGTAAGTCTATAGCACAGCTCTCCACACCGGGACTCCCTAAGCCACATTCACCCTTCCACCATATTCCCGCCCGTTCTATACTCCTAGTTTGAGCCCTGCGCCACTCCTAGTCTTGGGGCCCCAGACACCGGGGGAACCAATACTGCTTCCTGACCCTTCTCACCCAGAGCAACCCAGTCCCTTTCTTGGGCTCCAGGAGCACCACTTCTGGTCCTGGCCCTGCCCTCACCTCCCTCTGCTTCCCTGGGCCTGCACCAACGGCTAACTCTCCTAGCCTGCACTACTATCCTCAGGCCTCTTGGGGTAAGTCTA
>NW_008335297.1:7232534-7232694 GCF_000622305.1 Nannospalax galili
ACAACCCAGCTACTCAATCCACTCCCTGGGAAATCTTGGGGCTTCTTCCCACCCCATCTGCCTTTGCATCCCTGCATGGCACAGCCAAGGCCAGGGTCTCAGGTCAGTAAAACACCCAAGTTCCTGAGGCCAAAAGCATTCTTAGAAGATTCCAGACCTA
>NW_008335297.1:7238269-7246481 GCF_000622305.1 Nannospalax galili
ATTTTTTTTTACTTATTTTTTTATGTGTATGGGTGTTCTGTTTGCATGTGTGTAAGTGTACCATGTGTGTGTAGTGCCTGCAGAGTCCAGAAGAAAGTGTTTGATTCCCTGGAATTGGAGTTACACACAGTTGTTAGCTGTCATGTAGGTACTAGGAACAGAAGCCAGCTCCTCTGCAAGAGCAACCAGTGCTGTTAACCACTGAGTCATCTCTCCAGCCCCTTAACTGACTTGCTTAAGGTCACATAGCCATCAAATTGCAGAGTCAGGATTGCAGTCAGGTCTTGCAATCCTAAGACTTCTGCTTTTTCCTTCTGTGTTTCAATTTTGGGTTTTTTTTTTTTTTTTTTTTTTTGGTCTTTTTGAGCCTGGGTCTCCCTATAGCCCCAGCTGTCCTGGAACTCACTATGTAGACCAGGCTGGCCTTGAACTCACAGAGATCCGCCTGCCTCTGCCTCCCAAGTGCTGGGATTAAAGGCGTGCACCACCACACCTGGCCCTATTTCGGGTTTTTGTAGAGGAAAATAGCCAAATGCCATCACAGAGAATATTTTCTTAATGTTGATGTATAATTCTATATCCCATAAGAGAACAGAACAAACTTCGAAAGGTCAAGGAACCCTTTCCTTGGCTTTATTTATTTATTTTTTGAGGAGGGTCTCTAGCCCATCCACTGGTTATAGTAGAAACTTGACTATCTGACTCCTTTCGGGCTGGCCGCATGAATGTCTCAACCGGAGTTGCCCTTTGAAGCCTTCAAGGTGAATGATCTGCAGTAAAACAACAGTTCTCCCAGAGGTGAATTCTTATCAGAAGCGCAGAGAAGGAAAAAAAGAAAAAGGCTTACAGAGGTGCAGAATGATCTTCCCTTCTCATTCAGGAAAAAAAGCCCACTGGGAAAGCAGAGGTATGTTGTAGGCACCTACAAGACAGGACAGAGTGGAAGGTGCACCAGCCCAGCCCTCTGGGACTGCTGACAAGTTTGTTCATGGCCTCAGGGACCACACGGATTCCAGGAATCAATTCTTCACTATCACGTAAAACATTCATCAAAAGTCCTTGCTTGATGGCCTTTTGATCTTTAAAAGAAAGTTTATTTATTGGGGCTGCTGGAGAGACGGCTTACCAGTTAAGAGCACATACTACTCTTGCAGAGTTTGGTTCCCAGCAATCACATCAGGCAGCTCACAAAACCTGTAACTCCATCTGGAGAGACGGCTTACCAGTTAAGAGCACATACTACTCTTGCAGAGGGACCCGAGTTTGGTTCCCAGCAATCACATCAGGCAGCTCACAAAACCTGTAACTCCAGTTCCAGGGGATCCTGATATGACTTCTGATCTCTTTGGGCTCCTGCTTGCCGGTGGGTGGTGCATATAAACTCAAGGTGACTTCCTCAATTTCTGTCTGTCTCATTTTTTGAGACAGGTTCTCTCACTGAACCTGGAGCTCCCTGATTTGCCTAGACTAGCTGGTCGGCAAGCCCCGTGGCTCGTCCTATCTCCCTCCACAGTGCTGGGATTACAGGTGTGTGCTTTTGTATCCAGTGTTTACCACAGTGTTGGAGATCAAAGTCAGGTCCTCATGCTCGTGCATCAAGCCCTTTACTGATGGAACCATCTCCCCAGCCCTTTTTCGTTTATTTTTGAGATAGGATCTTACTATGTAGGTCTAGAGCTCACTATGTAACCCAGGCTGGCCTTGAATTCATGCTCCTTCTGCCTCAGCCTCCTGGGTGCTGGGATTACAGGCTTACTGGGCTACATGAGACTCTGTCTCAAAAATAAATAAGTAAAATTAATGACTGTGTGACAGGTTCCTGACTCACTGTGGCCCAGCACTGTGAGACAGCATGGTGCTGCACATGGTTAGACTTAGATCGGAACTCAAAGCTCAAGTAGAAAAGTTCCCACAGAGTTTGAATCACTTTTGTACCATCTTAAACCCAAACGTGGGAGTCAGACTGCGGTAAGTTGGGGACTGTCTGTATATACTTTTGTGGCTTCTTTTCCCTTTCCTTTTCCTTTTCTCTCTCCTTTCCTCCTTTTACTCCCTCCTCCCTTCTTCCTTCCCTCCTTCCCCCTCTCCTTCTCTTCTTTCCTAGACAAGGTCTCACTACATAACCCAGGCTAGACTTCATCTCCTGAACCTCTTGCCTGAATGCTGGGATTATAGGACTGTACCATCATGCCTATGACTTTGCTGTTTTTGTTTTTGGACTTGCTATGTAGCTGAGGTTGACCTTGAACTCCTGCTCCTCCTACCTCAAACTCCTGAGTGCTGGGATTACAGGGGTGCACAGACCTATTTTTTTTGCGTGTGTATGTGTGTGTGTTTGGTGTGTGTATGCTTTTTTGCATGTGTGTGTGTACATGTGGAGGCTAGAAGTCGATGTCAGGTGTTTTCCTCAATTGTTCTCCCCTTTATTTATTGAGAAAGAGCCTTTTGATGAACTCTGAGCTGATTTGGCTTGTCTAGCTAGCCCACCTGCTCTGAGGACGGCCTGCCTATGTCTTCTAAGGACTGAAATTACAAGTGGGAGGCCACATGCTCTGGCTTGTACATCGAGATCTGAGCTCTGATCTTCATACACAGTTAAGTGTCTTATCCACTGAGCCATCTCCCCACTACACTCAGTTTATACAGTGCTGGAGATTAAATGCTGGCTTCGAGCATGCTAGGAAAGTACTCTGCCCCTAAGCTACATCCCCAGCCTTTCTTTTGTGACTCTCCTTGTTCCTTGGCACCAACCCCAGCAGTGTGTCTTTTCTGGGTTCTTCTGACTTAGAGGCCACCAGTTCTGAGCAGCCAGAGTGGCTATTTGAGAACTGTTCATGTGTGGGTCAGAGATGGGTGATGGGAAGTAGCAATGGTGATGGTTTTATTGAGGAGCGATAGGGCAGCTCCAGAAGTAGATAGGTCTTTTTGCCTCCAAGGACTCTTCTACTCAGGGACCCCTAAACTGGATTGTGGTTCTGTGAGGGTCCGGTCTTGCCAAGACCTTGGGGGCTTACCAGATGTGAGGAGCCAGAGGTTTTGCCGGGAGCTGCAGGCTAGCCGCCGGGTAAGCAACAAGAAGGCCATGACCCCCTCCTTCAGGAAGAGGAACCCTTCACTTGCTGCTGCTCTGAAAGAGACCACAAACACAGACTTAGTCCCATGGGGATCACATCCCTGCCACTGGGTACCTAACCCACCATTCCCTGCTACTGGAGAAGGCTCTTCTGACACTAAATCTTTTGCTGTATGCAAAGTATTTTCTTTAATCAAGCACATTTTGTCCTGAATATATACTCTAATTCATGTTTTCTCTTTGACCTTTATCATACTCTGGACAGGAAGACCATACCCATTTTCTAGATGGAAAAATAAGAGATGGTTGGAGAGATGACTCAGACAATAAAGTGCTTGCTATGCAAGCATGAGGACCTGAGTTTGATCCCCAGAACCCATGTAAAAAAAGCTGGGGTGTGGTAGTACATGTTTGTAATTCTAGCACCAGGGAGGTGGAGATGGTTGGATCCCTGGGGCTCACTGGCCAACCATTCTAGTAGAATTGGTGAGCTCCAGGTAAAAGTGAGAGACCTTGTTTCAAAAAACAAGGTGGAGAGTGACTGAGGAAGACATTTGAGGCTGACCTCTGGTATCCACATGACCCCCCACCCTCCATGTGTGCGTCTATACACATACACACAAAATAATGAATAAATAAATAAGATAAATAGAGTGCAAAGCACTGGATTGAGTTTCTTTGTAAATGAGGACAAGCCAAGTTTTGTGGGATGAAAGTCAGAAAGGAAACTTCAGAGCAAACATCTCTGATCATTGGATGTGGGAAGCTCTGGGTTCCCTCTAACCTGTTCCCACATGGACCTTTGGTCCCTGGGCTGTCCAGGGAATTTGGGCACCCAGTGGAACAGCCAGCGACCTATTTCAAAGGACACAGAGACCTAGAATCACAAACTCTTCTAGTTTGCTAGGGACAGAGAGATTCCTAGGGTGTGAAACTTTCCAGTTTGAAGCCAAGGCAGTCCTGGGCTCAGTGGAACGGTCACTCTATCTAGGGTCTCTCATGCCTGAAGCTTATCTTGGCTGTGGATAGCTAGATACTACACTAACTGCTAAACCTGTTAGAGCAAATCCAAGGCCCTTCTCACGGAGAGCAGAGAGCCAGGGATGTTGCCCTCATGGATGATCCCCGATGCAGAAGAAAACATGAAGAGTAAAAGAGTTCCTACCTGAACAGTGAGAGCCTTCGTAAGCAAGTCTAGAAATCCCTTGGCAGCCTGACCACCTTTGTTTTACTTGTTAGCACCAACTCAAGGGGGCTTCTGTTGATTTCTATCAGAGTTCCAGCTGACCACTAGACCAGTAGATTCTGTGCAACCACATCATCTCTCTCGGAGGATCCATACCAGAGCCAGCTACACTGTGTTCTGGAGACATAGCTTTTCCTGGGTAGGTACAGTCATGTAAGGTGTGGGGTGAAATGCTCTGAAGGGTGCACTGTCCAGCTCTAGGCATCTGCTCAGCTGTTCAGCAAAGAGGGGTTCTCCTCATATGAGAGATGAGGAAAAACCTCTTAGGGGTGATCTCATTGGCCACAGGGTTGTCTGCGACTACCTGACCCTCAACCCTACTTTACTTATAACAGATCAATTAATTCAGCTAACCTGTTTGTAATTGATAGAGGGTTTGGTGAATAAAAATGACATAGTTCAGAGAATCCATTTTATTTCTTTTCCTCAGAGAAAAACAGAGAGGGGTGAACAGTAGGCTTTGAAAGTATGACCATAAATTAACTTAGAAACCATATTCTTTTCTTGACAGTTTAATGGGGTTTTTAAAAAATTAATTCTAGTATATCCAACTCAAGGCAAGCCTATTAATTTAGCAGTGGAGTAACTATGTAGAAGGAACAGTCACCATCTCTCACTTAAAACTATTTGTCTCAAACAGGCACACTGAAACTTCACACAATTCAGAGTTCTTCCATTAAATGTGTTTTTGAAAATTGGAGTGTTGAGGACTTGAGCATTAACATCTGACTATTTCATAAAAGAGAGAGCCAGGCCCTTGCACTTCAAAGATAGCACCCCACTCTGGAAAGTCTTTCTTGGTAGCTTGTGACATTTTGGTGGCCTATGACTGAAGCTGACCTTAGAGCAAAGCACGATCTCCATCAGACACTTCTTAGCAATCTTTAATATTTTAAGTAATCGGAAGAGTCACAGAATTGTTCATTCACTCTCTCGCCCACTAATTCAATCAACAAAAGTTAATTAGGCAGGTGTTACAGCAAGGCACTGAGTCATTTAAGAACAGAAGGAAGAAAACCAGAGAAGACACTCTCATAATCCATCGGCAGCAGACTACAATCAGAGAAAGGGTGGGAGCCATCAATGTACCAGCCTGCTTTAATGCATCCTGTCATTAAATTCTTAAAATATCTGGTGAGGTATGAACATAAAAAATTTTCCAGTTCACTGTCAACAATGAACTCGGAATAAGACAATAATGGAAAGCCAGGTATGGGGGCACACCTATAATCCTAGCATTTAGAACTTGAGGCAGGAGGACTGTGAGTTCAAGGACAGGATAGGCTACATAATAAGGTCAAGGCCAGCCACAGTGAGACCCTGTCTCAACAAAACAAACAACATACAACAAAACAAACAAAACAAAACAATACCAAGCAAAAAAACAACCAACCAAACAAACAAAAAAAAACAAGCAAAACAACCAAACAACACCAAAATGGAACCCTGACTGTTAGGCTGGTATGCGAAAGGTGTTCTGGGAAGATAGGGAGGTGCCTTCTGGGCAGGGCTCAGTAGATATAGTAATGGTAGAGTACAAAGGCCAAAGAAGAAAGGGGAGGTGAGACAGGAGTGAGTAATGTTCAGTAGTATCAGATGGTGGGGACAGCCAAGGATCCAGATAAGGTTGCCGGGGCCTGGCATCACAGTGGTGGGAGGGGCAGGATTTTGCTGGAGTTGACTCCGGTATTATGCCTAGTTTGACCTCTGTGAACGGCCCCTCCAGGAGAAGAGCCAACCACGCCATGCTAGCCTCATGCACAAGGGTCTAAGCTCAGTTAAGCTTCCTGAGAGGGGCAGGGGACAAGCATTCAGTCCATCCACAGGGCACCAGGATCACCATGAGCACACAAGATAGGCTTGTTGTAGGGCACTGACGAGAGAGACTAGAGGAAGCTGAAGAACAACTCCACAGTCCCTAGTCTTAGGGTAGGTGTGGACTTTTAAGTATTTGGGTTCTGGCCTAGTATGGCGTCAAACATCTGTAATCCCAGAACTCGGGAAAGTCTATGGCAGAAGGACTATGGTACGCTTGAGGCCAGCAAGGGCTACATAGCAAGACCCTTTCTCAATAAATAAAAGAATTATGGGTTCCTTTTTAAAATTACATTTATGTCTCTGTCTCTCTCCATCTCGCTCTGTGTTTCTCTGTGTAAGTGTGTGTGTGTATGTGTGCAAGCACATGTGGAGGTCAGAAGATAACTTCCAGGAATGTCTTCTTCTTCCACCATTTGGGTTGTAGGAATTGAATTTAGGTCCTCAGGGTTAGTGGCAAGGACCTTTACTCATTGAGTCATCTTGCCAACCCAGAATGATGGGTTTCTAAGCAGGGTGTACTCTTGTAATCCTAGCTCTTGGGGACACTAAATTCAACTTGAGCTACATAGGGATATTCTAATTCAAACAAGAAAAAGAATTATGGGTTCTGCAAGAAGTTACACATAAAATTACCTTATGACAAATTTCATCCAGATATGTACCCAAAAGAACTAAAAAATGGGGACTCAAACAAACACACAGCTTCATACACTCAGAACATCATTATTCATGTCCAAGTGTCCATCAAGGGATGGATGGATAAGTAAAAGGCAGTGTGTGCACATAATTTGTACAGCGGAGTGTTACCCAGTGACAGAAAGGAACAAAGCACAGACACAGGCAATGGCAGAGACAAACCAAGTGCATTGTGCTAAATCAAAGAATCTAGACATAGAGAGTCACCTGTTGGATGAGTCCATTGATGTTAAACTTCAAGAATAGGAAAATCCAGGGCTGGAAATGTAGCTCAGTAGGTAGAGTGCCTGCCTGGCATGCATGAAGCCCTGGGTTTCATCCCCAGCACTGCATAAACTGGGCATGGTGGTGTATATCTGTAATCGCATCACTGGCAGTAGAAGCAGGACGATCATACATTCAAGATTATCCTTAATTATATACTGAGTTCAGGAAAGTCTGGGCTATACAAGAACTTGTCACAAAAACAAAAAGCAAAGCAAAGCAAAGCAAAACATTTCTCCAACCTCAACCAACCAATAAAACATAAAAGATAGATTGGGGCCGGGCATGGTGGACTCTGTGAAATCAAGGTCAGCCTGGTTTACATTGAGGATTCTAGGCCAGCTGGGGCTACAGGGACAGTCTGTCTCAAAAAAACAAAGAATTCAGAGGAGGTATAGTGGTGCATATCTTTAATCCCAGCACTTGGGAGGCAGAAGTAGACAGATCTCTGTGACTTCTAGGCTAGTCTGGTCTACATAGCAAGTTTCAGGCCAGCCAGAGCTACATAGTTGTTAAGAGCATCAATAAACCCCATAAATTTAACTGGTCCAGACTATAAAAAATGTCTAGTCTTGACTACTATCCTCAGGCCTCTTGGGGTAAGCCAATAGCGCAGCCCTTCGCACCGGGACTCCTAAGCCACATTCACCCTTCCATCCCCCGCGCCATTCTATACTCCTAGTTTGGGCCCTGCGCCATTCCTAGTCTTGGGGCCCCAGACACCTGGGGAACCAATACTGCTTCCTGACCCTTCTCACCCAGACGAACTTAGTGCCTTTCTTGGGCCCCAGGAGCACCGCTTCTGGTGCTGACCCCGCCCTCACCTCTCTGTGCTTCCCTGGGCCTGCACCACCGGCTAACTCTCCTAGCCTGCACTACTATCTTCAGATCTCTTGGGGTAAGTCTATAGTGCAGCCCTCCGCTCCGGGACTCCCTAAGCCACATTCACCCTTCCATCCCCCACGCCATTCTATACTCCTAGTTTGGGCCCTGAACCATTCCTAGTCTTGGGGTCCCAGACACCTGGGGAACCAATACTGCTTCCTGACCCTTCTCACCCAGACCAACTCAGTGCCTTTCTTGGGCCCCAGGAGCACCGCTTCTGGTCCTGGCCC
>NW_008335297.1:7248771-7249990 GCF_000622305.1 Nannospalax galili
CAGCCACCCAGAATTCAGATCTTAACACACTCACACTCATTTCTTCCATTCTCTTACTTCATTCACTCAGTCAACAACACCCTCCCAAGCCCCCCGCAACAATCTGTCCAGTAGGTGTTATTATCCCTTAGTTTAGATGAGGAAATTGAAGCTCAAAGAGATAAGCCTGCCAGGAGCTAGGCAGGATGGTGCACACCTGTAGTCCTAGTACTCAGGAGATTGAGGTATGCAGAAAGATCTCAAGTTCAAGGCCAGGCTGGGCTACATGGCTAATTTCAGGCCAGCCTGAACTAATGGTGAGATGCTCTCAAAAAAATGGAAGAGGATATATCACTTTGCTCCCTGGGCTGCACAGTTTCCTGGGGTCCTGGTGGCAGCACCATCCCTGGGTAAGTCCAACATGCCCACTGTGCCTTGACTCCCCCAGCCTCTTTCACCCTCCCAGCTCCCCCTCTGAATCTCTCCTCCTAGCCTGGGTACAGGCCCATTTCTTGTTTTGGTACCCCAGACACCAGCACTAACCTCTGTGCCTAGAGCCACCACTGCTTCTTGATCCTATGCTCATGACCAATCCAGTTCCTCTCTGTGGTCTCCAGGAGCCCTCTGGGCCAGGTCCCACCCTCATCTCCCTTTGCTTCTTGGGCTGCACAGCCTCCAGTATCCTGATACCAGCAACTTCCCTGGGTAAATCCATTGTGCCCACCGTGCCTTGACTCCCCCTGCCTCTTTCACCCTCTCAACTCCCTGGGCAAGTCTCTCCTCCTAGCCTGGGTAGAGGCCCATTTCTTGTCTTGGTACCCCAGACACTGGGGCTAAACTTGGCCCACAGCCACCACTGCTTCCTGATCATTTGAATCCGGACCAACCCAGTTCCTCCCTGCTGGCCATCAAGAACCCTCTATGCCTGGTCCCACCCTCACCTCCCTTTAAATGGGCTCAAAGACAAGAACCACGTGGTCATCTCAATAAATGCAGAAGAGGCCTTTGACAAAAGTCAACATGCATTTATGTTCAAGGTCCTAGAGATGATTGGACTGGAGGGAACATACCTCAACATAATTAAAGCCATATATAACAAACCCACAGCCAACATCATTCTAAATGGAGAAAAACTGGAAGCATTCCCATTGAGTTCAGGAACCAGACAAGGCTGACCACTATTCCCACGTCTCTTTAACATAGTACTTGAAACTCTTGTAAGAGCAATAAGACAAGAGAA
>NW_008335297.1:7250089-7250854 GCF_000622305.1 Nannospalax galili
TTCCACCAAAAAATTCCTAGAACAGATAAACAGTATAGTGGCAGGTTATAAAATCAATCTACAAAAATCAGTAGCCTTACTATATATCAATAACAAGCATTTTGAGAAAGAATACAGGGAAATGCTCCCTAATAGATGCAAAAAAATAAAATAAAATATCTCAGAGTAAACCTGACCAAAGTCATTAAAGAGCTCTACAATGAAAATTTTAAATCTTTAAAGAAAGAGATTGAGGAAGACATCAGAAGATGGAAGGACCTCCCATGCTCATTATGGAAGCACAAAAGACCTCAGATTAGCCAAAGCAACCCTGAGCACTAAGAGCAATGCTGGGGGATTACTATACCAGATTTTAAGCTGTATTACAGAACTATAGTCATAAAAACAACATGGTACTGGCACAAAAATAGACCCATAGATCAATGGAACAAAATTGAAGACCCAAATATGATGAGCAAATGCAATTTTAGCCACCCGATATTTGACAAAGGGGCCAAGAACAGTCACTGGAGGAAAGACAGCATGTTCAGCAAATGGTGCTGGCAAAACTGGATGTCCACTTGTAGAAGAATGCAACTAAACCCCTATCTTTCACCCTGCACAAAAGTCATTTCTAAATGGATCAAAGACCTCAATGTAAAGCCTGAAACTCTAGAACTATTAGAAGAAAACATTGGGAAAAACCTACAAGACATAGGTGTAGGAAAGGATTTTCTAAATCAGACATCAATTGCTCAGGAAACAAGGGCAAGAATTAACAAATGG
>NW_008335297.1:7250981-7251696 GCF_000622305.1 Nannospalax galili
AGCTGAACAGAGAGTTCTCAAAAGAGGAAGTAAAGATGGCTATGAAACCTCTTAAAAGATGTTCAACATCACTAATAATTAGGGAAACTCAAATTAAAACCACTTTAAGATTTCACCTTACCCTTGTCAGACTGGGGTAATAAACAAGTGATACCAAATGTTGGAGAAGATGTGGGGAAAGGGGAACATTCATCCATTGCTGGTGGGGCTGCAAACTGGTTCAACCCCTATGGAAAGCAGTGTGGAGAACTCTTAACCACAAATGAACCTAACATTTGACCCAGTTATATCACTCCTTGGCATATACCCAAACAACTCATCCTATTGCAGAGACACTTGTACATCCATGTTTGTTGCTGCTCTTTTCACAATAGCTAAGAGATGGAAGCAATCTAAGTGTCCCTCAATTGATGAGCAGATAATGAAAATGTGGTTCATTTATACGATGGCATTTTACTCAGCAGTAAAGAAAGATGAAATGAAATTTGGAGGAATGAAATCATGAATGGAATGAGAAACTGTTATACTAAGTGAAGTAACACAGACTCAGAAAAAAAGCGACATATGTTCTCCCTCATATGTCGATCCTAGAACCAGACCCTGATAAATGAGTATGCAACCAGACATAACTACAGGAACCAGGATAATGGAAAGGAAACAGGGAGGTAAAGGAAAAGAAAGAACCTGAAAGAGAAGAACAGTAGGAAACAGGCCT
>NW_008335297.1:7251764-7252647 GCF_000622305.1 Nannospalax galili
ATACAAGGAACCTAGGGGATAAAGGGAAAGAAGGAGCTCAAGAGAGATAGGATCGTAGGAGAAGGGTATTAGTAAGGGAGAAAGGAGGGAAATGGGGGCACCTTAAGTGGGAAAACCATGATGGTGAGACAATGTGAGAGATAAACAATGCCTAACTAGTTTTGAAAACCAGAGGGAACCATATTACTCCTACAACCTACTGACAAATTGTGCATAGCAGATCAAGCAATATATGTCTAGGTAAGGTTTATCTAAGAACAACTCCTCCCAAGCCCATGTGACCCCTGAGGAAACAGATCCTCAAACGACCTTAAGAGTAAAAATAAATTGTTTTATCTGGACCAACTGTATGGCCTTAAACACCCAAAAGGAAAGTATAACCAAAGATTAAATGGGCCAATACAACTTCATAAGAGTCCATATGTATAGCTAAAGGCTACATAACAAGCAACAATGCCAGACAAGTGGTACCTTCTTTTGAGTTGTTGGCCAGGGTGGCAAAAGTGATTCCCAGATAGTAACCCAGCATAGAACTGGGAAAATGAACAGCAGACCCCAATCTTATCCAAAGGAATATAGACAACTAATTACCGCTAGATGAGGAACAGCTGACCTTCCTAAAACAAAGACCTCTAGATAGGCTGACTAGATTCACCAGAAGGGCAAGTAGTGGGGAATGGCTGAGGGTGCTGATAACAGGGCAGACAATAGCAGGGATATCAGAGTATAAGGGCTCTAGTCGGGGGAGGGAGGCTATGGGAGGGTGCTACCTGGGAAGTGGGTGTATAAATAAATTTAAAAGAAAAAGAAAAAAAATAATTCTTCAAAGCATAAAAATTTGCTCCTTAATAATTAGTAGATGTGAAAAATATTACCATTGATA
>NW_008335297.1:7252760-7309012 GCF_000622305.1 Nannospalax galili
AGTGTAAATGTATTGAAAATGAATTTTTGTGTATGAAACTGTATTTCAATAATGAAATGGAGCTCTTTTTTAAAGTTTAAAACCTCATGTAATTTTATGTCTTATAGGGTTTATATGGAGTACAATATTGTATAACTGTATTAATTCAAGTGTAAACCTAAAAATTTACAGCCAATTTTGAAAGAGATGCATCTTAGCTCTGGAAATTGTTATTGAATATGTCAATGCTGTTGTAATGAAATGCTTCTTCTAATTATATGGTTATTAAATAAATAATTTAAAAAATGTCTAGTTTTAATCTGTTGGAGGACCCACTTTTCAAGTCTCACTGGTCAATAACCTGGTGATAGAACTACTCCTAGGAAGGCAGGTTTACCTTAAGTTATGCTAAATAAAAATAGATGGGCAGAACACCTGGTGTGTTAATGAAGTAGTGAATATTTCCTGCCTGGAACTAGCTCGGTCCCCACAGAACTTCCAGACCAGCCACAGCCATGTAGGTCTCCGTAAGTCTGTCTGCTTTCCTGAACTCTTCAGGAAAGTGTAATTTCTCCTTTTCTTCTTCATGCCTTTCTTACTAAACATGCTTTCTCTAAGGCTTTGGGCTGCCCCTAGCATCTTGTGTTTCTTCACTTTTTCTCTAAAGCTTTCTTCTCCCAGCCACGTGGCTGCGAGTCAGCCACATGTCTGACCTCCATGCAGGCTCTAAACCTGCATGGCTCCATGGCTTTCTTTCCTTCTTCCCACTATTCACCTCCTCAAGGCAAATGCCAAGATGACCAGCTCACCTGCCCTGAGGATTTTTCTTTAAGATTTAATAAATTTGCAAAAGCTTCCATTTGGGTCCATTCTTAAATTTTTCTATGAATGAGACTATGAACACTCTAGGGGACCCTCTTTCTCCCCGTTTCATAATGCGGCCCTAAAATAAAAAATAAATAGGAAACTAACTGATAGTAGATAGGTATTAAAAGTAGGCTACTATCCAATGAAGACTTTTTCTTTGAATTGGTCAGAGATGACAGAAATGTACAGTTCACACACTGAATGAACAGGACTAGGATTCTTAGAGCACAGGGCAGTCCGTGGGAACATTTGTTTCTTGAGTGGATCTGCAGTAAGTTTTGCTGCTTCCTCTGTGTCTCCTCCAAGAAAGTAGAAAATCCTGGTCTGCCCAGATAGCTAGAGTCTCAGTGCTGCCCACCTGCCCCCATCCTTTTCTTTCAATTAAAATGCTAATTAGTTCTTTTGCATTTTCTTCTCTGCCTCTTGCATTGGGAGAACAGACTGGGGTGAGGTGGGTAAAGTGGCAGGGTTCAAATGTTTTGATCAAGAGGTGAGAGAAACCCAGGTGAAATGGCAGAAGAAAAAAAAAACAACAACAAAAAACTCCTTCCAATTAAAATCCTAATTCAGTGCTTGCCTAGTAAGCCCTGGGTTCATGTCTCAGCATCGCATAAACAACAAAACCCTCCCAATTTGTTTGCTATGCAGAGACGGTAACACCCACAAAGGCCTCCACTGACCTTTATTACTTAACTGTGACATTTGATGAGGCTTTTTTTTTTTTTTTTTTTGTGATGGGGTAGCTATGTAGCTGAGCATGACCTTGAACTGATTCTCCATCTCCTGAGGGCTGAGAATGCAGGCACCACCATGCCTGGTTTTATGCTGGGAATCAAACACAGGACTTTGCCAGGTAGGTAAACATTTGACCCACTAGGCCACATCTCCAGCCCTTGATGTATTTTCTACATCCAATTTCATTTATCAGCAAGATCTGCCTTGGATGACAGCTCAGAAGTCTGATGGGATTGTTCTAGAACTTTCAGGACACAGACTCATGGCCTTGGTTGCACTTGACCATCCCATTGGAACAGCACATCTGTGTCAGAGCCCCACCCCAGACTAATTAAAGCTGTGTCTCACATGTATGACCAGGCCAGTGGAGACACAAGCATAGAACTACTGTTAAGTACTGTAACAGCAAGACACGAGTACAGATATGTATGAACCCCCAAGCCCCGGAAATGGGGGGGAGTCTGACTTTGAAGACCAAACATCTCAGAGATACACGGAGAAACAACCCTGTGGTGGCCACCTGCAGAGGAGGTCTGCATGGTATCTGATATGGTAGCAGATTCTTTTCCATTGATTCCACCCACTCTTTCACACCCTTCAAAAAGATGACACCTCAGGGGCTGGGGAGATAGTTGTCAGTAAAGTGCTTGACCTGCAAACATGAAGACCTGAATTCGATCCCAAGAACCCACTTTAAAAGCCTTGTGGAGCATGCCTGTAATTCCAGCACTGGGGACAGAAGGTTACATGGGGCTAGCTAACCAGTCTAATCAAATCTGCAAGCTACAGGCTATGTGAGAGAGCCTGTCTCCAAAAATAAGGGAAGAGAGGTAGGGGAAGACACCTAATTTGACTTCTTGTACACTTGTATGCACACATGGGTACAAATACATGCACACACCTGAACACACACACATATGCACAAGCGCGCGCACACACACACACACACACACACACACACACACACACAACGATTCCACCTTGGATTTCTCATCCCTGCCTCTTCATTTTCCTGCTGTATGACTTCAGCCATGTTAAGTAACTTCTCTATGCCTCAGTTTCCTCCTCTGTAAAATGAGGGTCATAACAAATGCTCCGACTTTGTGGACTGGCGGAGTGTGACTAAGACTGGGACATGGTCTCAGCAAGCCCCGCTTTAGAGCCACAATCATTGGGTAAACAGCAAACGCTTGAGAAACTCCCTGTGATGGCGTCTGCCTAGAGTCTTTCTGTTTCCCTGGGCCTTTGAGCAGAAAATCTTTGCATGCACCATTGGCCAGAAAGGGACACACTTCCCCCAGCCTCTCTGGGGCTTCAAAATGCCTTCTTTCATTCCCCTATCTCAGCACAAGACAAAGCACTGGCAGGGTCTCAGGACATTCCTTTCTTGACTTATGTCAGCTTTTCTGCAGACTCAATGGGACACAATGGCACACTTGGCCAAGTGTGCCCTCTGTTGTCAAGGCCAGGGTCGCTATGGCAACCAATAAAACCAGAGCCCTGGGTCTTTCCAGATGGTTAACAGGGCTCCTTTCACAGGGCAGTGATGCAACAGAGGTTTCGTGTTTCGTCAGCTTTCCTCCTCCAGAGGGTCTAGCAGCATCCCTGGGCTTTCTCACAGCACAGACCTTCCCTCCCTCCCTACTTGAGTGATTTCCCTCAGCCTGTTTCATGGGGCTTTATTAACCTCCTCAGGGTGACTTGTGTGAGAGGAACAGTGTTTTAGAAGTGTTTGGCCTGACAAAAGACTGAGGGGTACAGCAAGACAGGAGGTTTTTATATATATATTTATTTATTTATTATTTGTATTTTATGTGTATGAGTGTATTGCCTGCATGTATGTGAGTGCACCCGTGCCATGAAATGCTGCGGAGGTCAGAAGAGGGCTTCAGATTCCCCCGGAACTGGAGTTAAGGACGGTTTGTAACCGCCATGTGGGTGCTGGGAATCGAACCCGGACCTCTGCAAGAGCAGTCAATGCCCTTAACCGCTCAGCCATCTCTCCAGCTCCCATGGAGACTGGAGGTTTTAAGCAACAGTTGGCAGTTGGGCTAGAGAACTGTACAAGTCAGAGCTTCCGTTCCTCTGTGTAAAATGGGACGAATGAAGCTTACTCATAAGGTTAGTAGGGACTGGATTCAGGAAGAATAAAGTGAATAAGGTCCACAGGATAGGCAGGAGACAGTGCACTGTAGGAGCTTACAGCCTCCTTGGGAAGACATTTCCTCCATGGCCTGTCCTACAGGAAGACCTGAGCACTTGATGGTGGAAGGAGAGAACTAACTCCTACAAGTTGTCCTCTGACCACATGCACACCAGGGCACAAGCATGCACACACTCATGCACATACATAATAAATAAGTACATGTAATTAAAGATTTGTTGAGACTTGTTTTGTGTCATGTGATATAGCCTATCCTAAATCATGTTTCACATGCTGATAAGAATGTGTACTCTGGGTGGCTCACTCCTTTAATCCCAACACTCAGGAGGCAGACACAGATGGATCTTTGAGTCCCAGGCCAGCCAGATCTACATAGTAAAATCCTGTCTTGAAAAAAAAAAAGTATTCTGCAGCTGTGGGATAGAATGTTCTCTGGATGTTAAGTCCATCCATTTGATGCAGGGTGCAGTTGAACCCTGCTGTTTCCTTGTTAATTTTCTGTCTGGATGATTTGTCTATTGCTGAAAGTGGGGGGTGTTAAAGACTCTTACCATTACTGTATTCAAGTCTACCTTTCCCTTTAGGCCTGTTAATTTTCACTTTATAGATTTAGGTGCTACAATGTTCAGTGCACAGATATTACAACTGTTACCTCAATTGATAGTGTGATTCCTTCTTCTTATATAATAACTTCCCTAATCTCTTTTTACTGCTTTCAGTCTAAAACCCATTTATCTACTATAAATACAGCTATTCCTAATTTCTTTAAGAATGTATGTGCATGGACTATCTTTTTCCATCATTTCACCTTCAATGTATGATATGTCCTTAGCAGTGAAGAGTAAATGAGTTTCCCATAGGAAAACTCAAGTGGTTGAGTCTTGTTTTTATTTTTGAAAGCTCCATTCAGTTACTCTTCGTATTTTAGTTTTAGAGTGTAATCCATGTATGTGTAGGGCAAGTACTGATAGGTAAAGGCTTATTGGGTATTTTGTACCTTGTCTTTTAGATTTACTATAGTTTCCTTATTTTTCTCCCTCTTATACAACCTTCCTTTATAACTAAATACTTTTTCTCTAATAGTGTATTTTGACTTTTTGGTTATTTTTATATCTAGTATAGATTTTTGTAATAAGATTTACAAAGAAATTATGCTGAGTACAACAAGCTATTTTTATATTTTAAAATATTTTTTTGTTTTTCTTTTATGTGTATGAGTGCATTGCTTGCATGTGTATAAGTGAACCTGTGTCATGCAGTGTCCGTGGAGTTAGAAAAGGGTGTTGGATTCCCCTGGAACTGGAGTTATGGATGGTTGTTAGCTGCCACGTGGGTGCTGGAATTGAACCTGAGTTCTCTGCAAGAGCAGCTGGTGCTTTTAACTGCTGGGCCAGCTCTCCATCCCCAACAAGCTATTTTAAAATAATAATTTTTTTTTCTTTTTCTTTTTTTTTTTTTTTGAGACAGGGTCTCCCTGTAGCCCTAGCTGTCCTGGAACTCACTATGTAGACCAGGCTGGCCTTGAACTCACAGAGATCCAACTGCCTCTGCCTCCTGAGTGCTGGGATTAAAGGCCTGCGCCACCAAACTACAGTTTTCCACCTCGGTGGATACTAGGCCCTTCTCCCTGCCAGGGAACTTCCAACACCCTCCAAACCCAAAGAACTCAACGGTTCTAAATGATAACTTAATATTGATCACAAAAAAAGAGAAAAAATACTTATAAAGAATTCCTACTTGTATTCTCTCCTCTCCCCACATTTTGAATTTCTGGTGTCCCATTTTACATTGTTTATTCCTCATATTAATGTAGCTATGATTTGAACTTATTTTTTAGCCTTAACATCAAAGACATATAAAACATTAATGTTAAAGGCATAAATGTTTTAAGCACCATGCTTATGTACTCTTTGTATAATTATTATACAAAAAACCAGAGAGTTTTTAAAAATTTTATTATATTTATGTATATCTGTGTCTGCCTGAATGTGGGCATGGTGCCTGTGGAGGCTGAAAAGAACATTGGATCCCTTGGAGCTGGAGTTACAGGATCTCTCCAGCCCAATTTGATTTTTAAAATTTATTTCAATATTTCTGTTGTCTCTTTCACAAAGTACTGATTGTTTCTCTCTTATAGTTGAGTGCCCTTCCTCGCTCCCTCCCTCAATTCCCTTTCTTCCTTTCTCTTTCTTTCTTTCTCTCTCTCTCCTGTATAGTTATGTGCACAAATATTTCAAAAACTATTATAAAATACCCAAGTGGAGAGAACACAGAAGTTGAGATTTCAGAGTGCCTATACTGTTGACACTGTTATCTTATGGTAAACTACTCATATATCCACTTATCTCCAGGATCTGTAGAAACACAGTAATCAGAGTCTGCTCAGTTGCAGCAGCAAAAGAGGCTCAGCCTTGACACTGAACAAGATACGTACAAAACAGAAAGCAAACCCAAGCTTCATTGAAAGAAGGAAAACCCAAAATGAAATCAAATGATGTCTTTTGGGGGGAGACAGGGTCTCACTATGTAGCTCTGGCTGACCTGGAACCTGCTATGTAGACCAGGCTAGCCTCAAGCTTACAGAGATCCAGCTTCTCCTGCTGCTTCCTAAGTGCTGGGTTAGTTTTTTTTCTTTTGGTCTTTTTAAGTCCTAGCTGGACTAGAACTCACTATGTAGACCAGGCTGGCCTTGAACTCACAGAGATCCACCTGCACCTACCTCCCGAGTGCTGGGATTAAAGACATGTACCACCATACTCAGCCTTTTTTTTTTTTTTTTTAAAGAGAGTTTCATAGCCTAGGCTGGCCTCAAACTCACTATATGGAAGAGGATGACCTTGAACTCCTGATCCTCCTGCCTTCACCTCCCAAGTGCTGGGATTACCTGTGTGTGCTATCACACTTGGCTCTACAGTTGAGCTTTCTTAAAACAACTGATTAAAATTCTGAGAAACCATACACATCAACTGCTCTATGGTCAATTTCTGGCACCCCATTTCATCCATTAAATAAGGTCATGGCTTCCTGGATGTTTTGTGTTTAATGGTTTACATTTATTATTTGTTTGTTTGTTTGTTTCTTTGGATATGTGGTAGGCAGATGTGCATGTGCCATGGTGCTTGTGTGGCAGTCAGAAGAGAACTTGGAGTTGCTTCTCTCCTTCCACTTCGTGGGTTTAGGGAAGTGAACTTGGGTCTGACAGATAAAAAGTAGCTGTATGACAAATAGGGTTGATCAGGAAAAAGCAGAGTTTATTAGCAAAGGAACATAGGGGACAGATTCCCTTCCGGGCAGGGAAAATATCTGCCTGGGTCCTGAGCTGGGGTCTTTTTAAGGGGGGAGGCTTCTGCTTCCTGCAAAGGTGGGAAGATGTATTTTCTTTAATGTTGGGTGGGGGAAGTGGGAGAGCAGGACTATTAAAAACCTGTCCTCTTTAGAGATCAAAGGGGAAGCCTGTTGTGTTTCCCAAACAGTGGAGAAAAGTCTGCTTCTCTTGACTTCAAAGGCCCCTTTTCTCAGGAGCTTGAGAAGTCCTTGAGACCCTGTTGGTGAGGGGGCGGGGCTATCTGAACCTTAACAGGGTCATCAGGCTTAACACCTTTATCTGCTGGGCCATCTCACTGGCCCTCCCTGCAAGCTTTTACTACATGCTGGCATATGATGACACACATATATATTGAAGGAGTAGGCATTTTTTTCTGGCTTCCTTTGTATCTGTTCTCCTAGAAATTCTAAGCAGGCTACTTCTTTTCTCTGCAGTCACTGCTGGTATTTTAGCAACAGATGGTGCCCTATGTCCAGAACTGGCATAAGTCATAGTTGATGTGATACTACTATTTCAGCATTAGGGGATGCTCCAAGTCTAAGTTTGTCCCAAATCTGCAGTTGATATCTTAAAGGACAGACTGGGGGCATTGCTAAAAAGGATATTCTCACTTCAGACAGCCATGGGGCCAGCATGGGCTTACGCCCAGTTACCAGGCAATTGTCAGGCACTGAACATCACCAAGGGGAACTAGTTTAATTGCTGCAATGACCTGGTGCTCACCTCCCTTTTCTTCTCCCAAACAAATATTACTTTCTATGTTATGGTGGAGTTTAGGAAGGGATGGAATAGTGCTCAGTTGCATCCAGAGTCCATAGCTGGACAAAACCCATGTAGCACAGGGACAGAAAGAAGGCTATAGCCTGTCTACTATTGTATTTCGTTGTCTGTGCTTGCTGCAGCTGCCTGAAGGTGATGTGGGCTAGAATTCAGATTCATCTCATCAGGCCAAGGGTGACTGTAGAGGTTCTATCCATGGGCCTGGGCTGGGAGATAGAGGCTGTTGGGTTCTGATTAATGTGGGTTTTAGTGTAAACACCAAGTTCCTAGCACTGAAGTCCTATGCTTATCATCCTGCCCTACCTTAGAGGATGAGTCTTTCACCAAACTGTACTGCTAGAGGCTGCGGAAAAGATGGCGGGCACAGTCCCTTATCTATCTGGCTAACACAGGCTCAGTCTGTGGGCACTGGGTGGGCAGAAGGGACTGCATGGATCTGCTCAATACTGGTATTTACCATCATAAGGCCTGGTAATGAGTTCCAAGTCTAAGGCTTGTATTTAATTCCCTTTCTCCCAAGTGGGAGTATCTCTCTCCATGTTGTGTACCTTAGAGCTAGGGGAGAAGTGAAGTGGGTAATTTTTTCTTTTTGCCTTCTTCAGTGCCCTCTCCTCTCTCTCTCTCTCTCTCTCTCTCTCTCTCTCTCTCTCTCTCTCTCTGTGCACAGAGGTCGATGTTGGGTATCCTCCTCAATCACTTTCCATTTTATTTTTAAAAAATTTTCTAAAATTTATTTTTATTTTGTGAAGTGTTTGCCTGCACGTATGTAAGTGCATTCATGTCCTACACTTACGCAGAGGTTAGAAGAGTGTGTTGGATCCACTGGAACTGGAGTTACAGATGGTTGTTAGCTGCTATGTGGGTGCTGGGATTTGAAACTCAGTCTTCTGCAGGAGCAGCCAGTGCTCTTAACCACTGAGCATCTCTCCAGCCCCTTCCCTAGTATTTTTATCTGGGTTCTAGGGGATCAAACCTGGGTCCTCATGCTGGAATGGCAAGTGCTTTAATGACTGTGCCATTTCTCCAGCCCTGTCTTTTCTTACTATGCTGATTTCCTTAGCTCTTGTGAAAGTTGCTCCATGTGTAAGTAGCTGTTCAAACTGATGTGTTCCCCTGCTCCTTTTAGCAACAGGGTCTCAAGTATCCCACAATGCAGGCTGGATTCCACCTTACTGTAGCCAAGGATGACCTTGAACTCCTGATCCTCCTGCCTTCACCTCTTGAATGCAGGAGCTACAGGTGTGCACCACCACTTCTGGTTTCATGTGCTGCTGGGGATCAGGACCAGCACTTGAGGCATACTAGCTCTCTACCTATTGAGCTACATTCCCAGCCCAGATGGCTGTTTCCTTGGGAGTAATGGCTGGAGGGTCTGACTGCAGCTGTGTTCTCTGCCTGCTCTCACAGTTTGCTTTGGGTGTGGCCATCATGGCCGTCAATCATGACACTGGCCAAACACCCGGACCTTCTGAATGTACTTGGGTGTTTATTTAGAAAATCCCCAGGCCCAGCCCTTATTTCCCCATCTGGTGGCTTATCCGCATGAGATATAAAACTTCATCCAACCACTTAGGGGGTGCTTGGAGCCTTCACATAAGATATCGGAGAGCAGATGGCGGCTAGAACTGGGAACTGGGGAACTACCACCCACGGTGCTTTTTGAGTTGTTTAGCTCAGGTTTGTTTAATGAAAGGAATAGGACCTGAGAAAGAAAAAAAAAGTCACCAAAGTGAGAATTGCGACATCAAGTTGTCTCTGGAGGAAGCTGGCCCCAGGATGCTCCTGTTCAAGGCCAGCAGGAGTTAGTGTTGTCTCTCTTTAAAAAAACAAAAACAAAAACAATTGTTCTCCTGCGCTTGGTATCCAGAGCAAAGTATCCAGAATAAATGAAAGTGGGACACAATGTATGCAGCACGGCATTCTCCCTAGGAAGGGGAAGCCCATCAGTGTGCCCACAACCAGTGGGGCTCTTCAGCGCTCATCAAGAGATGCCTGGTTCCCACTTTTTTTCGAAACATGTTTTTTATGTCTGACTGACACTTTTATAGGCAAAGCAACTTACTAAGTGAAGTAAAGCAGATCTTTGAAAGAATGCTCGTGGGAAGTGTGCATCTCTAGCTGTCCTCTAGGTCGGGAGAGAAAGGCTGCAGGGCCAGCACCAGGGCTTAATTAAACCTCTTTATTGTCCTGCATAGAAAAACTAACACAGTCACTCTGGCTCGGACATCACATGGCTCCAAGCTACCCCCAGGATAAAGCTGGGGTCTTGGCTGTACACAAAGCTCTCCCTGTCCCACTCAGCTGCCTGTCTCACATGAGCTGAATGTGTTCTGCTCTTCTGCTGTTCAACCGATAGATACTGTCATTGCAACGTACTTTCTGTCCCCACCTCCTGTTGACATTCCATGAACTCTTGGGCATTGTTTTTTTCTTTTCTTTTTTTTTTTTTTTCTTTGTGTGTATGTGTGTGTCTGTGTGAGTGAATTACGCGTTTGGGGGGACAGGGTGCATGTGCATATGTGCGCACCTGCATGTAGAGGCTGCAGGTCAATGTAAGGTGTCTTCCTCGATTGCTCTCAACCTTATTTTTTTGAGACAAAAAACCTCATCAGCTTGGCTGGCCTCAGGGCTCCTTTCCCAGCCTTGGCTTACAGGCACATACTGCTGCACCTGTCTTATCTTGGGTTCTGGGATCTGAGCTCAGGTCCTCATGCTTATATTAAGACAGGCACTTTACTGACCAAGCCATCTTTCCAGCTCTCTTATGCTTATTTTTACGGTGTATGCCCTCCAGGAAGCCTTCTTTACCTTCAATTCTGGGCTACATGCCACTCATTCTAATCGCCTTCCTTCCTTCCTTTTCCTCCCTCCCTCCCTTGAGCTCATGGTGATCCTCCTGCCTCTGCCTCAAGTGCTAGGATTACAGGCGTTGGCCACTATGCCTGGCTTCGTTATAAAAAATTTCTCAAACACACAGGCTTGCTGAACAAACTTGATTGTGCTTGCCTTCCAGTTTTAATAGCTGTTGATAACGCCCATGGTAAGGTTATGTATAAACTTACATAACATGTTCTTTATGTATTTAAAGTCAGTGTCTCATATATCTCAGGTTGGTCTTGAATTTATTATGTCATTGACGATGACCTTGAACCTCTGATCCTCCTGCCTCCAACTTCTGAGTGCCCGGAACAGATATTCACACCTCTATACCCAGTTTGTGTGGTGCTGGGGATAGAACCCAGGACGTTTTGCATGCAAGGCAAGCACTCTACCAACTAAGCTAGCCCCAAATGCCATGAGCTCTTTTGTTGTTTACCTGTAATATTTTCACGTGTTTCCCCCTTTAGCCTGTCCATTCATTTATTGATTCATTCATTGTGAGAGACTGATATTTCCTGACCACCTACTGCCAGAAGACACTTTACTGAGTTTTTTTTTGGGGGGGGTCGTCTTTTTGAGACAGGGTCTCCCTGTAGCCCCAGCTGGCCTGGAACTCACTATGTAGACCAGGTTGGCCTTGATCTCACAGAGATCCACCTGCCTCTGCCTCGAATGCCTGGCTAGTAGGTGTTACTATTATGTACTTTCACAGAAGAAAATAAAAGAGCACACAGAGCAGATCAGTGACTTGCCCAACATCACACAGCTGTCAAGTTGATAAACCAGGACATGAACGCAGATTGGTTCCCCATCTACTGTTCTTTGTTTTGAGATATGGTCTCATATAACCCAGGCTGGTCTAGAACTTGCTAGGTAGCTGTGGCTGGTCCTGAGCTCCTAATCCTCCTGCCTCTGCCTCCCAAGTGCTGGGATTATAGGTGTGAGTCATCACACTCAGCTCAGTCCAGTGTTCATCACTTTTACAAGGCAGAAGAGCAAAAATCATTGACTCAAGCACAAAGTGCTTCTTGTAGAGTTACAAGGACTGTTGTCCTTAGTAATTCTACAGTAATTGGAAGCATCTGGATCTGCCTGTTTTTCTCAAAGGGGATGATGGGCTCTCCCATTCCCAGGCTGTTCTGAGGGTGAAAAGAGACAATCTGTGTCCAAAGACAGCACCCAGCATGTAGTGGGTGTTCAAAAATCACCTGTCTATAGAAATGTTATGAACATAATTGGAAAACTACTGGTAGCCATTTGTAGTGACAACAGGTACCTGTAATCCTCACAATGGGGAGGCTGATCGAGACAAGTTCAAGGACAGCCTGGGCTACAGAATGATGGAAAGTGCAGCTTGAGCAAATTGGTGAAACCGTGTCTCAAAACAAACCTTTAAAAAAAGGCAGGGGAGGGGGTTGGGGGCTGGAGAGATGGCTTAGTGGTTAAGAGCAATGGCTACTCTTACAGAGGACCTATTTTTGGTTCCCAACACCCACATGGAGGCTAACAACTGTCTGTAATTCCGGTTCCAGGAGACCCAATACCTTCTTCTGATCTCCTCTGGTATTGTACAACACGGGTGTACTTACATACATGCAGGCCATATACTCATATACACATAAAATAAAAATAATAAATAAAATTAAAAAGTCAGGGGAGTTGGGGCCATAGCTCAGTAGAAGAACTCTTGCCTAGTGTACTAGGTTTCCGCTCCAGTATACCCCAAACAGAAAAATGTAACATACACAAAACAAAACCAACCGCTAGTAACCATAGAGCCCCAGTTGTTAAATTGGCACTTCACCACTTTTTTCTTCACTCTCTTTTTGCCCTTTTTTTATATGTGAATATGTGGTATGTATATGTGTAGTACATGTATGTGCTGTATGCACTCCTGTGTGCATGTGAACACCTGTGCACACAGAAGCCAGAGGAGGACTACCCTGGTTAGCTTTAATTGTCAGCTTGATACAATCTAGTCATCTGAGAACAGAACTGTCTATTTAGGAATTTCCTAGATGAGGCTGGTCTATGGGTATGTCTGCAGGGGATTGTCTTGACTGTGACTTAATTGATACGGGAGGTCTCAGCCCACCTTGGGTGCCACCAGGCCTAGGCAGGTGCTCCTGGGCTATATTTAAAAAAAAGCTAGCTAACCTGGGTGAGGTAGCACATGCCTTTAATCCCAGCACTTGGGCAGCAGAGATTGAGGCCATTCTGGTCTACACAGCGAGTTCCAGGCCAGATGGGGCTACAGGGAGACCCTGTCTCAAGAAACCAAGAGAAAAAAAAAAACCCCAAAAAACCCTAGCTAAGCATGAGCCTGTGAGTGAGCTGACAGGCTGTGTTTCCCCATGGTTTATGCTTTAAGCTCCTGCTTGAGTTCCTGCCTTGACTTCCTTCAATGATGGACTGTGATTTGAAGTATAAGCCAAATAAACCCTCTCCTCCTCTAAGTTGTTTTTGGTCTAAGTGCATTATCATAGCAACAGAAAGAAAGAGAGAAAGAGAGAGAGAGAGAGAGAGAGAGAGAGAGAGAGAGAGAGAGAGAGAGAGAGAGAGAGAGAGAGAGAGAGAGAGAGAGAGAGAGAGAGAGAGAGAGAGAGAGAGAGAGAGAGAGAGAGAAAGAAAGAGAGAGAAAGAGAGAGAGAGAAAGAAAGAAAGAAAGAAAGAAAGAAAGAAAGAAAGAAAGACTAGAAGAAGGACATTAGGTGTCCTGCTCCATCAGGATCTCTCAAGCTCCAGTGATCTCTACCCCGAACACAGTGCTGTGGTTACAGGTACATGTGTGGTCAGGCCTGGCTTTTTACACAGGTCCTGGGATCTGAATGCAGGCCCTCATGCTTGCATAGCAAGTACTTTTACCCACTGAGCCATCTCCCCAGCCCTTCTCTCCCTCTCTGTGTTCATTCCTCCTTCAGAGTTGAGCCACTACCTTCGTGATCTTTTCTTTTTGATCCTTCAGCCTGTACCTTCCAAGAGTCAGACATTTTGCTATAGAACCTCAGAACAAAGTATTCCCCAGTCAAGAATGCATCACTATAGTAGAACGCACCATTGCCTAATATACAGTCTGTATTCAAATCTCCCCTCTTGTCTCCAGAATGTCTCTGTGGCTGTTTTGGTTCTGCAGATCCAGACTCCATAGCAGAGTCATTCCTTGCATTTGAATCCATGACTTTTTCATCTCGTTAACCTGAAAGCTTTTCTCAGCTACTTAGCTGATCAGTATTTTTCTTTAGTTTTCAACAAAATAAACTGAAACTTGTAGGCAAAGGTGGGGAAAGAGGACAGATGACGTCAGAGGCCTAAGCGTTTGGGGTGTGTGGGTGGAAGATAAAGAGTTCTTGGAAGCAGCTAGTGGTGGTGACCATCACTTTGAAAGTGGAAGTAGAGGGCAAGGCCATGGGGAGGGGCTCAGAAGCTCCCACTTCTCCCTGAGGAACTATTGGCAGTTAACGGTTACAGAAGGAAAGGGAGTCATTTTCTTCAGTGGTATAGCCACCGATAAATTGCCACTGTTCTTGTAACCAACCCCTCACTCACACTCAAGTGAGCCCCACTAATTCAACTCAGTGGGGTCACACACAAGACATGGAAATAGGAGGGAGCCTAGTTGGGCATAAGAAAGTGTTCAGTGCTGGCTGTGGTGGCACACGCCTTTAATCCTAGCACTTGGGAGGCAGAGGCAGGCGGATCTTTGTGAGTTCGAGGCCAGCCTGGTTTACATAGTGAGTTCCAGGACAGCTGGGGCTATAAGGAAAACCCTGTCCCAAAAAAAAAAAAAAAAAAAAAAAAGGCAGTCAGTGGCACAGCGGCAGCAGAGGAGGATGAGAGAGGGTGGTAGGGGGTGAATATGAGCAAAATACATTATATATATGTGTGTGAAATTGTCAAACAATAATATATATGTAAAACTGGGTGTAGTGGCACACACCTTTAATCCCAGAACTCTGGAGGTGGAGGCAGGTGGATCTCCATGAGCTGGAGACCAGTAAGAACTAAATAATGAGACCCTGTCTCAAAAAAGAAAAAAAAGGGCTGGGTGTGGTGGCACATGCCTTTAATCCCAGCATTTGGGAGGCAGAGGCAGGCAGATCTCTGTAAGTTTGAGGCCAGCCTGGTCTACATAGTGAGTTCTAGGTCAGCTGGGGCTACAGGGAGACCCTGTCTCAAAAAGATTTAAAAAAAAAATTTAAAAATCACTCAGCCGGGTGGTGGCACACACCTTTAGTCCCAGCACTCGGGAGGCAGAGGCAGGTGGGTTTCTGTGAGTTCAAGGCCAACCTGGTCTACATAGTGAATTCCAGGACAGTTGGGGCTACAGGGAGACCCTGTCTCAAAAAGACCAAAAAAAAAAAGTCACTCAGCAATTAGTAAACAATGTCATTTACTAATTTACTAAAAGGGCAAAATAAAACCCTTTTTAAACTGGGGGGGGGGGAGTCCAAGGCCAGACTTGGCAACAGTTAGAGGCTAGATTGGGCTACCTGAGCCCCTGTCTCAAAGCAACTCACAAGCAAGCAAACAAAAACACAAACATTCCCTGGGAGCAATGAAAGAGGAAGTTTAAAACTGGCTAGAGCCAGTTTTAGATGAACAAGGGGCCTTGAAGAGTCCAGAGCAGAGGAAACAGCATCCTGGAGGGAAGGCACATGGCAGCAGAGCTCTGAGTTTGGGGCTCTGTGTGGGACTGGGTAGATAGATCTGTTCCTACTTGGAGTAGGAACTTTCAAGGTTGGTGTGTCGCTGTTTCTCTCTCTCTCTCTCTCTCTCTCTCTCTCTCTCTCTCTCTCTCTGCCTGGGCCAGTGTCCATACCACGGTCAGCATTCACCCAGACCTGCCAAGTCTCCCACTTACTCAAGGTCAGGCCAAAGACAAAGGATTTCCTACCAGGGTGACTTGGCTGCTGGCTCCTACACAGTGGCTGCAGAATCTTAAAGGGCTCGCTGCCAGGATTCCCACATCTCACCCTGCAAATGGAATTTCATTTTCTGAAATCTCTTCCTCTGGCCACCTCTTGGGGCATGGGCTGCCTCTGAGAAAAATTCAAAATGAACTTCTAATTGACCACAAAATATGCTAAGAACGGCTTTCCCAAGCTGCCTCATGCTTGCTCTTGGCACTGGCTTTCTGAATGGTCTCTGGAGACTCTTGATGGAAATTCCCTGTCTTAAGTCACAGGCTGCATCTCCTAGGCCCCCTGTTCAGCCTGGTTTCAAAGAGAAAGGAATGCAGGTGTTGTGTCAGTTCTAATGGGAGGGAAGGTTTTATTTGGGGCTTGAGTAAAATTCGTGTTCAAGGTGACCCTCACTTCACTTCCAGGGACAAGAAGTGTACCCACAGCCCTTCCTCCCTAAAAGAAATTCTTATCTACTGTTTTATATCCTTCTTTATTTTGTACCCACCTTAAAGGAGCTCAGTCTACTCTATTATCTCCATAAAGTACCCTTGAAAAATCTGCCATGTATGTCTCTGTGTCCTTCACATACAAAGCCACACACAGCTATGCTTGTACCAATGCACAGGGCTGCACACACACACACACACACACACACACACACACACACACTTGCACACCCCAACATCACACTGAGACACACCCCCAAATGCCAGCAGATACATGTAAACAAGAGGACACGGACACGGACACGGACACGGACATGGACGGACACACACACACATACACACACACACACACACACCCCTGCACTCACGTGCTTGGTGGTCAGAGTCCTTCAGCCAGCCCAGCTCTCCTGCTTAAAATATTTCCTCTATGTCATTCTGCAGGACCCCAGGGACACAGCCCACTGGGCTCATCCACCGAAGTGTCACCAGGTACCAGCTCCCAGCTTTGTGCGGGGACTCTGGATGTCCAGGCAGTCCCCAGAACACAGGCAAAAGGGGCCCTTTGGAAGCAAAACAGGCTTGGAGAAGAGGATAAACTGAGCTGGTACCCCGCCAGTGCATGAGGGAGAGGGATGGAGAGAAGCTGAAGGAAGAGGGAAGAGGCAGGGAGACTGGAGATGGATTCAGAAAGGGGTTACAGAGAGAAATGGAAGGAATCATAAAGAAACAAAGAGAAACTGGCAGAGAAAGAAATAGGCAGAGAGGGGACATAGAACACAGGTGCTTCAAAAAGATCTTGTAAGCCCAGTTTGGTTCAAGTCAGAAAGAGGACCCACAGCACCTGGGACCTTCTGAATCAGGTTTCCTCTCCCCTTCCCCCTTCCAGCAGCCTCTTCCTAGACGTTAAATACGCAGACAGGCAAAGCCTCAGATTACTAAGGCTCCCTAAGATCCAAGTGACTGTAGTCGATGCTCATCACAGCCAACCCTGGCCATGCAGGAGCACTGAGTCACACCAAGACCTCCAGGGTTAAGGGGGGCTGCTCTGGTTCTATGATCCACCTGACCCCCCTTTCAGGGTGAGAGATGACCTTGGGGATCAATTACTTCCTCCTATAGTCCAAACCAGGGCCATTGCCTCTTCCAGAAGAGGGAGAGGGGCTGATGACAGGAGAGGGAGGAGTAGGGGACAACACAGAGCATTTGATCATGTGCTGCTCATCAGTTGCCATGACAACGACAGCAAGAGGGTGGGGGCACCCAGACAGGAGGCTGGAAGAGAGACGGGTTGGTTCTAAATCACTGTGACAGCGCTTCAGTTGAGCTATTACGCTGTTGCCGGGGCAACCGATGGGATCAAATCGCAGAGTAAATCTATAATTATTACAAGCTAAATACTGGTATACTCAGTGCAGTAATCAGTGCGTCAGAGCAATTCAACCTGAACCCAAGGAAGGAGAAAAGTCGACCTCTGCCCCCAAATCTGGGGAGAACGGGCCTATGGGGGAGATCTATCGATGTTACTTGGAAGGATCTCTTGGCTAAAGGGCAAATAAATAATAGGTGAAACACCTGAAATTGCCAATAATTGTCATTGAAAACAGTTCCCATGAACTTAAAATGGAAATTTCCAATGCACAGCAATGTTGTGGCAAATTTTACAATGAATGCACATATACCCACCACACAGCTCCAAGCATTTGGCAGTCACCATGTCTGATTTACCTGATCTAATTATTGTCACATTTTAAGTGAGCTGCAGACATTGGTACCCTCCCACTAAAATATTTCAGTCTGTATAAAATGAAGGAGTTGATCATTTTCAAACAAAAACAATTTCCTATAGTTCAATGTAAACAGAATAAAACCCAAGTTTCTGCTGGTCTGTTTATTCACTCATATCCCTCTCTCCCTCCATTTCTCTACCTTCCCACCTATTCATTTATCCATTCATCTACCCATTCATTTACCCATCCACCCACCCACCCACCTGCCTACACACTTATACACCGAGCCATCTACCTACTTACCCATTCACCCCCGACCCACTCACCCATCTTACTTACCCACCCATTCACCCACCCATCCATTTATATACCTACGTACCCACCATCCATCCATCCATCCATCCGTCCATTCATCCATCCATTATCCATTCATCACCTGCCCACACACCCACCCACCCATCCATGTATTCATCCATCCACCCGTCCACCATTCATCCATTCATTTTAGCAGTCTGTAATCTTTCACATTACAAACATTATGTTTTTCCCACTGCTGAATCATCCCTACTTCTTAATTCATATTTGGCCAAGTGCTATTAAAGAGAAATATAGGAGATGGTGTGTAGGTTAGTAGCACTTCCCTAGTAGGCAGGAGGGCCTAGGTTTAATCACTAGCAACACACACACACACACACACACACACACACACACACACACGGCAATACATGTAAGTCACATGCACAATTTAAAAATTTCCAGCAGTTCATAATAAAAAGAAACAGATGAAGTTAATGTTCACTGTATATTCTATTTAATCTGTGTCCAAACCTTATCATATCTATGTACTCAATATAAAAACTAATTAATAAAATTTTTGTATTCCTTTTGGCAAACAGTCTTTATAATCATCTGTGTATTTTATGCTTACAGTGTGTTGCAAATCACACTTCAGGTGCTCAGTAGCTGAGTGTCTCATTGGAGATTGCAGTGTAGGTAGGACTGATAGTATACCTGGATTGAGCTCCACCCTTAAATGAGGTTGCTGATCAGTATGTACTGAGCACCTTCTGTTTAATCTCAGGACCCTGAGAATAGCTGTTCTTATGAGCTATAGAGGAGAAAGAAATCTCAGTATCTTAGGAATCTGTTGGCATCTTCAAGCAAACTCGAGCTGGTGTTTGAATCAGAGTTCATCCAAAAGCCTGACCTCTCGTGCTGCTGTCAACTGACGAATATTCTATTACACACGTGTGCAAAAAATTAAACCTGTAGAAATTGGACTTACAGTATTTAATTTTGAACAATTTGACTAACCAGTAGATAATACATTGTTTAAGCATTAGTTTAAAAAGAGTGCAACGGGGCCAGGGATGCAGCTCAGTTGGCAGAGGGCTTGCCGAGCACGAAGCCCTGAGTTTGATCCCCATGGTGGTGCACACCTCCAGTCCCTCCACTCAGGATATGCAATCAGGAGGATCAGAAGTTCAAGGTCATCCTTGGCTAGCTGAGGAGTTTGAGGCCAACCTGGGCTAGACAAGACCCTGACTTAAAAACCAACCAGCCACACACACACACACACACACACAAAAAAAAAAAAAATTCAACAAACTCTGAACTTACCACTGCAAGACCTTAAGAATTAATAATAAACCAGATAATTAGCTTCCTCCACCAGTGTGCTGTTGTCTCAGTGGGCAGTGAATTTGGTAGAAGATCAAGTTCAGGTTTCCACCCCCTCAGAGCAGCTCCATGTAGGAACACAATGCTGGCTTCTTTCTTTGGTGGGATCTCACTCTGGGAAGAGTAAGGCTCCACTTCTTTCCTCCTCAGGCTGGGTCCAGACCCTTATTTTAATGATGGTATCTGAGCACTGGCTGTGTTTTCACGGGAACCACTGGCATAATCTTGGACCAATACATGACCTGAGCAGCCACCATCCCTTACTTCTGGCGGGGATGCTCAGGGTGAAGTCTAACAGCTCTCTTGGTCCTATAGCGAGGCTACTACATTAGAAATGTTGGTGGTTCTCTTGCCTCTTGCATAAAGAACCCGAAATTTTGTTTTGATTTTTCCAACGTGACCAGAATGTCCTGGTCATCAACTTGAGGGTGAGAGGGGAGAAGGGAAGGGGATAGAAGAGAATTCTAACTTGCCTCTAAAGTGTCTTCAATTTCTCTGCTTGCATTTCCATGGTCCCCTCCCAAATATCAAGGCTATCAATCATCACTCTGGAGGACAAACGCAGGGCTGGAGTCATCACCCTTCTTCTACAGCCTTAGCCCATCACTCACCAGCTCAGAGTTGTGTCTCAGGCTTTCTGAGACATTGTCTAAGTCATTCCTGCCCATTTCTTTTAAGTTTACCATGTTACACTGCCCTTTCTGGACTCTGACTCCTGGAAGGCTTAGAAGCTCTACAGCCTCAGGTCCTCTGTACCCACCATCTTCCCTTGTTCCTCCTTGGCCAACTCCTGTTCATCGCTCAAATCTCAGATCTCCCACATTATTTCTTCAAAGAAGCCATTTTTAAGTTTTTCATGAAAATACCATTTCCCTAGTTCTGCAATTTCTATAACTCTCTAAGTCTTACAGCTTTCTGTGTAACTCTTCAGGTGCTGCAGTCTGTGTTTGGACAGCCATTGGCACAAGCGTCTTCTGAATGCATGCCTTCCATGCATGTGTACCTGGCACACACGACAGGCACATCCAGTATTTATTGAGTGAATTCTTACTAATCTCATCTTACAGATGAAGGAGACAAGGGCCCAGATTCCTATTCAAACAGTACAGAGGCTCTGCTGAGGATCATGAGGAAATGGATAGTGCTTAAACTTGGTTGGTGGCATCACTGTGAAGTCTGTCCTCTCTCTTAACTGCTCCATAATATCAAGGGTGTGTGTTAGGTGTGGAGTCAGTAAAGGAACCACCCAGGAGTTAACGCTATTTATGCATCTCATATCTGAGAGTCAAAACACTGTCCCTAGCTCCCTACCAATCAGCTCTGAAGCCTGCCTGGTTCTAACTCTTCTGGAAAACAATATAGCCACAAGGGCTAAAGAGATTTTAAATATGTTTTAATTGCATGTATGTATGTATGTGTACATGCAGAAACCAGAGGAGAAGGTCAGGTATTCTCCTTCATCTCTCTGTCTTATTCCCACGAGACATGGTGTATGTATGTATGCGTACATGTATGTATGTATGTATGCGTACATGCAGAGACCAGAGGAGAAGGTCAGGTATTCTCCTTCATCTCTCCGTCTTATTCCCATGACACATGGGAGTAAGTTCTCCCACTGAACATGGAACTCGCCATTTTTCAACTAGGCTGGCTGACTAATGAGCCCCAGCGATTCTCCTGTCTCTGTGTTTCGTGGGGTGGGGGGTGGGGATAGTGAGATTCGAACTTGGGCCCTGTAGTTTGAGCAGCAAGTACTTTTACCCACTGAGCCATCTCCCCAGCCTGAGCCCTTAGATATTTTGATTTTATAAAATTTCAACTCTGGGAATCTAACTAATGCAAGTCGTCCTCAACTAAGGAGGAGCTCTACAGCACAAAGTGATTCAGAAGAGCAGGTCACTGAAAACAACGTAAACAACCAACAGTAGAGCCTTGCTCGGGTTAAGTTGCTGGTACAAATGCTTTATTTTTCTGATATTTACCAGCAACTGGGAAAAAAAAGGTGGGGAATATGATTTTTAAAGCTATGTAATGAGACAGAAAAAAAACATAAGATTTAATTTAAAGTCTGGGTATAATTTTGTAGAGGAACAAAACAAGACCATAAGCCAATATATGATAAAGGAAGACAGGAAAGAAATGCATTTTCTGCTTGTTTCTGGTCTTGGACATGAGGTTCTGGGGTGGCAAGCGTTTTTCAACCTTTCTCTACCTCCTCTTCCCCTTCTTCCTCCCCTCCCCCTCCTCCTCCCCATCCTCCCTGTCCTCCTCCTCCCCTCCTTCTCCTCCTCCCCTCTACCCCCCCGTCCTCCCTTCCTCCCCATCCTCCTTTTCCTCCTCTTCTTCTTCCTCCTCCTCCTCCTCTCCTATTCTTGTTTGTTTTGTTTTTGAGACAGATCCTCTTATATCCCAAGTTAGACTTTAACTATGTAGCTGAGGGTGACTTTGAACTTTTGGTCTTCCTGCTACCACTTCCAGAGCACTGAGATTACAGGCATGTGCCACCATCTCCAGTTTATGTGGTGCTGAGGATCAAACCCAGGCACCCTACCAACCGCACCACATCCCCAGCCTAGTTTCTGATTGTCTGTTAATGATCTATCTATATGATTAATTTTACCAAGTGTTTTGGGAGGAAAGGAGCATCTCTAACTTCCTCAATAAACAGAAAGAAACTGAAGGCCATGAGGGAAACATGAGTGAATAGTGACTAAATGTATCTAGACATTTAATTATGGAAAAATACTATTGAGTTACTTGGCATAGTAGTAGCAGAGAGCCTAGAGGTGTTTGGACATTGATCTGGGTTCAGTTTGGTTTTGAGAGATGTGGAAATAGGTGTGCTTCCAAACGGACTATGAAAGGACATTAGCATTCTGGCACTGAACCAGGTCAAATTGGCTTCCAATCCTCCAGGTGGAAATATTTAAAAGTTGGAAGTAGGTCAGCGCAATCAGGGAGTTTAGCGCATTCACAGCATAAAGTGGAACTTTATCATCCCCTGACAAGGGAAAGCAGGAAGGTTGGAATTCCCAGAGGGCCAGGAACCAAGGTATTCTTGAGGCCAGGTTACTCTGAGATTTAATTGTAGACTTAGAGCCTGCAAACCATGGTCACAGGCCTTTTAAAATAAAGTTTTATTGGAACACAGTCATATCCATTTATTTATGACTGCTTTTGAACGACATGGCAGACTTTAGTTAGAGAACAGGTGACTGAAAATAGCATTTGCATCTTTATAGTAAAAGCCTGAGGACCCCTAGCCTAGATGTTCCAGGCTTAGTCTTGTAACAACAAAGGGCCTGTCTTTGCTTCTCAATAAAAAATGATCCTCTGCACTCGATTACAAGAGGAATTCAAGTTTAGATGCTCACAGACTCCAGCTTGATAGGGGCCGTTGCATATTGGATACGATCTCCTTTGACTGCTAACACGACAGAAAGACTCCAAGTACACCTTCTTCAAAGTTCACATGAGTTTTTGTGTATTTACCATCATTCATAACACTTCTTGGACTGGTGGTGTAAGTTTGTAGTAGAGCATTTGCTTAGCATGTGTGTGCCCCAGAGGTAAGGAAGAAACAGAGTGGAAGATAGGGGTGGGGGGGAGCAAGAGAGAAAACAAGAACAGAGAGCTAAACAATCCCTTCTTCCTTTAATTTTTATGTCAGGAATTTTGTTACAGTAATGCAGATGGCACTAATATGCCCACCAAAGGCCTCTGTAAAGCGAGTAAAAGGGAGCCTTCCAACTATAACCTGAAGTTCTCCCTCCACATGGCCTTCTGTACACCTGCTGGGTCCCTGCCTGATGGTGATGGCTCCCTCCTGCCAAACATCACCGCTTTAGAGAGGCCACCCTTGACCCCCAACTTGATCAAAGCAGCCCCATTACTCTAGGTTGCCATATTTCATTTTTTATCTTTAAATTTTTTTGATTTATCTTTATTTTATGTGTATGAATGTTATGCCTGCATGTGTGTAAGTGCATCTGTGTTGTGCAGTGCCTGAGGAGGACAGAAGAGGATGTCGGGTCCCCTGGAACTGGAGTTACAGACAGTTGTTAGCCACCATGTGGGTGCTGGTATTCAAACCTGTGTCTTCTACAAGAATAGCCAGTACTCTTAATCACTGAGCCATCTCTCCAGGCCCATTTTTGTTTATCTTTGATCAAAGCATTCATCTTCTTGAGTAGCATGCAAGTTCCTAGCTCCTTCCTTCATCTATGTTTCAATGTAGTTACAGGCTGAATGTTGCTATGTTCTTGTAACACAGTATCCCCTGGAGAAGGGAACAGCAGGCCAACTTTCCAAGAGGAAAAATTAAATCAACAAATAATGACTCAACAGAGGAGCTTCCTTCACAGGGGACATGGACAAATTTGGGTCAGCTCAGACGGGTTTGCCCAAGACCTGGTTTCTTTCTTTCTTTTTTTTTAAGACCTGGTTTCTTAAGTCTGCCCCTTAGAACACCTGGCTGCCAGGGATACTTCCTGGTTCTTCCTGAGACAGTCTCACAGTCCCATCAGTGTCTGCCTGCAAGGAGAAGAACGGAACAAGTCTCCAGCAATGCAGTTGGATTGTTGCTTCCTAAACTTCCAGGGAACCCCTGGGAAGAGGGGGGCCTTCCTCCTTCATTGTGAGTCCATATGCACAGTTGAACTTCCTTAATCCTGCAGTGCCTAGTGCTGTGCTACGTCCTGGGCAGAATGCAATGCACAAGAGAAACCTGGGTTACAGAGGGCGCAGGGTTCAGGGGTCATAGGTGTGAGTTGTGTACTCTGCCCCCGACTCAAGTCCCAGCTCTGCCTGGTACCATGGCCACAATTTTCTGTAAGTTGCAAAATGGGAAAGATGTAACTAGAAGATTTGGCTCAGTCACTAAGAAGCCTCCTTGTTTGGTATGGGATTGGCTCCAGAGGCTAGGTACCTTTTAGTCTAGGTTGCTAGGGAGAATCATTAAGCATCAGGTGAAGGGCCTTGGTTTATTCAATCAGTTCTGAGGTTCACCGTGACCCCAGGCTCTGAGATTCAGTGATTCTGTGCATCGGTCATCTATCATCTATCTACCATCTACTATCTATCTATCTATCTATCTATCTATCTATCTATCTATCATCTATCATCTATAATCATCTATCTATTCATCTATTTTTTTCTATTGGAGACTGAACCCAGGGCCTTGAACATGCTGGGCAAGTGCTCTACTAATGAGCTATATCGCAAGCTCTTCATACTTTATTTTATTATTTTTATATGCTCTTTAAAATATTATTTTTAATATTTTATTTTATGCACATGAGTGTATTGCCTGCATGTGTGTAAGTGCACCTGTGTCATGCAATGCCCAAGGAGGTCAGAAGAGGGCATCGGATACCTTAGAACTGGAGTTACAGATGGTTGTTAACCGCCATGTGGTTACTAGGAATTGAACCTGGGTCCTCTGGAAGATCAGCCAGTGTTCTTAACTACCAAATCATCTCTCTAGCCCCTTAAAAATTATTTTTAAGGCTGGGTGTGATGGTACATATCTTTAATCCCAGCACTCAGGAGGCAGAGACATGAATATCACTGCAAGTTCAGACTGGCCTGGTATACATGGTAAATTCCAGACCAGTCAGGGCTACACAGACACTCTGTCTAAACAAAACAAAACGAAAGGACTGGAGAGATGGCACAGCAGATAAAAGTGCTTGCCACACAAGCACAAGGAACTGAGTTTGATCCCCATTACTTGTAAAAAGCCAGGTGTGGCAGTGTGCACCTGTAACCTAGCTGGGTGGGAGGTGGAGATTCCTGGGACTTGATGGCCAGTGAGTCCAGTCAATTGGTGAGCTCAAAGTTCATTGAGTGCCCCGTCTCAAGACTAAGTGAATAAGAATAGAGGAACATACCTGATGTTGCCCTCTGTCCTCCACATGTACCCACAATGGCATGTGCACCACCCCTCCATATACACAAACGTACACATAAAACCCTGAAGTAGAGGAACATACCTGATGTTGCCCTCTGTCCTCCACATGTACCCACACTGGCATGTGCACCACCCCTCCATATACACAAACGTACACATAAAACCCTGAAATTGTATTTATTTTGAACCAGGGTCTCGCTGAGTTGTTCATGCTGGCCTTGAACTTGCTATACCACTAAGGCTGGTCTTGAACTTGTGATTTTCCCCCTTCACCTTCTAAAGCACCTGAGATGACAGGCCTTTACCACTACCCCCAGCTCTCTCGTGCCCTGTTTGTTGCCCACTTCCTCAGGCAAATTCTCCTCCTCAGAGAATGGCAAGTGCTTGTACTGGTGTCCTGGGAGGGAACCACTCTGTAGTTTCCACCCCAGGCTGTTCTGTCTCCTGGGGATCATTGGTATCAATGCTGTTTGACTTCAGATTCAGCACCATTTCACATTGGAAACTTTCTTCCCATTTTGAAGATGAGAAAAAATGAGGCCAAGAGAGCTACAGAGAGAGCCCTTACTCTATGGAAACTGACTGTCAGACATGGCTGACATTTTATTTATTTATATTTATCATTTATTTATTTACTTATTTATTTATTTATGGTGCTGGGGATTGAACATAGGGCTTCATGTACGCTGAGTAAGAGTTCTGCCACTGAGCTTTACACCCCGGCCCTTTACCAGTTTCAAACACCCAAGTGCATCCATCGGGTAGGAAAATACCTGGGACTGTCCTCCCAGAATGGCAGTCCCAGAAGCCTCAGACATGGGCCATGTCTTAAGGGTCTCTTGTGTGCTTGGTCAATCACTGGGGGAGATTGATTCATAAACATGTTACATGTAGCACAAAGTGGAATGAGCAGGAAATTTGAAGCGCCTTGACCACTAAAGTTTCCAGGGCGGCTACACTGGCTGACCAGCAAGCTCCTGGCACCTGCTTGTGTCTGTTCTCTTAGTGCCACGTTACAGGTGTGTGCCACTGTGCCTAGCTTTTTAAGTGGGTGCTACAGATCTGAACTTGAGTCTTCATGCTTATGCAGCAAACACCTTATCTTCTCCAGCCCCAATGAGTCTTAAGTATTTTGTGATACAGATGTGGTACTATTTTGTAAGGGGGGAAACTGAGACTCAGATAACCTGCCTGTTTTTTTCAGCAAGAGAGAGGCTGGGTTTTGCCTAAGTCTGTTTTCTGCAGAGTCATAAGCACAGAGCTTAGGGGTGCTCTACGGGGCCTAGGGAAAGCAAGCTTCACAACCATTTGGCTCCTGTAGGAAATTAAAACCACAGCAAGTGCCAGCCTCTTATCGCAAGCTCTGGGAGCCATCTGCTTCTCACTCCAGCCTTTAAACAGAAGCCTCTGAAGAGTTCTCTCTCTCCCACAATGCCAACTCAACTGGGGAGATGTCCTGTCGACTCAGCAACTTTCCACCAAATTATGTGGCATTAACATGACACCCTTATTCCCAAAGGACATCCTAAGATAAAGCAGGGACAAAGTTTTAGATTGAAGGAGACCCAGGAAAAGGGAATGCACTTACAGACTCAAGCACTGGTCAGACAAGGATAGATGTGCATGGCCCCAAGAGATAGGCCCCCAGGGCTCTGTATTGGAATGGAGCCATTGGGATGTGGCAGCCTGTTGGATTTTCCTTTTCCTCCATTTTCTTCCTTGCCCTGACCTGAGCTCCTACTCAGACCTAACTCAGGACACAAATTGGAACTTACATCAGGGATGTCTCAACTTAGCAAATGTGCCTGTCATGGCCACATCATCACTGCACTAGAACACAAGCCCTTCTTTTAGCTAAGAGACTGTAACAACTGAAAACCTTGATTCAAACACTTTTAGAGCGAGATAGAACCCTCAAGGGGCTGACAAGATGGCTCAGTAGGTTTGCCTTGCCAAAAAGCCTGCCAACCTGAGTTTGACCCCTAGAATCCAAATGATAGACGGAAACAGATTTCCACAAGTTGTCTTCTGATCTCCACACATAGGCCATGGCACCTATGTACACACACACACACACACACACACACACACACACACAAATAAATAAATAAATAAATAAATACAATATAAATTTAAACAAACTCCCAACCCTCAATGAGATCTTGTCTGACTCTTCCATTTCACAAAGTGGATAAACAAGGCTAAGAGAGAACAATTTGATATATCAGAGGACACATCTGCCGGGATGTAGGGATACCTCTAGAGGGCCAAAATCTCCTGATACATTCTGTGAGGCAGGTTGCATTTCAGGCCCATTCTCCACATGAGAAGACTGAGACTCAGAGTTATATAACTTCCCAATATATGCTAGAAAGCATCCACCAGACTATTAAGGATCCTGGAGTCTTGAAAGTTTCCAAAGACTTAACAACAGATGACATACATCTTTTTTTTTTTTTTTTTTGTCTTTTTGAGATAGGACTTCTCTGTAGTCCCAGCTGACCTAGAGCTCACTATGTAGACCAGGCTGACCTTGAACTCACAGAAATCTGCCTGTTTCTGCCTCCTGAGTTCTGGGATTAAAAGTATGCACCACCATGCCTGGCTTGAGATGACATACATCTTAATGAAACATTTTTGTTTTAATGTGCATTAAAAAAAATGGGGCTAGGCAGATGGCTTGGCTGGAAAAGAAGGATCTAGTCCAGAGCTCCAGCAGTCACTGAAAAAGCCAGGTCCAATAGCACAAGCCCATGTTCTCAGAGCAGGGGAAGTAGAGGCAGGAGGATCCCTGGTGCTCACGAGCCAGCTCATCTAGCTCAATCAGTAAGCTCCACAGTCAGTGAGACTCTGTCTTAAAAAACAAGTTGGAGAGCAATTTAGGAAAACACCTGCTGTCAACTTCTGGCCTCCATGTGGAGAGAGAGAGAGAGAGAGAGAGAGAGAGAGAGAGAGAGAGAGAGAGAGGAGAGAGAAAACAAAAAACAAAGCTGGGCATGGTAGTTCATGCTTGGAATTCCAGCACTTGGGAGGTGCAGGAAAGAGGATTGAGAGTTCAAGGTTAGCCTGGTCTACATGATACCTTGTCTCAAAAAGGAAGAAGAAAGAAAGAAGGAAGGAGGGAAGGAAGAAAGGAATGAAGGAAGGAAAGCGAGGGAGGGAAATAAACAGAAGAGACCTGTGATCACCCAGCTATAGCTGAAGCTCATAGTTAAACAGACCAATTTAATTGAAAGAAATAACGGGCACTAAAAATTGTGCTCATGATCATGGCGCATTACCCCGCATCGGGCCTGCTCCCACTCCTGAGAGCTCCTACACACCCCTCCTTCGACTCCCATAACACTCTTAGGTCATTGTGATTTTGCCCCATTTTACAGATGAGTCATGCAAAGGTTCTCCAACCTGCCTGAGTCTTCACTTTGGGGATCTGAACCTGTGAGCAAGGGTTTAGGTGGTGGTCAGTGAAGACAAAACCCTGGAGCATGCACTGAGGAGGACGGCTCTGCAGAAACAATGACATGCATTCTCTCCAAACATGAGATCCCCTGTGCCGCCCTCCTCTGTTCCATGGAGGCAGATTTCTGAGTGATGATGACACATCCTTTGTCACACTTGAAGTTACTGATGATCCCTTAAGGATGTTCCCTCTAGGCACCCCCTTCTGCAGCTTGGCCTCCTCATCTCAGGACCTACCTGTACACTCAAGTTTAGGGGCCACCCTAACAGTTCTCACTTGTGTCCTGATGAGATTGGTAGTTGTTTAAATACGTGCCAGGTGGACACTGAAAGACTAGCTCAGTAACAGAGCGTGTGCCTAACATGGACAGTGTCCTGTTTGAGTTCAGCATCACCTTGCAAAAGTCAAGAAAAGCAAATACAAAAAGGAACAAACAAACCCCAAATGTGCGTAGTGAGTGTGAGTAAGGCAGGGAATCCAAATATGGTGAGTTGTTAGTGTCAGTGTCCTCATGGAGCTGCTGTGTTGTGTGTGGGCTAATATGGGTGCCCGTGGGCAATGCCACACGAGGGAACATGGGGTCTCTGTATTATCTCTTACACCTTGATGGCTATTTCAACATAAAAAAGTTATTTATAAGAAAGGCAAAATAAGCCAGGCATGGTGGTGCACGCCTTTAGTCCCAGCACTCAGGAGGCAGAGGCAGGTGGATCTCTGTGAGTTTAAGGCCAGCCTGGTCTACACAGTGAGTTCCAGGACAGCTGGGCTACAGGGAGACCCTGTCTCAAAAAGACCTAAAAAGGTCACACCTTGGACTGAGGGAGACTTTATGCAGCCAACCTGTTTCCTTTAGTGCCTTAAGATAGCTGCCTGCCTGAGAAAATAATCTTGGGAGAGAGACCCTCTACCACTCAGACACCAGACCCTGGCACCAAGTAAACTCCTGCAGCTGTGTGCAGCAGAATTCCTATAAAAATGGAAAAGGGGCTGGAGAGATAGCTCAGAGGTTAAGAGCACTGTCTGCTTTTGCAGGGGACCTGGGTTTGGTTCCCAGCACCCACATGGCAGCTAACAACCACATTCCCAGTATCTACATGACAGCTAACACAGCTAACAACTGTTCATAACTCCAGTTCCAGGAGCTCAGACACCTGTTTCTGATCTTCTTGGGCTGTGCATGACTTGGGTGCACTTACATACATGTGGAGGCAATACATACATACACATAAAATTATAAATAATAAAACGTTAAAAAATGAAAGACAAAATAGCTGGGTGAGGTGACACAGGTCTTTAATCCCAGCACTCATGAGGCAGAGGCAGGTGGATCTCTGTGAGACTGAGGTCAGCCTATTTTACATAGTGAGCACCAGGCCAACTGGGGTTACAAAGGAGACCCTGTTTTTTAAAAGCAAAACAAAACAAGCAATCAAACACAAAAAGGCAAAATAGGGGCTGGAGAGATGGTTCAGTGATTAAGAGCACATACTGCTCTTGCAGAGGCTGGAGTTTGGTTTCCAGCGCCACATCAGGAAGCTAATAACAGCCCATAACTTCAACTCCAGGGGATATGATGCCCTGTTCTGAATTCTGAGGGCATCTGCACTCAAGAGAACATACTCACCCCCTCCCATAATTAAAAATAAAATAAAAAGAAGGGCAAGATAGCTGGGCATGTTGGCATACATCTGTAATGCCAGCACTTAGGAAGTAAAAGCAGCAGGATCAGGAACTCAAGGCCAGCCTTGACTACATAGCAAGTCTGAGGCCACCCTGGGCTACATGAGATCCTGCCTCAAAAAACAAAAAAGAAAGGGTGAGAGGGGGGAAAAAGGAAGGCAACATAGAATAAAACAAACCCCTCTGTGCAAATCGAGGATCTATTTTAAACAGACACCAAATCTCCTCAAGAACTTCAACACAGTCACATATTCATTCAACAAACAGTGGCACATTGACTTTGAGGTTGAGTCTGGGATATCAGGGACATGGAAAGGACCCAGAGATCCTGAATCTTCAAGGGGCTTGTGGTTTTAATATAAGAGAGAGTGGAGTGAATGGAGAATTTGAACTCAGTGGCAAATACACGTGAAAGGGGGCTAGGGAAATGACTGTCCCAAAGACAGGTAGGCAAGGCAGCTGGGCATCATCAGGATGGCTTTTTCTGTGAATGACAGGGACCTGCCTGCACCAGAGGTGGTTGCCCCTCTGAACTGACCTTCCACACCAATTCATTCCTATTGTCTCCTCACCCCTTATGCTGAAGATCAAACAAACCAAAGCCGATACATGCCAGCCAAGCACTCTGCTGCTGAGCAAATCCCCAGCCCTGCCCTTAGAACAGCTCTGCTCAAACAGTATGGGAATGTCAGCTATGTAGAGTTTCTGGTTCCTTTCCTTCCCTTCTCTGGGCCTCAGTTTCTTTGCTTGTAAACTGTTGCTGAGAACAAAACTCTGTGGCCGGTGGTGGCAGGGTTCAATGAGTAATAGGAGCAAGGTGTTCAGAATGGAAGCCAGTCCAAAGGCTTCACTTGCCCTTTTGTTCCCCATGAAAAGCACAGCCCAGCTCGGCGCCACCTCAAGTTCCTGGGTGTAGCTCCGGGGTCAGCCCCCTGTGTGACAAGTTCCCACGTGAGGGGTCTCCGAGCCTTGGCAGCTGGCCTTGCTCCCTCAAGTTGGGATTCAAGACATGGAGGGACAGCTGCAGTCCCAAGCTGAGCTGAGCCTCTTCCGGGACTTGCCTGGTGGGGATGGGGGGTGGGGGCGGGAAGGCCATGCCCCCATTGCAAGGTTAAAGATTAGCAGCGTTGGTGAACCTCCATTCTAACTGATCACCTAGGATAAAATGCCTTTGGCCTAAGGTGAAATGCCTTTGGATCCTGAGAGGAGCAGCTCTCTTTTATACAGTGGGGGGAAGTGTTCATTCTCTGAGCAGGTAGCAAACCCCAACATGAAAGGCAAGATGCATGTGTCCAGTCTGACCCTTGAGACAGATGTTCAAGGAGACCTGGGAAAGCGTGGTGACCTTGCAGACCATGCCCAGCAGCAGGGGTGTGTATCTATGAGGAGCTCCACTCCCAGAAGGAACACTGTCATGTAGCAACTGCTGAGTTTCCGGCCTCCGTTGGAGGAGGTGGATGTTCCTCTCAACTACCACTGTGGATCTGCAGTGCTGGAAAGGCCCAGAATGCAGCCTCCGGACCTCATGCAACACCAGTCCACTTGCCTCCTCCTCAACTTCTATTTGCTTATTTGTGTTGGCTTTTTGAAACAGGCACAAGCCACTATGCCAGCTCTTACTCATTCTCTCTCTCTCTCTCTCTCTCTCTCTCTCTCTCGCTCTCGCTCTCGCTCTCGCTCTTACTCTCTCTCACACACACATACAGTCTTGCTAGAACTACGTACCCATGCTGGCTTCGAACCCATAATCTTCCTGCTTCAGCCTCCTGAATATTGAGATTACAGATCCAGCAGTGCTTTTAACTTTTTAAAAAAAGAAATGTTAGGCAAAAAAAAAAAAAAAAAAAAAAAAGTAAAGAGAAGCGCTGACTGCGTACCAAATGCTTGGAGTTTTCCGGAATGGAGTGGATCTCTGAGTTCCAGGCCAGTCTGTTCTCCAGGGTGAATCCAGGACAGCTGGGGCTACAGGGAGACCCTGTCTCAAAAAGACCGAAAAAAAAAAAAACAGCAACATGCTGTCACACATGGGTGATCCTTCAAAGACAAGTGAAATAAACCATAAGAAAAAAAAGGCCAAAAAAAGTTTTTAAAATGTTCGAAAATAAAATTTAAATTTTATTTATTTACTTAGCGTATATATATATGTGTGTGTATGTATATTTCATGCATGTTTCATGGCACACATGTGGAGGACAGAGGACAACTTTTGGGAGTTGGTGCTCTACTTCCACCATGTGGGGCCTAAGGGTCGAACTCAGGTTGTCAGGTTTGGTGCTAAGTACGTTTACCGGCTGAGCCACCTTGTTGGCCCCATTTTTTTTTTTTTTTTTAACAACTTTTTGACTCTACTTTTGTATTTGCCATGGCAGTTAGTTGCCCCCTCCCCAGCTCTTTGTGACCAGAAGACATTCTTGATCCCATGGAGACCAGAGAGCAGCAGGCTCACCCAGAAGCAGCTACGGTGGCTAGAGAAGACACTGGAGCTCAGTCTTTAAGCCCAGGATTCTTCCAGATGTCGGTCTTCTGGAGAGCCCCTGGCTGAGGGGTCATCTTTGCTGAGCTTCTGTTTGTTTTCTGTCTCCAAACTCCCTCTAGGCTTGCCCTCTGGGTTGTCACAAGCAACGCGCTGCATAGGTTTAGGTGGAGCCCCTAGGACAGCTGCCCCTGCTGTGTTCGTGGGTGGCTGTCATTCCCCTGAATGGTTCCTCTTATTCCCCTTCTTAGTATGACTGCCAGCTCATCTTGGAGGCCTTCCTGAGGCCTGTCCCTAGGTCACAATGTCCACGCTCTTGCATGTGTGCCCTGTGGCTCTTCTCTCAATTTGGCTTGCAGGCCCTAGGAGGGCGGGGCATTCAGGGCTGGGGCAGGATGCCAGGCATACAATGTGCATCAGGCAGTAATATGCACACTCTTTGGCGTGCTCATTTCCAGCCTGTCCCCACAAAGGCGCTCAGCCTGCAAAGCCAGCAGAGAGCTATTTACAGTTCTGGACAAGGAGAGGGGAGGCAGCCTTTGTTCCCACTTGGGAACAGCCCTGCTTGTGAGGTGGTGCTTTGCTTTTGGCTGCAGTTCTGCCAACCCTGTCCCCAAGGAGCTTTAAGGTCTTAAAAGCTTTTGTTAGGCGGGCAGCAACCTGCTTCCAGGATTGGCTGCTTTCCCTTGTGGAACCTGGGCTCACTGGCTGGAGAAGGTGAGTAGCCACTCACTGCCCAGCTTTGAAAAGTGTCTTCTCAGACTGCTAATGACATCACCCTGCCTTGCTTAAAATGCTGCCATAGCTCCCAGTGGGTCTCTGGGTCAAGTCCAAACGGGTTGTTATGGGTCACGTGGCTACTGGTGGCGTGCCCCTTCCTCCACCCTCCCACCTCAGTTGTCCTGCCCAGGGTCTCCCCATTCAAGGAACCTAGGTTTCACAGGGAGAAAACAGTCGTGCATCCATGGAAAACGATTCTGTGTGTACATAAACACCAGCTTTTGGGTCATCTGATTCCAGCCTTGTTCATTATTATTCAAGCTGGCTTTCTTCTTTGTAAAGCTCCTTGCAAGTTGTAGAAAACTGATAGATAAGCAAGTCCTGTGCCATTAGAATCTTTCTGCCTCCGTTTGTGCTTCTTGCCGTCATTTCTTTCTGCACACAGCCGTTGCTGTGTTTGCCTTTTCATTTGAACTTGTAACATCTGCTTAATAAACTTAGTAACGAGAGTTTTCCATTTTCACGAGAGCCACATTTTACCCTTTCCCCACTAAAGACTTTCTCTTTGTGTGTGAATGTGTGCATATTCCTGGGTGTGGATGTGAATGCAACGTGTGTGTGCACACATTCATTTGGAGGCCAGAGGTCAACTTTGGGTGCCATTAATTGCTTAGGATCAGGCCACCTTCTTTCTCATCAGAGTCTCTTCCTGAAACATGGAGCTTGCCGAGTAGGCTAGGCTGGCTGGATAGTGAGCTCCAGGGATTACCAGTGTGTGCCCACCTCTGAAGATTATTTCATAAGAATTTCCTGGGGCTGGCAAGCTGGTTTATCAGGTAAAGGAGCTTGTTGCTAAAGTTTGATAACCTGAGTTTGATCCCTAAAACATTAATGGTGGAAAGAAAGACCAACCCCTGATCTCTCCAAGTATGCTATGGCACACAAGCACCTGCGCGTGCGCACGCACACACACACACACACACACACACACACACACACATTGCTAAAGTTTGATAACCTGAGTGTGAGACCTAAAACATTAATGGTGGAAAGAAAGACCAACCCCTGATCTCTCCAAGTACGCTATGGCACACAAGCACCTGCGCGTGCGCGCGCACACACACACACACACACACACACACACAAATGTTCAAAAAGAGTTCTTTCTTTTTTCTTTAAATTTTTAAATTTAGTTTTAGTTTTTGTTTATTCTGTTTTGTTTGGGGGGTCTTGTATTGTTTTGTTTTGTTTGAGATGGTCTCCCAGTAGCCCCAGCTAGCCTGGAATGCACTATATAGACCATGCTGGCCTTCATGTCACAGAGATCTGCCTGCCTCTGGCTCCTGAGTGCTGGGATTAAAGGTATATGCTACCATGCCCAGTTTTTTAATTTATTTTTATTTTATATGTGTTTGGCCTACATGTATGTAAGTGCAGCTGTGCCTGTGATGCCTGTGGAGGCCAAAGAGGGGTATCAGATCCTCTCAAACTGGAGTTACACATATTTGTTACCCATCATGTGTGTGCTGGGAACCAAACCTGGGTCCTCTGAAAGAGCAACAGTGCTCTTAACTACTGAGCCATCTCTCTAACTTCTCTTTCTTTCTTTTCTTTTTTGTATTTTGGTTTTTCTGTTGTTTTTTGTTTTGTTTGAGACAGGGTCTCACTATGTGGCTCAGGCTGGCCTCTGATGGTGGTGCTCCTGGCTCTCCTCTCCCCAAAGCTGGGATGACAGGAGAGATTTCTATGAATTCTTTGGGCCCGCTTGTGATCTTCTCTTAATGCACAGACTATCTTTCTGATTTTTGCCTGTGACTTTTCCACTTGAAATTTCTCTCCCAGTATTCTGAGGGCCAGAGACTAGTGCTTTCTTTCCATTTTGTGGGCCTGTGCCCCACAGCAAGCCTAGAGAAACTCATGAGTACTCTCCCCTCTTGCACAGACATGAATACATACAAGTACAGCTCCTGAGTGCTGTACGCACGCAGCCCACAGAAACCATGTAACAAACAAACACAGGCGTTAAGGACTGAATCATGGCTACTGTAGCCCCAACTGATGAGCCACGGAGGAAAGGCCCCGCTTTCCTGTCCTATACCTGTCCCCATAGCAATTCCTGACACCTAGTACTCAATAAATACTTGTGAATGAATGAAACAATGCAACTTCAGTTCTTGTTTCTTCAACACCTTTAAGCCATCTCTCTGCTCTGGGGGACTAAAGCTCTTTCCCCCTACTTCACACTCCCATGTGCCTCTGCTAAGGATTTCAGGTCCCCTGAATCTTACTCTTGCTTAGGGAATGGATGGTGAGCTCTCCTCTGCTTCGTGGTCATTGTGTGACCTTAAGCGAATCACTGTCCTCTGGGCCTTCTCCTCCACTGATAAAGCAAGATCAGTTCAGACACTCCATAGATAAAGCAACACACCAAGAATGGAACAGCAATGACAAGGCATGCTGGGAAGGGAGGGAACACTGATTCATTCCTGGTGGGAATGTCAACTGGTACAGCCGCTATAGAAAGTGGCTCAAAAACCTCAAAACGGTCGGCAAGATGGCTCAGCAAGGAAAAGCACTTGTCATGCAAGCCTGATGAGCTGAGTTGTTCCATCCTTGGAACCCATGGTGGAAGGAGAAAACTGACTTCTCAGAGTTGTCCTCTGACCTAGACATTCGTCATGACATATTCTCTCTGTCTCTGTTTCTGTCTCTCTCTCTCTCACACACACAAATAAAACAATGGCTTTCTAAAAAGACTAAGTACAGAACCAGCATATGACCCAGCTGTACCACTCTTGGGTATAGCCACTTGAAGGACTCTAAGTCAACGCTTGGCAGAGACACATGCACACCCATGTTTACTGAAGCAATTCTCACAATATCCAAGATATGGAACCAGTCTAGATGCCCATGAATATATGAGTGGACAAAGAAAACGTGGTAAGCCAGATGTAGTGGTGTATGCCTAAACCCAGCACAGGAGATAGAGAGGATCAGGAGTTCAAGGTGCTCCTCAGCCCAAAGAATAGATCAGGGGCTGGAGAGATGGCTCAGTAATTAAGAGCACTGACTGCTCTTGCAGAGGGCCTGGGTTAGGTTCCCAGCACCCCCATGGCGGCTAACAACCATAACTCCAGATTCAGGGGATCCGATGTCCTCTTCTGACCTCTGCAGGCATTACACCACATGAGTGCACTTACATACTTGCAAACAATACATACACTCATACACATAAAATAAAAATAATAAATAAAGTATTAAAAAAATAAAAAGAGAATAGATGAGACCTGGTCTCAAAAACAAGTGTATATATTACACAGCCCCGCAAAAGAAGGAAGTCCTGTTATTTGCAATGATGGAGCTCACCATGCTAAGTGGAATAAGCGACACTCAGAAAGACAAATATTGTGTTTTTTTCATATACAAAATCTGAATTTATATAGAGGAAGAAAGGGTTCTAAAGGGAGGGATTAAGACAAGATATCATGTTTTCTCTCATAGATGAAATCTAAATTTAATATATATATGATAGATGATAGATAGATAGATAGATAGATGATAGATAGATAGATCAATCGATCTATCAGAAATGAAGACACATTTTACTTGAAAGTAGAAGGGGGCTATTGGGGAAAAAGACCAAGTAAAGAGAAGGGCAGGTGAGATGCGGAGACTAGAGGGTGAAAACCAGCAAAGCGCAATGATGTATATGCACGAAAACCTCATAATGAAACCCATGACTTTATATGTTAACTAAAAAAATTAAGGGTGAAAAAAGATACCATGGGATACTGGTGTCCAGTAATGTCTTAATGACGCCCGCTGTTGGAAACGCTATCAACGTCACTCATCAGCAAAGTTAGCAGGGTTCAGCTCTGTGAGGGCTTCAGAAACAGCCTAGCACAGGCTCTCAAGCTTTAATGTGCACATTCGTCATGCCAGACAGAGTGACGAAAGGCAGGTTCTTATTGTGTGGACCTGGGTAGGGCCCAAGATTCGTATTCTCTCTCTCTCTCTGCTGAGGGTTAAGCCAGCTTCTCTCCGAAGTTAGGCATATACTCTGCCACTGGGTCACACCTCCAGTCTAAGACCTCCATGTGACCATAGAGCAGCTGGTCTGGCCCACACTTTGAGCGAGTATGATACACATGTGTGTGTAAATGTGGCTGAACATGTACCACGGTGCATGTGTGGCAGTCAGAGGACAATCATGAATATCAGTCCTTGCCTCCTTGTCTTGAGACAGGGTCTCTTTGATGTTTTTCCACTGAGTTTACCAGGCTAGCTGGCCTGTAGACTTCTGGGAGTCTCCTGTCTCAGCCTCCCCTCTCCTCATAGAAGCACTGGGTGACAGATGCTAGTGACACATGTCTGCTTTTATGTGGGTTCTGGGGATATGAACTCAGGTCCTCGTGCTTGCACGGCAAGTGCTTTTATCTACTGACTCATCTCCCCAGCCCAAGTAATGAGGTTCTAAAGCACAATGGGTCCCAACTTTGAACAACTTCTCCGTGAAGCCAAGGGACAAACATCCAACAGGTTGTCACGAGCTGAGACGTCAGCATCTAAGGGAAGATGCTGGCAGTTAAGGCGATGGGACTTCTGGGAACTGAGAGGCTGGCAGGGTGGGGACTGGTTTCAGGATTTGCAAAGGTCATGGAAACAAAGAGTATCTTACCAGGTTGGTGGCTCTATCAAAGTATCAGTTCTGGTGGGTGAGGCATCAGCCTGTGTCTTACAAAGTCCTTCAAGGAGTGCTGATGCAGTTTGAGGACTACTATGCTGAGGCACGAAAAGTCATAGAATATTCTAGCAGGAAGGAGAGTAGAAGTCCAGTGGAATTTCAGGCATATGTCCAGACCTTACGGATTAGTCGCTTATTCATCCACCATTCACACACTCACCCATCAGTCTGTCCAAACCACAAAGATCGTCTATCTCCCCAACCACTCATCCAAACATTCATCCATCCGTCCATCCATCCATCCATCCACCCACTCATTCATTCATCTAACCATCCACACACCCAACCATCCATTCACCTATCTATCCATAAATACACTCACCCATCCAACATATGCCACAAATATGGAATAAGCCAAAAATATGCCACAAACATGGGAATTTAAGCCATCTGTGCTTGTTTTAGCCTTCTGTGTAGCTATTTTTCTAAAGACTGAAACATTCCCCTCCTGGAGGGAGGAAGTAGGGAGGCTCATAAAACTCAGAAGCTAAGGAAACTTACAAGCTTATGAAAATTACAAGATTCTCCCCAAGGGTCTAAGGCAGTGAACAATTGTTGAGAGTAGACTCTGTGGTAGAGATACCTGCAAGCTGGGCAGGGAGGATCTGGGGGTGCAGCTTTTGTGAGTTGCTACTCATGCTGGGGTGGGGGGGCTTTTTGGTGATGTAGCTGCATTTGAATCAGCTACACTCCTATAAGTAACCACAGTAGACTCACTGGTTTACTACGCTAGGCTTGGGCAGAATGGTTTCTTTGGTCTGTTGTTGAGGGTCCTATCTGGGATGATCTATTGTTTGTCACACAACACCTCTAAACTGGTGATTCCCACCAGGAGCAGTTTTGTACTCCCTCTGAACATTTGGCAGTGGAAACATTTTTGCTTGTTACTACTTGCATGGAGGTATTCTTACTGACATCTAATGAGTAAAAGTAAAGGATCCTGTGAGCACGCCACAAAGCACACAGCTGCCCCTCCCCATAAAGCCAGCAAATGGAGACTAGGAAACTGCTTTAGATGGTGAGTTTCTTGTGGGCAGGAGTTACACTTGAGTCCCCTCGGTACTCCAAGGTCCGAAGACAGAGTCTGACCTATATAGGAGCTGACCAACAGTCTAACTGGACAAGGAGATGGTGACAAAAATCACAATTTGATGGGCCAGCAAGATGGTTCAACAGGTAAAAGTGCTTGCAGCACAAGCTTGACAATCTGAGTTCAATCCCTGGATCCCACATAGTAGAAAGAAAGAACCAATTTCCAAGTTGTCCTTTGACCTGCACACATGCACCATGGCATGTTCATCCCCACAACAAAATCAAACAATCAACCAACCAATCACAATTTCAATACAAATAGGCAACCCAGTTCAAAAGTAGGCAAAGGAGGGCTGGAGAGATGACTCAGTGGATAACAGCATTTACCACTAAGGCTGATGATCGGAGTTGGATTTCCGGAACCCACCCAGTGGAAGGAGAGAACTGACTACCCCAAGCTGTCCTCTGACCTTCCTGTGTGCATCACAGCATGTATACCCCCCTCAAAGAAGTGAATAAATAAACAAGTATCCTAAAAGCTATTTAAAGTGGACAAAGGGCTTGAAGAGACAGACCAGCAGCAAGCACAAGAGAGGATCCCTGGCATCACATCATGAGTGGATTCCAAAATGCAGCTCAAAATGACAAGGTAGCTTCACACTCACTCTAAAGCCTCTCATAGTTTTGAAGCAGGAGTAGGGACTGTTGGAGAGGGTGTGTGATCACAGGAACCCTCACACATTGTTGGTGGGAATGCAAGTGGTGTAGCTGTGAGAAGTCAGGCAATTCCTCAAAAAGTTAAACAACTAGCACATAATCCCTTAAAACTGAAAGCAGTTCTCGTTCTCTCTCTCTCTCTCTCTCCTCTCTCTCCCCTCCCTCTCACTTTTCTGTGTGTGTGTGTGTGTGTGTGTGTGTGTGTGTGTGTGTGCACCAACTGGGCCCAGACTGTTAGTGACAGCCATCAACTTTTGACCCACAGACATAGGAATCAATGTTTAGTGCTGGTAGCTACTGATAAAGGTGTGATTTGTTAAGCTGCATCATTCAGGGAGATACCACTGAATACCAAAGGTCAATGAAAATTCAAGGTTAAAGAAGCCTGTGGCCTCTGAGCATCTGCTAAGTTTGCTCTAAGCACACTTACCTTACACCTCTCTGTTCTCACCCTGCCTCAGGCTCTCCACCTCACTAAAACCCAGGGGCCAAGGAAACTTTCTGTTTTTCATATCCAGAGTTTTTACAGCTCAAGCTGACAACTGTGGCTCACGCTCTCTCTCTCTCTCTCTCTCCTCTCTCTCCCTCCCCGCCCTCTCACTTTTGTGTGTGTGTGTGTGTGTGTGTGTGTGTGTGTGTGTGTGTGGTATACATGTGTATGGGTCCAAAGTTGATGTTTGGTGCCTTCTTTGATGACTTTGAATTTTATTTATTAAGGCAGAGTCTCTCACTGAACCTGGAGTCTACAAATGGCCAGTTTGCTCCAGGTAGCTTCTGTTTCTGTTTCTGGAATACTAGGATTAAGTGGCTACCACACTTGCCTGGCTTTTATGTAGGTTCTGGGGATTTGAACTCCAGTCCTCACACTTACAAGGCAAGCACTTTATCTGCTGATCCATCTTCCCACCCCACTCCCCTTTAAGGTAGTGTCTCCATGTAGTCTAGGCTGGCCTCAAACTTACTATATAGCTGAGTATGACTCTGAACTTCCTGCTCCTTGTGCTTCTACCTCCTGGTTTGTTCAATGCTGGAGACTGAGCGCACAGCTTCGTGTATGCTAGATAAGCACTCTACCAACTGAGGTCCACCCCAAGTCCGAAAGCAGGGATTTAAGCCAATACTATGTTCACAATGGCCCCAAAGGAGGAACAACCCAAATCCATTGCCTGATGAATGAAGGAGCAAAGTGTGGTCTATCTATACAATAGAATATTGTTCAGACTTTAAAAAGGGATGAAATATTGATATATACAAAATCTTGGAGAAGCTCAGTACAATGGGCCACAAAGTGTACGGGTCCATTGAATGAAGCATTCAAGATATGCAAATCCACAGATACAGGGAGTCAAGGTATAGGGTAGAGATCCTCCCTGTAGGGTGATGAAGATGTCTCAGATCTATAGTGATGGTGACGTACAGTATTGTGAATAGACTTAAAGTCACAGGGCTGTGTCTTTTAAAGTGGCCTAAATGCTCAATTTTATGTTATTCATGTTTTCTCACAATCAGAACTGAACAGAGTATTTCAATACACATTCCTTAATGTCAGGAACTGCTCTCTGTGTTGCACATGGGGATAAACAAGGTAGGTGTGAGCCCTGCCTGCCAGGGAATTACAGAAGCAGCAACAGTAAAAGATCCAAGATGCACAGGGATCTGTGTGGAACAGAAAGGTGGAAGAGGTCAAAGGACATTTTCCTACAAAAGATGCCAGGTTCTATAAAAGATGTGGTGGCTCCTGCTATAATCCAGCACTTGGAGACTGATGCTGGAGGATTGCCATGAATTCAAGGCCAGCCTGATCTACATATCAAAATACAAAGCCATCCTGGGCTACATAGTATTAGGCTAGCCAGAGCTAACAGTAAGACCATGTTTCAAAACAATAATAAAAGAAAGAAAGAAAGAAAGAGAGAGAGAGAGAGAGAGAGAGAGAGAGAGAGAGAGGGAGGGAGGGAGGGAAGGAGGGAAAAGATGGACCATGCAGTAGTTTTTGAAAGAGGACACTTTGCCCTTGGAAAGTGGTTCTTATTGAGGAAATGTGTAATTAGAGGCCACATCCTGTCTCTGTTTAAGAGCTTAACATGTAGAGTGTTAGAGGAAGCAAGGACACTTAGACATGGGAGGAAGAACTGGAGCATGGTTCCCCTCAGAATCTTCCTTTGACTTTCATGCCCAGCAGGCATGTGGTGCAGGGGGTACAGTGGAAATTGGGGTTATGGATCCCACCTGCTGAGCATACTGAGCACACTTTCCAGCCCCAGGCTCCCCAGCTGTTTCTTAGGCTTTTGCCTTCTGTTTCCTGGCAGGGGACAGGCAAGTGGAGGGGTAAAAAGGGAAGAGGCCAGGGGTCACATTAAGTAAGTACTGACTATGAACCAAGGGTTGGAACACCAAGTTCCAGTGAATCATCACACTAACCTAGACAGGTCGCTTCATCATCACCTCATCTCTTCTTCCTGCAGTTCATTTGAGTCTTTACTAATGTTCCTGTGTAAAGATGGGAGGCTCTGAGAGATCAAAGTGGCTGATCTGAGGTTATCACACCAGGAGAACCTCAGATCCATGTCAGTTAGTCCAAGGTCCACAATCAAACACTCAGTCTCAGATGAAGTCTCTGATTCCTGTTTCTTGGCCCCAGAACTCTCTGGAAGTTCAGAAGGCCTAAGTTTCTGCTATTGGCAACTTCTGGTATAAAGTCTCATAACTTCTGGGCTTGGCTTTACTTATTTCAAAGCAAAGAGAGCTGGCTGGGGGCTCTTCTCTCACAAACACAAGCCAAGCAAGCAAGCAATGTGTGTCCTTTTCATGCCTCATTTATTTATCATTTTCCTTTAAATTAAAAAAGATATCTATTTACTGTGTGTGTTGAGTTCCATCTCTAGGACCCACATAGTAGAAGAGAAGAGACTCCCTCAAAGTTGTCCTCTGACCTCCACATGCACACTACAGCATGCATAGCAGCACCTCTCCAAAAACAAACAAACAAACAAACAAATAAATAAATGTAATAAATTAAGAACTGCCTTTAGTTTGAGCATGCTATTGACTTCTAGTGGGGGAAAGGGTAATGCTCTTAAACAAGTCTTTTCGCGTCTGTAAGCCTTGGTTTGCTGTCTGTAAAATGGAAATCCTGCTCTGCAACTGGTAAAGTTCTGCTTAAATGAGAGGGACAAAACTGTGATTGATGTTGAGAGGCTTCACAGCTGGCCACCTCCCCACCCTCCTGTCAGGCAGAATCCAGAGCAAAGAGCTTGTGCGAGGGAAGGACGGTAGCTTGGCTCAAGCATCGCTCACGTTTGATGCCACATATTAGGCCAGTGGTTCTCAATGGGGAGTGAGGGGGAAAGATTTTTGTCTTCCACATAACATTTAGTCAATTGGAGGGAGGGAGGGAGGGAGGGATGGAGGGAGGGAGGGACGGAGGGAGAGAGAGAGACAGAGAGAGACAGTCTCTGTTTTATTCTTTTAGACAGGGTCTCTCACTGAACCTGGAACTAACTCTTAATTAAACTAGCTGGCCAGGGAGCCCTGGGGATCTACCTGTTTCCATCCCCCAGCTGCATAACCTAGCCTGGCTTTTAGGTGGTAGGGATCTGGACTCAGGCCCTCATGTTGTGCAGCAGCATTTTGTCCACTGAGCCATCTCCTTAGCCCATCTGGAGGTATTTTCTATCAACTGAGGTGATGTTGCTTGGGCATCTAGTGTATAGAAGGCAAGGGTGATGATGATCATCCTATAGTGCACAAAGCCAACCTCACAGCCAAGAATCATCCAACTCAAGATGTCAGTGGGGTTGAGGGTGGAAAATGGATCCAGATCTTTCACCTGATGCCCACTGCTACAGACTATAGAGACAAGGAACTGAGTTCAGAGAAGTGAATGACTTGCCCATGGTTCCCAGGCAGCAGTAGCTGATGGCCGATGCTAGGCTCCATCTGGCGTTAAGGTGTGTGGTCCATTCTGCACACTGCCCTGCCTCCCTGCAAGACTCACTTGTCTCCAAAGGCCTGTGTTTGTCTGTTGCCTTTGCTCTGGCAAACTTTCTAGGACAGAGGCTCTTAGCTGAATCTAGAAACATTTTCACCCCATCTTAGTTTTAGCTTAGTTTGCAGTTAAAATTGTGACCATTGTTTCCACTCCTTGGCTCTGCCACACTCTTTATGACATTAACTAGTTTTACTTGAAGGATGAGTAACAGAGAGGGAATTTCCCCAGCAGCAAGGGATGCAGCTAACTTGGTAGAGTACTTGCCTAGCATGCACCCAGCCCTGCGTTCCATCCTCAGCACTGAATAAAAACCTGAGGGACAGTGTGCTGTAGAATGCCTGCAATCAGTGTAGAATGCCTGCACTCAGGAGGTAGAGGCAGGAGGATCAGAAGTTTAAGGTAATCTTATGCCACGCAGTGAGATGAAGGTCAGTCTGGATTATATGAGACTGTTTAAAAAAGAATCTTCCTAAGATCACATACCAAGCAGCAGATGGAAACAAATACCCTCATATGTGAACTTTCACCTTGAACTTGGTTCTATGGTTGAAGAGTCACAGAGCTATGCAGTGGGAAGAGGAAGAATTGCTACCCAGATACTCCCATCTGCAGGGGTCAGGCCACTGCCTCTTGGCCAGGTGGTCCTGGAGAATCACAGAAAAGTTTCAGCACTTTTTCTCACTCGAGGTGCCAAGAAAGGGTACTGGATTCTGAGGAGGGGCAAGTCACTACTGGAAGGAAGGGAAGCCAGAGAAAAAGGGCAGAGATAGAGAAAGAGGGGTGGACTTCCTCAGGGTTTGTGTGAAGTTCCCGGAGCAAACCTAGCCCCAGCAGCTGGGTCCACACAATGGTCTTCACTCTGGCACATAATAACTGATGACGTCCACACTACTGGACTGATCTGCATTTTGGCAAGTTTAGATTGGCAGTGGATTCAAGAAAGAAACTCTTAGGAAGAACCCAGGAATGGGTTTCACTAGGAACCTGTAGGGTGGTGACAGGAGGTCAGTCTCAAAGCTCTGCTCCTTCTGAGCTTTCTCAGACTGCCATTATTTCCTAGGACATGATGGCCAGCGGGAAGACCAGAGCTCATGTTGGGGAGCGTGGCACCCATGGGCCCTGCAGAAGCTGTTCTGGCTTTGTTGGTGACTGGCTGGGTGACCTTGAATGAGTCCTTTCCCCTCTTTGTGCCTCAGTTTGTTGGACTGTCAAACAAAGGGGCTGAGTCTTTAATCTAGCCACCCTTTTAGGCTTTAGGATTGCAGACGGGGTCATTTGTCACCCCCAGAGGTGACCTCTTTGGCCTCTAGGAAATACATTTCTCTCCATCCCACAACATAGTGCCTAGCCCCAAAGAACAAGACGAGATTTATCACTTTCCCATTCCCTGGCCTGCCCCACAAAGCTGCCTCAGGAGGCGGCTTTAATAAGGCTGCACAGCCAAACCAACACTGTCCCCAGCCCAACAGACAGGCTCAGCAGCATCCCTCTTTCTTGGCTGAATGCCCAGGGAATTCCATCAGGCCATGGCCACAGGAGTTCGGAGGGGGCAGACCCAGGGAACAAACCGGCAGAGGGCCAGCAGTCTTCTCCACATTGATATTCCCGTGTCCAGCAGAGGGGAGACATGCCTCTGGAGGGAACACAGCCCTTTGTGTGTGTGCTGACAGAGGTGGGGGCACAAGGGGGTCCTCACTGGTCCTGCAGTCTGAGGCCATCTGTGTCCTTGGACTTTGAAGGTCCCTAGAAAGGGACTCTAGGCCTATGATCAGCTTCAAGGGCTTCAGTTTTATGAGGCCTCTTTTGGTCTTAGCCCTGGCCATTGGGGTGAGGAGAGGTGGTGGGATGATGGGGAGGGGCAGTGAGGTGTGGAGGTGGAGTTGGAGGCGGGTGGGAAAAGATGGGAGGGTAGAGTGGGGTGTTAATGGGGTGGGATTTGGGGATGGAAGACTTGGCCAGAGTGTGGAAGCCCCTCCTCTTCTATCTTCCCTGGAGGAAGAGGGAGAGGCCCCTAAATGGCTTTAGTGTATGTTTGGGGGTGGCAAGCCACGTGGGCTCTGCTATGGGTGGGGATGGGTCTTCAAAGGGGTAGAATGAAATTAATTCATCTATCTGGAAAATCTAGTTTCTGGGGTGAGCATGCAGGGAAGGCTGTACAGGTTGGAAGGTGACTTGCAGCAGTCTGGCCTGGGATGTCCTTGTGGAAGGGAGAGGGGTCTCACCCCCAGGACTTCCAGGGTCGGGGAGGGCGAGGACCCTTTAGTATGAACGTGACCTCAACATTCCACAGAGGCAGGGAAGGAAGAGACCCTAACTTCGTTTATTAGGAATGGGAACCGAGAGGGTCTAGATATGGAGATGAGCAGGACTCCACTTTGGGGGGGCACATTCTATACCAGGGGTTAAACGAGGGAGGGACAGCTCCCTCCAGTGCTGCCGTCAGGGCGAAGGGCCTTTGCTGAAGGTTACTCGAAGCTGCTTCTCTCTCTGGGGGTGGGGAGTGGGAGACCCTTTGGGGCAGGCGCCCTCGTCCCTGGAGGATGGAGGGCCCGGATTCTGGAGGAAGATGCGCGGCTCGGGCTTCCTGGGTGCAGGGCTCCTCTCGTGAGGGCCGCGCCCGGGCGCAGCGCTCTTACCTCCAGGCCCCGGACGCGATCTGCGCTGCGATTCGTGGGTCTCCGACTTGCTTGATCCGCGCCCTGCGCTCCGGCTGCGCCTGGTGTCTGCTCCGCTTCCCCCAGCGACTCGCCAGGCTCTTAGGCTCCGCTGAGCCGCCTCGGCCAATCAGCGCCGCCGCCTAGGGGCCCTCGCTCTCGCTGCAGCCAATGAGAGCGCCCGCCACGGGCCACCGCCCCCGGGGGGAGGGGGAAGGCGGAGCTTAGGGGACAGAGTCTGGCCTGGGCGGGCAGGATGCGCTAGGGGTCCCGGAGGAGGGTCGCTAGGGTCCAGAAGCACCGGGCTGCCGGAGATGCCGCCCGGAACCCCGTCAGGGTTTGGGCGGTCTGGGGGTCGCTTCCCTAAAGGCGGGGGAGGCGCTGCAGTTTGATTGAACGTGATCTTCTTTACACCCCATCACCACAATCCCTGTTTGAAGATCCTGGGGCCTGCGGGTGAGTGTAGCTGCCCATCTCCTCCCTGCGCCTGGGATGCTTCCGAGGCTATTACCCCGGGCAGGAGCACCTCAGCCGTCCCTATCACTCACTCCCACCTCCTGGGCCGTGAGTAGTGCTCCGCAGGGCAATGCAAAAAGGGCTGGTCCAGGAGGCAGACCTTGATCCAGGGCAGATCATTTCCCCTCCCCTTCCTCAATTTCCTCAGTATTAAGTGGAAACAGTATTTGATTGTACCTCTTCCAAGAGTGTAAACCAGGCCTTAGATGCCATGAAGATGAGTTTGAACAATTAAAAATGTGGTGCGAAAACTGGTTCAAACTAAGGTGTGAATGACTGATAGTCACACTTTTCTTTTAAAACAAGATTTATTTTATTTTGATTGATTGTGGTGTGTGCATGTGTGTGTGTGTGTGTGTGCAGTGTTATGCCTGCATGTTGTAAGTACACCCATGTCATGCAATGCCCTTGGGTTACTGAAGAAAGCTTTGGATCCCCTGGAACTGGAGTTACAACTCAGGTCATCTGCAAGGGCAATATGTGCTCTTAACTGTTAAGCCATCTCTCAGGCCCTCTTTTTTCTTTTTCTTTCCTCCTCCTCCTCACTCCTTCTAAGGGAGGCGGCATTTATTTCAGTTCCTGGTTTGGGATGGAGTTGGGGTGTGAGGAGGAGGGGGAGAGGGGGAAGCCATGGCAGGAGGCCCAAGACAGTTGCTTGCTCTTTTCTTATGTTCCCCCCAACTTTCTAAAGTTACTTGGACAGAGGGTGAAATCATTCATTAGTAAAATCAAAGACACAAACATTTAACCCTCTCCAAGCTTATCTTAGGCAACTGTGTCCCTGGTCCAGCTGACTCTGGCAGAGCCCCAAGGTTTCCTCCTAACTTAAGCCTAGGAATCCAAGCAGCTTTACCTCAGGTTAGACATGGACTGTTGTCCTAGGGATAAATGGGTTAGGATGAACACAAAACAAACAAATAAACAAAATGCCTCCAAATAAGCAATCGAGTGTGATCCCTGAGTGTTGGGCCCCCAAAGAAGCAACAATTCAGGAGGAATTTAAAGGGGGGACTGGTCTTCAGTCCTTCAGAAACTAAGAAGCCATCGCTCTGGTATGTTAATCCTGTTACTTTGCCTGAAGAACTTTCTGGAGGCTGTGTCTTAAATCTAGCAATTTTCTCTTAAAACCTAAGCCTGTTGATAATCCCTTTTACTGCTCAGGACCTGCCCAAAGAAAGCAAACAGCCAATAAATACTTTGTCAAGGAAAGGCGAGCTAAAACAAAGACATGGAAAAGTTTTCACTCACCAAAACAACCTTGTGATCATTATTCTAAGTATTATCTGTAGCTTTCAAGGATTTCCACAGTCTCACATTGTGCTGATGCGGTTTGATGGCAGCCTTTCTCCAGAGAAAATGGAATTTTCTGTTTTCAAAAAATCTCACCGTGCACACCTGTAGTCCCAACACTCAGGAGGTAGAGGCAGGAGGATTAGAAATTTAAGGTCATCCTTGGCTACAATTCAGTTTGAGGCCAGCCTGAGATATATGAGAACTCCATTCAAAAAAAAATTTTTTTTAATGAGTTTATATCTGCAACCCAGCACTCAGGAGGCTGAGGCAGGAGGGTTGCCATGAATTTGAGGCCAGCCTGGCCTATTTAGTGAGTTCTGGGACATCCTGGGCTACAGTGTGAGACTCTGAGACCCTGTCTCAACCATACACACCCCCACTGCACCCCCCCAATCACAAATGGAATAGCTATCATATTGGACAGAAATAATGCAAGTAGTCAGCTAGAGAGCCAGAGTAGGTGAAACTATACCATTAGCAAAGGAGTTGTCTGTGCCACTTGAAACTAGGAATCATTTTAATTCACTTTGTTTTCAAGGTGGTATGGTGTTTGTTTTAGAGATAGTGTCTAGCTGTGTAGCCCCAGCTGGCTTCAAACTTGTGGCAATCTTTTTGATTAACTCTCTTGAGTGCTGGGATTTTAGGCATTTGCCAACATACATCACTTTACTAATTTCTAATTATTCTATAATGCTATATATGTATATATCCTTCTTATACTAAGAAAAAAATATTTGAAATGGGAAAAAAGGGGCTGGAGAGATGGCTTGGCAGTTAAGAGCACTGACTGCTCTTGCAAAGGACCAGGGTTGGGTTCCTGGCACCCACATGGCGGCTAACAACTGTAACTCCAGTTCCAGGAGATCTGATGCCCTCTTCTGGCCTCTGAGGATATCATACACATGGGGTGCACTTAGATGAATGCAGGCAAAATACTCATACATGTAAAAATAAAAATAGGGGCTGGAGAGATGGCTCAGTAGTTAAGAGCACTGGCTGCTCTTGCAGACGACCCACACCTACATGGCAGCTATCAACTGAATGTAACTCCAGTTCCAGGGATCCTCTGCAGGCATTGCATGACATGGGTTCACTTAACATACATGCAGCAATACACTCATACACATAACATAAAAATAATGAAAAATAAAAGTAAGTAAATCACAAAATTTAAAAATACTAAAATAAAAAAAAAGTAAACATCAAAGCCATAGATTGGCTCCTGGGCCAAATGCAGCAAGAGATATTTTGTTTTATTTTAGACAGAGTCTCACTATGTAGCCCAAGTTGGTCTTGAACTACTGGTATTCCTGCCTTGGCCTCCTGAGTGCTGGGATTAAAGACCCAGCTCTCATCTGCTTTTGAATGAAAATTGAGCTAACACTAGGTTTTACATTTTAAATGGCTGAAAGGAAAATCTAAAACAGATTCCTAAAGAAACCCATGAACATGATAGGAGATGGAAATATATATCTGTGTGCATGAGTAAAGTTTTATTGGCACACAGCTGCCCCATTCACTTCTGTGTCTTCACTGGCACTGTGGCGGAGCTGAGCAGCTGTGACCCTTCTTTGCATAAAGTTTGCCTCATCCTAAACCAAGCCTTCAAAGGCAGCAGGCATGTGGAGTCATCAGTTCATCTGTTCAGCCTTCTATGTCTGGGGTGTGCTCTCTGTGAGTTGGGCCTGCCTCAGTGCGCCCAGGGCGGGGCAGCTGCTTTCTCACTTGCTTAGCAGGAGTGGTAAAGGATGTTTCCAGCAGGTGCTTTGCAAGTTGATTCTCACATACTTCACTCTGACACTTGTGAGGAAAACTGTCAGCAGGGGAGGCAGCCCTTTGCAGGTCAGCTTTGCCTGCCTTTCCTGTAGTCCTGAGGTTTCCCTATAGAATGACTGCTGAGACCACAGGTGTCTTCCTGGGGTGCTGAGAGGGCACTGGGGCTGGCCAGAGGACTCACTCATACTTAGAGTCTGCTAGTGAACTCTTTCCAGAATAGCCCTGGCTGGAAGGGCAACACCCCCCACCCCCCACAGAAACATGCAGATGAAGACTGTGCCATACTAGGCTTGATGGTAGCCAAGCTCTGAATGGGGATTAGCAGCCCCCTGAGGCTCAGAGAAGGGGAGGATCTTGCCCAGAGCCAAGTTACATGGGCATTTTGCTTTCCAGTCCTGTGCTTTGCATACCACCAATCCCAAAAGATAAGAGGGGATGGGGAGATGCTCAGTTGGTAAGTGCTTGTTGCAAGAGCCTGAGGACCTGACACCAATGCCCAGATTAACGGTAGAAAGATATGGTGGTGTATGCTTGAATTACCAGCTCTGGGAGGCAGACAAGCAGGTTCTTGGGGCTGGCTGGTGGAATTGGTGAGCTCCAGAAGAGTGAGAGACCTTTTCTTAAAAAACAAGATGGATGAGGCCCTAAGAAGTGACATCTTTGGGGCTGGAGAGATGGCCCAACAGTTAAGAGCACTGGCTGCTCCTGCAGAGGACCCAGTACCCACATGACAGCTAACAACTGCCTGTAATTCCAGTTTCAGGGTATCCAGAAGTCTCTTCTAACCTCCTCAGGCATTGCATGACACAGGTGCACCTACATACATACAGGCAATATATTCATATGCATAAAAATAAAAAATAAATAAAATATTTTAAAAATAAGTAAAAAATACAATATTTAAAAAAGAAGTGACATCTGAGGTTGACCTCTAGCCTCCACAGACATGCACACATATATTTACCCACATGTGGCTATACATATACACACATACATAAATACACACACACCAAAATAATAAATATTGAGGACATCTGTGTGTGGTTGGAAAGGAAGTCACACTTGATGTTGCATTCTAGTTCCACTTCCCGATGGCCAAATGGTTTTGGACATTTCTTACTCATGAGTTCTGGGTTCTTATCTGTAAACCAGATAGTTAAAATATCTACTTTAATTGCAACATGTAAAGGAATGAATTTGGACCGTTACCTCACACCTTATATAAAAATCAACTCACAGTGGATCAAATACAAGGTCTAGGGGCCAGTGAAATGGCTCATCATAAAGGTGCTTGCAACCAAGTCTGACGACCTGAGTTCAATCCCCAAGCTCTACATGGTGGAAAGAGAGACTTATTCCCATAAATTGTCCTCCAACTGCCACATGTATGTCATGGTACATGCTAGTATACACACACACACACACACACACACATAAATAAATAAATAAATGTAATAAAAATGTAAAAATAAACAAAATCTGAAACTATAAAATTGTTAGAAAAAACAGGTCCAATCTTCATGATTGGATGTTGCAATAATTTCTCTTCCCCCTTTTTTGCTAGGAATCAAACTCACAGCATTTCGTGTGCTGGGTGGGCACTCTACCACTAAGATACCCAGCTTAAGTAACACAGCTTTTTTTGAGACAAGGTCTTATGTAGCCTAAGCTAGCCTTGAACTCATATGCAGCCAATGCTGTCCGAACTTCTGATCCTCCTGCCTCCACCTCCCGATTGCTGGGGTTAGAGATAAGTATCACCACACTGATTTCATGTGGTGCTGGAGATGGAACCCAAGGCTTTATACATGTGAGGCAAGCTCTCTACTAACTAAGCTACATCCCTGACCCAATTTTTTTTTTTGAGCCAGGATCTTGCTATGTAGTTCAGGCTTCCAAGTGTTGGTATTATAGGTATGTAGTTCAGCCTTCCAAGTGTTGGTATTATAGGTATGTACCACCTCACCTGGTTTCTTTTACATGTGTTTGTGTATGTAGCATGCATGTGTGGTCGTGAGGATGTGCATCCTTGTGTGTTCATGTGTACATGTGTGTCCTTGTATGTAGAAGGCAGGGATTGATGTTACATGTCTTCCTTGATTGCTCTCCACTTTATTTACTGAGGTAGTCTATCACTGAACCTGGAACTTGCTGACTTGGCTAATCTGACTAGCCAGCTTGTCCTGGGGATCTCCTTTCTCCACTGTCCCAGCCCTGCATTCATAGGCAGGTTGCCAGGTCCACTCCACTTTTATGTGAACTCTGGAATCCAAACTCTGGTCCTCACACTTCCTGAGCAAGTGCTTTCTCCAACGAGCCATCTCTCCACTCCCTATATTTTATTTCTTGTGTGACATCAAAAGGACAGCAACGGGGAGAAAATAGATAAATTGGAATTCACTAAAATTAACAACTTATTGAATTATCAAAGAGGATTACCAAGAGAGTAAAGATGACTCATAAAGAGGCAATATCTGCACAAATCATATATGATAAAAGTCTAACACAGAGAATGTAGAAAGAGCTCTTACAACCCAAGTGGCAAAGGACAACCCAACTAAAAAAAGAGTTCTCCAAATTTCCACAAATGGCCAATGAGCACGTGAAAAGATGCTCAGAGTCATCAACATCTCTTTCATCAACAGAGAAAGGCAAATCAGAGCACAGAGAGGCGAATCAGAGCACAGAGAGATGTCACCTCACACTATCTTGACCATCATGAAAAACTGGAAAGTAGCAAGTGTTGGGAAGGATGTGATGTCAGGAACTCATCCACTGCTGGAGGTGGGGTGGGTGATCTATACTAGTTCCGCCATGGTAAAGAGACAGTGTGTCAGTTCCTTAACAAGTTAAATCATTCCACTCCCACTCATATCTAAGAATTCATGTTCAAATGGAAGCTTATATACAAACGTTAATGGCAGCACCATTCAGAATAGCCCGAAGGTGGAAAGAGCCAAAATATCCAACAGATGAATAAACTGTGGTACGTCCCCACAATAGAATATTATTCAGCTACAAAAAGAAACAAAAATGATTTATGCTGCAACATTGATAGATTATGAAAATAAAGGCTCCATCTTATAGAAAAAATCTGGAACAGGAAAAGCCATGGAGATGGAAAGCCCACTTGGGGCTTCCAAGGGGTGAGCCTGGTCAATAATGGGGAGTGACAGCTCAGTGCACAACATTGTGAATATGCTTATGGGCATTACTTTGTATACTTTAAAATGATTCAAGGGGCTGGAGAGATGGCTCAGTGGTTAAGAGCACTGACTGCTCTTGCAGAGGACCCAGCACCCACATGGTGGCTACAAACTATCCAAAACTCCAGTTCCAAGGGATCTGACACCTTCTTCTGATCTCTGGGGGTGCTGAATGACATGGGTACACTTACACACATGCATGTAACACACTCATACATGTAAAAATAAATAAAATATTTAAAAAATAAAAAAAATGATTCAGATGATTAATTTTGTTCTGTTTGACCACAATAAAAAGTATCTACTACATTGGTTCATTGCGGGGTAAATGAATATATATATATATATATATTGCAACTGTTTTGAGACAGGGTCTTCCTGTGTAGCCATAGCTAGTTTAGAGTCCACTATGTAGCCTGGGCAGGCCTTGAACTTGTCTCTGCCTCCTGAATGCTAGGATTACGGGCCTGTGCCACCATGTCTGGCTTCACACCTTGTAGTTTTACCGAGTTACCTGTTTGAATGGGGAAGATGACCAGAGCTCATTCATTCACTCAATTATTATTATTATTATTAATTATTATTTGTATGAGCATATTGCCTGCTTGCATGTAAGTACATCCATGTCATGCAATGCTATCAGAGGTCAGAAGAGGGTGTTGGATCCCCTGGAACTGGAGTTACAGAGAGTTGTTAGCCTCTATGTAGGTGCTGGGAACCAAACCCAGGTCCTCTGCAAGAGCAGCCAGTATTCTTAACAGGTGAACCATCTCTCTAACCCTTATTATTATTATTTTTTAATTTATGTGTGAGCCTCCAGTGTCCTGGTACCAGCACCTTCCCTGGGTAAGTCCAACATGCCCACTGTGCCTTGACTCCCCCAGCCTCTTTCACCCTCCCAGTCCCCCCCCTCCCTGGCCATGTCTCTCCTCCTAGCCTGGGTACAAGCCCATTTCTTGTCTTGGCATCCCAGACACAGGAGCTAACCTCTCTGCCCAGAGCCACCAGTGCTTCCTGATCCTCTGCATCCAGACTAACCCAGTTCCTCCCTGCGGCCCCCAGGAACCCTCTGGGCATGGTCCCAGCCTCACCTCCCTTTACTTCCCTGGGTGACACAGCCACCAGCTTCCTGAGACCAGCGTCTATCCTGGGCCCTGCTCCCAGGCCAGCCCAGCCCCCAAATTCTTGAGGGCAGCATCTTTCCTGGAGGGACCCAGACCTTAGAAGAAAGTCTGAGAGCATCTGAGCCTCATCTCACTTGGCCCTCTGTGGGAACTCCTGAAGACAAAAGCAATTAGGCCACACCAGTATAAAATCAAAAGAGAGAACCTGAAGCCTAGAGCAACCAGCTTTTGATGCCCAACAAGTAAACCACAAAGGCACATAAAGTCTACAAAAAGAAGCAGATCTAAACTCAACAAAGGAAGTGTCACACAAGAATCAGAAACTACAAAAGAAATTCACATGTCAAAATCACACAGAAAAAAATAATAACATGAAAAACAAAAATGAATTATCCCGCCCCCCCAAAATACCAATAGTGCTCTAGAGGAGTACAATGAGAACCCCCTAGAGATAATGCAGGACAAATCATGATAAAAGAATTCAGTGAATTTAAAGAACACACAAAGAAATCAAAGAACTGAAGGAAGAGAGGGATAAACTTCTGAATGAATTCAGAAAAGAGCTAGAAATATTGAAGGCTACTCAGGCTGAAATGAAGACTGAATGAATTCAGAAAAGAGAAATATTGATGAATACTCAGGCTGAAAGTAAGAAGGAAGTGAAACATTCAGTAAGCCAATTAAAAATGACAGGAGAAAGAATCACCAATACGATGAATGAAATGGAAAACAGAATATAAACACTGGAAGATAAAGTGCATGAATTAGACCACTCAAGCAAAGATTATGAAAAATTTAAGAAAACACAAGAATAGAATATGCAAGAGTTGTGTGACACCATAAAAAAAATCAAAAGAATCATAAGACGTACAATAAGGAGAAGATCTCAAGATAATGGTATGGAACAGATCTTCAACAAGATTGTAGAAGAAAATTTCCCAAAATTAAAGAAAGACATGCCCATACAAATACAAGAAGCATATAGAACACCAAATAGACAGGACCAGAAAAGAAACTCTCCATGGCACATCATAGTAAAAACACTAAATGTTCAGAACAAAGAGACAATACTGAAAGCTGCAAAAGAAAAATAACAAGTCTCCATATAAAGGAAAAACCATTAGGATTGCAGCTGACTTCTCAGTGCAAACTATGAAAGCCAGAAGAGCCTGGACCAAAGGATTCCCAGTTCTAAATGACCACAGATGCCAACCCAGATTACTTTACCCAGCCAAAATGTCTAGCATTGTTGAAGGGGAAAGAAAAACTACCATGACATAAATAGGCTGAAAGAATTCATGTCCACAAAACCAGCCCTTCAGAGAGTTCTTGAAGCAATACAAAGAGGTGAAGAAAGGAACGACTATACCCAAGGGGTGACAGAAAGAAATTCAATGAAAGTATAACTGTGGAAATGCACAGCTATATCAAGAATGAACAGAAATAAAAATGACAGGATTCAATACTC
>NW_008335297.1:7309705-7313210 GCF_000622305.1 Nannospalax galili
TTGGATGGTAACAACAAATGAAACCCAAACTCAGCAGACAAGAAGAAATAACAAAAATCAGAGCAGAAATTAATAAAATAGAAACAAAGAAAACAATACAAAGAATTAATGAATCCAAGAGCTGATTCTTTGAGAAGATAAACAAGATTGAAAGACTGCTAGCCCAGTTAACCAAAAAAAAAGAAAGAGCACCTCCAAATCAACAAAATCAGAGATGAAAGGGGAAACATCACAATAGACACCAAAGAGATCCAGAACATTATAAGGGAATACTTTAAAAACCTATATGCTACTAAATTTGAAAACCTAAAAGAAATGGACAGGTACCTAAAAGCATGGGAACCACCAAAACTAAACCAAGAGAGATTAAAAGCTTAAACAGAACCATAACACATAAGGAAATTGAAACAGTAATACAAAACCTCCCAACTATAAAAAACCCCAGGACCAGATGGATTTACAGCAGAATTCTATCAGACATTTAAAGAAGATCTACATCCAATACTACTTAAATTATTCAAAAAGATAGAAATGGAGGGAGAACTTCCAAATTCCTCCTATGAAGCCAGCATCACTCTAATACCAAAGCCAGGTAAAGATATAACCAAAAAAGAAAACTATAGACCCATATCTTGAATGAACATAGATGCAAAAATTCTCAACAAAATTCTTGCAAACTGCATATAGACCCACATCAAAAAGATCATCCACCATGATCAAGTCAGCTTTATTCCAGAGATGCAAGGATGGTTCAATATATGTAAGTCAATAAACATCATAAATCATATAAATGGGCTCAAAAACAAGAACCATATGCTTATCTTAATAGATGCAGAGAAGGCCTTTGACAAAATTCAACATGCATTTATGTTCAAAGTCCTGGAGGGAATTGGACTGGAAGGAACATACCTCAACATAATTAAAGCCATATATAACAAACACACAGCCAACATCATTCTAAATGGAGAAAAACTGGAAGCATTTCCATTGAAATAAAGAACGAGACAGGTTGTCCACTATCTCCACTCCTCTTTAACATAGTGCTTGAAACTCTTGCAAGAGCAATAAGACAAGAGAAGGAAATTAAAGGAGTAATAATTGGAAAAGAAGAGATCAAATTATCCCTTTTTGCAGATGATATGATACTATATCTAAGAGATGCTAAAAATTCCACCAGAAAAGACCCTAGAAATTATTAACATGTTCAGTAAAGTGTCAGGTTACAAAATTAACCTCCAAAAGTCTGTAGCCTTTCTATATACCAATAACAAGCAATCAGAGAAAGAGTACATGGAAATACTCCCCTTCACAATAGCTACAAAAGCTAAAATATCTTGGAATAAACCTGACCAAAGACATTAAAGACCTCTACAATTAAAATTTTAAATCTTTAAAGAAAGAGACTGAGGAAGACACCAGGAGTCTTAGACAGCAGAAGATGGGAGGACCACCCATCCTCGTGGATTGGAAGAAGTAATATTGTTAAAATGACCAGCCTACCAAAAGCCCTTTACAGATTCAATGCAATGCCAATCAAAATCCCATGACTTTCTTCACAGAATTGGAATGAAACATCCTAAGATTCATATGGAAGCACAAAAGACCTCAGATAGGCAAAGCAACCTGAGCACTAAGAGAAATGCTGGGGTGATTACTATACCAGATATTAAACTGTATTACAGAGCTATAATCATAAAAACAACATGATACTGGCACAAAAATAGACCCATAGATCAATGGAACAAAATTGAAGACCCAAATATGAATAAATGCAATTTCAGCCACCTAATATTTGACAAAGGGGCCAGTAATATTTACTGGAGGAAAGACAGCATATTCAGCATATAGTGCTGGCAAAACTGGATCTCTACCTGTAGAAAAATGAAACTAAACCCCTATCTTTCACCCTGCACAAAAGTCATTCCAAATGGCTCAAAGACCTCAATATAAAGCCTGAAACTCTGAAATTCTTAGAAGAAAACATTGGAAAAAACCTACAAGATATAGGTATAGGAACGGATTTTTTAATCAGCTATCAATTGCTCAGAAACAAGGTCAAGGATCAATAAATGGGACCTCATTAAACTAGAAAGCTTCTGTACATCAAAAGAAGCAACCAAGAAAGTGAAGAGAAAACCCACAGAATGTGAGAAAATTTTCACCAGTGACTCATCTGACAGAGGTTTAACAGCTAGAATATATAACAAACTCAAGAAACAAAGTATCAAGAAAGGAAGTAACCCAATTAAGATGGACTAAGGAACTGAACAGAGTTCTCAAAAGAAGAAATAAAGATGGTGAAGAAGCACCTTAAAAGGCGTTCAACATCACTAGTAATTAAGGAAATGCAAATTAAAAGCACTTTAAGATTTTATCTTACCACAGTCAGACTGGCTAAGATCAAGAGAACAAATGATACCAAATGTTGGAAAGGATGTGGGGAAAGGGGAACGCTCATCCACTGCTGGTGGGGTTGCAAACTTGTTCAACCCCTATGGAAAGCAGTATGGAGAACTCTTAAAAAACTACAAATGAACCTATGATTTAACCCAATTATACCATTCCTTGGCATACACCCAAAAGAACTCATCCTATTGCAGAGACACTTGTACATCCATGTTTGTTGTTGCTTTTTTCACAATAGCTAAGAGATGGAAACAACCTAACTGTCCCTCAACTGACGAGTGGAAAATGAAAATGTGGTTCATTTATATCATGGAGTTTTACTCAGCAGTAAAGAAAGATGAAATCATGAAATTTGCAGGTAAATGGATGGAACTAGAAACTGTTATAGTAAGTGAAGTAACACAGACTCAGAAAAAAAAAAACAAAACATATGTTCTCCCTTGTGGTGGTTTGAATGAAAAAGTCCCCTGTAGGCTCCAAGTGTTTGGACATTTTGTCCCCAGATGATGGCGCTGTTTAGGGAGGTTTTTAGAAGGTGTGGCCATCCTGGAGGAAGCACATTAGTGGGGATGGGCTTAGAGAGTTCTTAAGCCTTTCCAGATCTCCAGTTGTTCTCTTGCTTCCTGTGCCTGCGTGATGATGTGATAGGTTCACTTCTGCTGCTCCTGCTCCAGCCACCTCCAGCCACTATGCCTCCCTGACATGATGGACTGTAGTTCCCCTGGAACTGTAGGCTCAAATAAACTCTTCTTTATATAGGTTGGTCAGGTCAGTGTTTCTGTCACAGTAACAGAAAAGTGACTGATACATCCCCCATATGTGGATCCTGGCACCAAATCCTTTTATGTGAATATGTATCCAGACATAATTACAGGAGCCAGGATAATGAAGAGGAACCATGGAGGTAAAGGAATAGAAAGAATCTGAAAGAGAAGAACAGTAGAAAACAGGTGTTGACAAGGGATATATAGATAATAATGGGGTTATTTTAAGGGGAGTGGGGAGGGAAGGTTATACAAGGAACCTAGGAGATTAAGGGAAAGAAGGAGCTCAAGAGAGGTGGGACCATAGGAGAAGGGTATTATTAAGGGCGAAATGG
>NW_008335297.1:7313788-7369123 GCF_000622305.1 Nannospalax galili
AGGTCAACTAAGTTCCAGGGGACTATGAGCTTCTCTCAAAGTGTCCTGTAACTGTGGTGAGTCACCTGTCCTCTTGATCAAGGAGGCCATGGAGACCCCCACCAAATGGACTTGAACCAGTGTCCTGTCTACAAAGAGGAGGGTCAACACAGAGTAATCATTTCCTCCATGCTTCCAAGCAAACCCAGCCATGGTCAAGTAGGACCTTTGACTTATCTTCTCATAGATGGAACTGGTAAAAGAAAGGAGCCAGGGACTCCTCCCAAGCCCATGTGACCCCTAAAAAACAGATCCTCAAACAACCTTAAGAGTAAAAATAAATTGGTTTATCTGGGCCAACTGTTTCTTTAAACACCCAAAAGGAAAGCATAACCCAAAATTAATGGGGTCAGTATAATTTTTTTTAAGAGTCCATATGTATAGCTAAAGGCTACAAAGCAAGACACAATGCCAGACAGGAGATTCATTCCTTTGAGTTATTGGCTGGGATGGCCCAAAAGACTCCCAGATAGTAACCCAGCATAGAACTGGGAAAATGAACAGCAGACCCCAATCTTATCTAAAGGAATATTGACAACTGATTGCTGCTAGATGAGGAACAGTTGATCTTCCTAAAACAAGGATCTCTAGATAGGCTGATTAAATTCAGCAGACAGACAAGCACTGGGGAATGGCTGGGGGTGTCGACAACACATTCAATATTGTATAACTGTATTAATTCAACTGTGAACCTAAAAACTTGCACCCACTTGTGAAAGAGATGTACTCTTTCTCTGGAGTGTGTTACTGAATATGTTAAATCTGTAGTGAAATGCTTCCTCTAATCATGTAGTTATTAAAAATTTTTTAAAAAGATAAAAAAATAATTAGTAGGTGTGAAAAACATTACCATTGCAATCTACCTGATGACTTTATATCCATACTCAGCAGCCAAGGATCTGAGTGTAACCAACTGTGACTAGTAATAATCAGATACATAGAGATTAAAGACACATGTGCAAACATCTAAGTGTTTGTAGCCTTAAAAATGTAGGAAACAGCATATTTTGAAATGAAATGGAGATCTTCTTTAAAGGTTAAAAACTCATTCAATTTTATGTCTTACAGGGTTTATACTGAGTTCAATATTATATAACTGTATTAATTCAATTATAAACCTAAAAATTTATAGCCACTTTTGAAAGAGATGTATCCTTGCTCTGGAATGTGTTACTGAATATGTTAAAGCTATAATGAAATGCTTCTTGTAACCATGTGGTTATTAAATTCAAAAAAATTTTAATAAAAAAATAAAATTTATATGGATGTGTGTATGCATGACATGTGTGCATGTGCTCACAGAGGTCAGGAGAGGGCATTGGATCACCTGGCACTGGAGTTATAGGCCAAGGCAAGAGGATTGTCACAAGTTTGTGACAAGCCTGGGCTATATGGTGAGCTCCAGGCCAGCCTGGGCTACAGAGTAAGACCACATCTCAAAAAGAAAGCCAACCTGGAATTAAAAAATAAAGCACAAGAAGGAGTAAACAGCAAGAGGATTTGTTGCGGGTCAGGGGGTCATCGGAGAGCTGTGACATTTTAGCTGAGGCGTAGGTGTGAAGAGAGAGAGAACCTTAGGTGGAGTTTCCTTTCGTTCCTACACATCTGCCTCTGTGCTGGGCCCCTAGAAGACAGAGGCAGCTTCTTGCTTCCTTCTCCGAGTGACCCCAATAAGACTGGACAGCATTCATAATGGAGCTGCACCCCTAGAAGCTGCAGGGTGTCTGGCGTGGCACAGATCTGTCATCGCTTTATTCTGTCATCATTGTAATGACTGAGACTTTGAGATACGCTAGCTCAAAAGAGACAAGACAGGGCTGGGGAAGTGATTCAGTTAGTAGAGTGCTTGTTTAGCATGCACAAGGCCCTGGCCTTGATCCACAGCTTTGCATAAACCAGGCATGGTTGTGAATGAGTGAAATCCCAGTACTAGGGAGATGAAGGCAGGAGGATCAGAAGTTCAAGGTGATTCTCAAGTTGGAGTACACCCTGGGCTACATGAGACCCTGCCTCAACTCCTCTTTCATCAAAGCCAAACCAAACTAAATAATCTCCCTAAAAAAACCCAAAAACCAAAAAACAAAAACAACCCTCAGAAACAAAACAAAAAACCTGAGTACAGAGGCGCACATGCCTATACCAGCACTTGGGAGGCTGAGGCAGGAGGATTTCCCTAAATTCAAGGCTAGCCTGGGCTATAGAGAGCCCCTGGGGGGGAGAGGGAGAGGGAGAGGGAGAGGGAGAGAGAGAGAGAGAGAGAGAGAGAGAGAGAGAGAGAGAGAGAGAGAGAGAGAGAGAGAAGATTTGGGGGACGGGGATGAAGGAAGAGATATAGCAGTGTATTCCCCACTCCAGCCCAAAATGCATTGCAATGATAGCATCTGGGCATCCCCCACTGCTTCCTGGAGGCAGAAAATGCACACGGTGGCCTCTGACAACAGCAACTGTCTTGTCTGAAATGCCAGTAAGTGATGGGGTTAAGAGCTGCACTTAACAGTGTGTATGTAATTCTCTGAACATGTAATGAGCTAAACACATCCTAAGTTCATCTCTCTTGTGCCCAGAGATTTCTTCCATATATATATCCCAAATTCTTGCTAATTCAGTCAGTCCTCGTCTTGCATCTTGCCACAGTTCAGTTTATAGTTTTTCATTTTATGATGGATTCAAAGTAATACACATTCAGCAGAAGCTGTATCTATGGGTTTGAATCTCAATACATTTTTCAAGCTAGCATGGTACAACAGTCTCATGATGCTGGGCAGCAGCAAGCCGCAGCTCTGTCAGAAACTGATAGCCCATGACCGCAGTATTCCTGGAACACAGCCATTAACTTTAGTTCAGTGCCTTTGACAATCCGCAGGCCAAGTGTTCTCCTGTGTGCTAATGGTGAGCACCACTTGCCCATTCTGCTGTCCATGCTCAGTGCAGTATTCGGTAAATGATATGAAATAGTCAGTTCTTGATGGCAAAGCAAACTTTGTGGCTGATGACTTTTCCCAGCTGTGGGCTGGAGTGTCTTCTAAGTATGTTTAAGGCAGGCTAGGCTGAGCTCTGATGATGGGATGATTGGGAAGTGCTATTTTAGACTTAGTGACATTTTCAACTTAAGGTGGGTTTATCACAAGGTAACCCCATCTGAAGTCTAGCCATGTCCTTTCATCCCTAGAGGGTCTCAGAGTCAGACGGAATGTGACTCCCATTGCTAGAGGGTTGAGGATGGAGATGAGTGTAGAGCACTTGCTTAGGATGCAGGAGGACTTGTTTTTGATCCCCAAGACCACAAAACCAAAATGAAACACATCTTCATTGCTGGGGAGAGTAGCCAAACCTGATGTCCCTTGTGGGCCATTGAGGGGTTGTTTCTGACGGTGTTTGTTCTCTATTAACACAGACTGGGCGGCCTTCTCATCCACCCCACCACCTGCAGAGAGCAGCTCCAAGGAGCTGTCCAGCACCTCCCTGCTGAAATTTCACAGTAGAGAAAACCCAAAGGGAGTTGGAGCTGGACCAGCAAACCCAAGTATTTTTTTCTCCTCCCCACTCCCATCTCTCTGCTCTACAGATAGAGGAAGACAAAAACAAACAGACACGCAAACCTCTCAAGCACTACAAAACAGGAACTAGCATGACACAAATGGTATGTCCTTCAATTGTTAGATGAGTCTGGGCTCATATTCTGGCAGTGACTATTAAGACTTGTGTTAGGGACTGGGGAGATGGCTCAGTGGTTAAGAATGTGTATGGCCCAAGTTTGTTTCCCAGCACCACAACTGGGCAGCTCACAATTGCCTGCAACTCCAGCCCCAGGGGATCTGATGCTCTCTTCTGGCCTCTGCAGGTACCTGCACCTTTGTGCACATACCCACACATAGACACACAGATATGTATAAATAAAAGTAAAATAAATCTTAAAAAAAAGACTTGTCTGAGTTTACACTGATCACCTAAGAGCTCCAAGCCTCTGGTCTTGCCTACAAAGTAGGGACGATGATAATGCCTGCATGATGGACTGTTGTGTTATGAAGAAGAAATGTCTTAGAATTTGTGTGGAGTGAAATGGCTGACATACAGGAGGTGCTCAGTGAGTATTAGCTAATATTAATCTTATCATAACCATCAGACTTTTAGTCAGATGACTTCAAACAGTGATGTGAGTGTCTTATTTGACGGGCAGCCACAGGAGATGCCTATGGGTAAATAATGAAATTCAAATTCCCTAGCTAATGACTGTGGAAGGGAACTGGGGTTCCAATCTTTGGGGAATGCTGGGAACCAACCCAGGGCATTCACTTCAGTTAGACCATTGAAGAGCAAGGAAGTGGGTCAGGGCTTGTCCTCTAGCTACCAGTCATTGCCTGATAGCAGTTTGTGCAGGGTGTCCACGCCTCAGCACTTCTAGCCTGATACTAGGTTGAGCAGGCTCAGGTAGCCAAAAAGAGCCCTCAGGCTGTACCTCAAAGAGCAACAAAGGGCAGGCAGGCATGCCAAAACATAGGAAATGCTGGCAGGTGGTAGCTGGCTTCTTTCTTCCTTCCTTCCTTTCTTCTTTTTTTTTTTTGGTGTATGGTTTTGTATGTGCTATATGTACATATTTGTGCAGGTGTGTGCACATGTGTGTGAGGGTACCCATGTGCACGAGGCCAGAGGTCTATGTCAGGTATCTTCTTTAATCACTCTCTACCTTATTTTTTGAGACAAGGTCTTTCACTGAGCCTGGGGTTCACTGATTTGGCTATGCTGGCTGGCCGGCAAGCCCATGAACTCTGCCTGTCTCTGTTCTCCAAGCAATGGGGTTACAGGTGTGCGCCATCAGGTTTTTACATGGATCCTGGGGATCTGAACTCTAGTTGTTAGGCTTGGCAGCAAAGCGCCTTTACCTACTAAGCCTTCTTGTCAGCCCCAGGAATAAGTTTTGAGCAACCCAGAGCTTATGCTCCAGGGACACTTTGAATGTCACTATTGTGTTGGGGAGAGGGACAGGGAGATGCTCCACCTCTCATGGATAGAGTTACTAAACATGGGTCAGTGCACAGGAACCTCTCACAGAAGACAGTTATTCAGCCTAGCAGGTCAACACTGCCGACCCTGAGAAGCCTGCTCCAGCCACAATTCTGTAGTTTGACAAACGAAATCTCAAAGGTCCAAACTTGCCTGTACATGTTTAGCAAACATGGGTAAGTTTTAAAACTGACCCTGGGTAAGTTTTAACCTGAGTCTCAGTTCCTTCACCCATAGGGCTGTGGTGAGGTTTGAAAGAGAGTTGAATGAGGAGGCGAAATGGTTAGGGCTGGGTGAATGTGGCCAGAAACACAGGAGTAGGAGGATCCCTGTCTTCTGATCATTCTGAACTCTTCCCTTTGTGGTTGCCTTTCCCCTAGAACACCCAGGTGTGTGTTGTCATAGAAACCTTTCAGTGGTAGTGCACTTAAGAGCTTGGTTGATTTTTTTTCTCCCCAAAATAACCCACCCTGTCAATCAAATAACGTTTAGGCAGAGCAGGTAGACAAGTGAGATTGTTTTACCATCATTAACTGTGGAGCAAGGCACCTACTTGGGGAATTTCCATTCCCTAAGGAGAAGCAGCTAATAGAAATGAAGCACTGTGTAATAATAGAGATGATGATGATGGGGATGATGGAGGTGATGATGGTAATGCTGAGGATGATGACGAGGATGGTAATGGGGATTATGATGATGGGAATGATTGGGGATAATAGGGAGGGTGATGATGAGGCTGATGATTTGAATGGTGATGATGGTGATGTTGAAGGGAATGATAGGCAAGACAATGAAGGGAATGATGGGGAATGATAATGGTGATGGTGGTGCTGATGAGGATGAGGATGATGGAGATGATGATAATAGCCATGATGATGGTGGTACAGGCCACCATGTACTGAGCCCGTCCCTTGGTGCAGCTCACATACAAGAGACTTTGCTTACATCACCAAACACAATCTTGAGGAGGAAGTACTAGAGGCATGACCGTTTTATAGGCCAGAATGGTGAGTGTTGGGGTGGGCTTGGGTTTGGATGCCAGGTACCTATGAAGATCTGCAGTTTCTCAGGAAACCCCAGAGGAAAGGAGTGTGTGAAGCAAGCTCAACTTGTCCCTGACGCTTGCTGTCAATTTCAGAGTCTTCTGAGTTATCTCTAAAGCTGGAAAATCTACAATCTGCCCACAGAGCTTGGTTGCTTCTTGGTTCAGACATTGTCAAGGACTTCTGCCTATCAACACTCAGTTGTTTCCTGAAGCCCAAAGGAAAAATAGGCTGGGACACCCTGGCAGGTCTAACCGTTTTGACAGCACAGTTCTCCCACCTGCATGACTCCTGACGACCTGCAAGTGGCAGTATTTCCAGGTAGAAGGGATGGGAAAATAATGGGACTTTACTGTCAAGATGATGGACCTGGTTTTAGACTGTATACTTGCTATTTCTGAGCCCCCTGGCCTTGGATAACCTGTGCAAGCCTCTGAGTCTTGGCCTACCAACATCTAAAGTGGGTGCTGAATCTGGGGATACTGCTCAGTGGCAGAGTGTTTGCTTAGCATGTATAAAACCCTGGACTCCATCCCCAGCACTGCCAGAAAACAAAATCAGTGAAGAGTTAAATTGTCAGATAAATAGACCAATGATAAATGCTTAAGACATGCGGGTGTGATCTGAATTAGGGTATGGGATTAGCTGGGTGTTAAGGTCTCTCAGAACTAGGATTAGGCTACTACATGATGCAGATCAGGTTAGTGAGGGTTCTTCAAGAGCCACTGTCTGCCAGGGTCAGGGGAGTTATGAATATTCCAGATTCCTTTCACATGCATCCCACTGTTGATTCATGAAGTTAGGATGCCACCTTGTGGTGAGAATTGTTCTGGGAGCCAGTGGAAACAGGGGTGCTGAATGAGGGAGTTGTTATCCTCCAGTCTTGGAAGTAGGGGGGATGACCTTGGGGTCACCTTAGAGTTGATTCCGGGTAATCTCTGATGCTGGAAGTCAAAAACAAGGAGCAAGCCTGGGGCTATAGCTCCGTTTGTAGAGTGCTTGCCTAGGAAACAAGAAGCCCAAGGTTTGATCCCTAGCACCACATAAAGTGGACATGATGGTGCATGCCTATAATCCTAGCACTCAGGATGATCAAAATTTCAAAGTCATCCTCAGCTGCACAACAAGTTTGAAGCCACCCTGTCTCAAAAAAATTGAGTGAACACATGTCAAGGTCTTACTTTATTAACTAGACAGGAAGACAAAGCTAGTTTATCAAAAGACATAAAAAGCCTGGGAGTTTGTTAGGAAATGGGGAGGAATGATGAGATCCAATTACCATGAAATATAAACTCCATTAATGTTCTACAGGACAAAAATGGTGTTTCCATGGTGGAGACTATCTTCCTATGGGGCAGAAAAGCATCACATGGCTTTAGTTTTATAGAGTTGCGTTTTAAAATCCTTGCATGCTCATCAATGGCGGACGTAAATATTCTCAGAAAGGTTTCAGTCTGAGGTCATCTTTGTGGTTCACTTCTAGGTTTTGAGCAACTTTGTTATATACAGTTGCTCCTCAGTTTGCAATGAGGTCCTGTTTCTGTGTGCTGGTTAATTTTTGTTGTCAGTTTGACACAGTCTAGCGTCACCTGTGAAGTGGGAACCTCATTTGAGGGATTGCACAGATCAGATTAGTCTGTGGTCATGTCTGTGAGGACCTATCTTGGTTGATTGATGTGGGAGGGCCCACTGTGGGTGGTGCCATCTCTGAGCAGGTGGTCCTGGGCTGTATGAGAGAGACCTAGAAAGTGAGCCTGTCAGCAGCAGCAGGAACCAGTCCTCCATGGTTTCTGTTTTAGTGAGTTCCTGCATGACTTCCCTCAATGATGGACTGGGATCTGGAAGTGTGACCCAAATAAGCCATTTCCTTCCCTAAGCTGTTTTTGTTCAGAGTGATTTATCACAGCAACAGAAAACCAGAATACACCATTGAGTTGAAAACATCTCAAATTGAAAGCATTTAGTATACCTAATTTGTCCAAAACCTAATAGTGTAGGAATGCAGCATATCACTACTTCAGGAAAGTTAAAAATTCGAAGTGTGATTTCTACCCTAAGGTGAAGCTGCAGTTCCGAGCCAGCGACTACTCGCACGCACTCTTGTCAACTGTCTATTGGATTCAGGCTCCCTGGGGTGAGCCTATGGAAGGTCTTGCTCTCTTTATACTTCTCTTTCTTTCCTGCCTCCCCAGCTCCCAGTAAACACCCAGCACACACAAAGCATTTGATAGCTATTTGCAGAATGACTGCAGCGTCAGGCTGGCAGTGAACACAACGTCAGCCCCGAGGTCACGGAATGCATTCCTTGGGGTGGGGGTGGGGGGAGCAACAATCTTCCGGTTATATTGTGTTTTGCTTGGCACAACAAAGCTGACTTTGAACTCCCTGTGTAACAGCACTGACTTGTTCTACACACTGTGGGCCTCAGTTGGAGGAGTGCTGAGTATGGGACCGTGCATCCACAAGCCCACCTGAGGACCTGTCTTCCCTTCAACCTCTTTCTACTCTTTCTAGAATCATTGGGCCAAAATTCTTTTTAATTGCCTGCAGAGCTATATTTAAAAAGATTTGTTTGTTTGACCTATTAGCCTTGCAACTTGTTGCTTGCTTGAGGGTGTGTATTTCAGTTTCTTTTATCTTTATTTTTTAAATAATGTTCCATAAAGACAATCCACACTGGCAGTGACAAAATTTATGAATAGAGTCCAAAGGCAACATCTGTTAACAATCCTCCTTCCCAAGGCTAATGCTACAGGGTAAACTAAGATTGGCAGTATGGTGCATACATCTAAGTTACTGGGTATGTTGGGTAGCCTGACAGACTCCTGAACCAGACTTCCTGGGTTCAAATCCTGGTTTCATCCTTTGCTGTATATGTGACCTTCGGCAAGTTTCCTAAGCCCCCTGTACCTTAGTTATTATGCTGTTTACCTTTTGTCAACTTGACACAAACTAGTCATCTGGAAGGAAGAACCTCAATTGAGGAATTTCCTCCATCAGATTAACCTATGGCCATGTCTATGAGGCATTTTCTCATTTGTTAATTGATATAAGAGGAGCCAGCTCACTGTGGGTGGTCCCATCCCTGGGAGGTGGGCTTGGACTGTATAAGGGAGGTAGCTTAACAAGCCAGGGGAAGCAAGCCAGTAAATAGCATTCCACCATGATTTCTGTTTCAGTTTCTGTCTCCAGGTACTTGCTTGAATTCCTGCCTTTGACTTCTCTCAAGGATGGACTGCAACTTGTAAGATGAAATAAACCTTTTCCTCCCAAGTTGCTTTTGATCATGGTGTTTTATCACTGCAAGGAAAACCAAACTAGAATGGTTGGCTCATTCACAAACTCAGATTAGTACTTGCTGGCTTATGTGGGCTTGGGGGCGTTATTCCTTGAATCCAAAATGTCTCTTCTAGGCTGTTTTAAATGCAACTGGTGGTGTTGCATGGGATGCCTGCCAGTCAGCAGGAGTGGGCCTTTGAATGGTTCACCTGTCCTTGGTTCCTGCCTTGCTGCTTGCTTCCTGGTCTGCTGTCATGTGAATGCTGTGATATGAACTCCTGTGGTCACTATGTGAGCTGTTCCACCAGGCCTTCTCTGCCATGGTGGATTGAAATCTTTTGAAACTGTAAGCCAAAATAAACCTTTACCCCTCGTGCCAGATAGTTTTTATCAACTTGACACAAACCGCAGCCCAGGAAGAGAGAATCTCAATTGACTTGTAGGCATGTCTGTGAGGCGTTTTCTTGATGGCTAATTGGTGTAGGAGGGCCCAGCCCACTGTGGGCAGTGCCATCCCTGGGCAGGTGGGCCTCAGTTTTATAAGAAAAGTACTGGAGCAAGCCAGTAAGCAGGGTTCCTCCATGGTTCCTGCCTTCAGGCTCCTTCCCTGAGTTCCTGCACTGGCTTCCATCAATGATGGGCTGTGACCAGGAGTTGTAAGATGAAATAAACCACATCTTCCCTATGTTGGTTTTGCTGTTTTATCACAGAAATAAAAAAAAAAAGCAAAGTAGGATACCCTTTAAATTATTTTTGTTGGGCTCTGTGGTGAGAGTGATGTGACAGTAACTAATACAGGGGGGTCACTGAGGGAGTGCATGGGCTTTACCATAACCTTGACTCTCCATGGGGCTCACTGAGGGAGTACTGGGCTTCACCATAATCTTGACCCTCCACTGTTTGTTTTGCTGTTGTTGTTGAGACAGGGTCTCATTATGTAGCCCAGGCTGGCCTCAAATTGATAACTCTCCTGCCTCAGCATCCTGAACACTAACTTCTGAGATTACAGGTGTACACCACCATGCCCAGCCCTCCAAGATCTCTCCCGGGAGCATTCTGCTCTAGCCTGGTCTGAGGTCAGGCTATCTCCACAGTTTGGTGGTGAGGACAGGGAGGGAATTGCTTTCACTTCCTGTGATGAAATCATTTTGAAAGCCTCCGTAGCTCTGTGGACTGTGGGGAGCAGTGCTCCTGGAGCCTGAGCAGCATTCTGCCAGTGGGTCTTCCCAAGCCCTGTTCAGGCATCAGGGATGGTGAAGGCATATTAATGATCCTGTATCTAGTTCATCATTCTTCACTTGTCACTGGTGACTGAGCCTCAGGCCAGTTTGAATGAAGGTCTTTCTGCCTGTAGCAGTGTAAGAATAAAGTTGTGGTTATCGTTTTAGATTTATTTTATTTTTTATTTCTGTGTATATGTGTGTACGCATGTCTGTGTGAATGCACGCCATCCATGTGTGGGTGCCCATGGAAGTCAGAAGAAAGCATCATCAGATCCCCTGAAGCTGGAGTTTAAGGTAGTTGTGAACCACTTATTGTGAGTGCTGAGAACTGAACTAGGTCCTACGCAAAAGCAGTACATGCTCTTAACTGCTGAGCCATCTCTTCAACCCCAGATTTACTTTTATTTTTGATTGTGTGTGTGTGTGTGTGTGTGTGTGTGTGTGTATCTGTGTCTGTGTCATATGTGTGCATATGCCCTCGGAATACAGAAGAGGATGTCAGATTCCTTGGAATTGGAGTTCCAGGCAGTTGTGCATGCTGGGAATGAAATTTGGGTGCTCTGCAAGAACAATATGAGCTCTCAGCTGCTGGGCCATCTCTCTAGTCCATGCAAGCTGCATTGTAATCGTCACAACACTGCTGCTTAAGGTCACCAAGCCTCTCCCATGAGAAACTCATTTTGACCAGACATCTATCAATCATTCTGTTACCTTTCTGAGACAGGGTCTCATGTATCCCAGACTGGCTTCCAACTCACTATGTAGCCAAGGATGACCTTGAACTTCTGATCCTCTTGCCCTCACTTCCTGAGTGCTGAACTTACAGGCATGTGCCACTATGCCTGGTCTATATGATGCTGGGGATGGAACCTGGGTCTTCACGCACATTAGGCAAGCACTCTATCAATTGAATCATCTCCTGACCCTCCTGTTGCCTTTAGTCAGTCCTGATGGTTTTCCTTTCTTCCTCCACTTCTTACATGGTTCTAATCCTCCCATCAGTACTTTCCTATTGATGCACAAATCATATTCCCTGAATGCCAGACTGATCTGTCAAGAGTCAGTGCCTTCATGGGGACAGAGATCAGGCAGCTCCTAAGAGCACAGGCTGTCATTCAAAGTCTTGGCTTTCTTTTCGGTCTGAAGTGCTGAGCCTGCCCTCAAACTATGAGTGTAGATCTTAAAACTTAGTATAGCCTTATTTTTGGAGATAAGGTCTCACTATGTAGCACTTACTGGCCTAGAACTTGCTATATAGACTAGGCTAGCCTCAAGCTCATAGTGCCTGCCTCTGCCTCCTGAGCGCTGAGACTAAAGGCATGTACTACTACACTAGGTCCCTTTTTGTGTTTTTAATACAAAACTCTCCCATCGATTTATCCATCTGTTTCTAGGCAGACCATAAATAACATCAACAACTAGCTCATTGATTTAAAACCTACCAGCTGGCTGCCCGGCAAGGCTGGACAGAGCATGAAGTGATGCTGGAGAGGCAAATGAGGTTGTACCTGCTTTGGGCTACAGGATCATGTCTCCATATGAGAAACAACAGTCTGGGAGGGCTCCCTGATTAGTGCTGCTCTCCTGGGTGGGAACCCACTTGCTCCCAGCATCAATCTTAGCTCCATGTGTGTACTGACTGGGTAGTGGCACTGGGTCCCAAGATGAAACGGAAGACTTGAACTTCATATCACACAAAGGGAAATGAGGCAGCATCACCCCCGTGGGATAACATAGCTCCCAGGTGGCAACTCAATCTGCCCTCCGTGTCCTGGGGTACTGGATGGGAGCCAAGATGCAGGCCGGCCTCTCTGAGCACAGATTCAGCAAGCTCAGGTGTTATCTTTTGGTATTTATTTATTATTTATTTACTTATTTATGAACGAGACGAGGGTCTCCATATCTACAAGTCCGTGGAGAAGGGAGCCTTACTATTTTATTTTTTTAAATTATCTTTATTTATCTTTGTATATGTGTGGGGGTGGTGGCGGTTCCCTTTTGGAAGTCAGAGGACAACTTGTGGGAGTTGGGGATCCAAGTTAGGTCGTCAGGCTTAGCAGCAAGTGCCTTCACCTACTGAGCCATCTCCCAGTCTAAGTCTTACTATGCTGCAGTTGAAGAGACCAGGCTGGCCTTGAACTCTCAGCAGTTCTCCTGCCTCTGCCTCCCAGGTGTTACACCACAGGTGTGCACCACCATGCCTAGCTCTTGCTGCTATCTTTTATTTAGACATTAAACATTTTTTATTTTTAAAAAATATTTTATTATTTCATGTGTGTGTATTGTCTGCATGTGTGTAAGTGCACTGGTGTCATGCAATGCCTGTGGAGTCAGAAGAGAACTGGAGTTACGGATGGTTGGTTGTTAACCACCATGTGGTGCTAGGAATTGAACCTGGGTCCTCTGCAAGAGTAGCCAGTGCTCTTAACCACTGAGTCATCTCTCCCCCTCTTGATTTTTTTTTTTTTTGAGACAGGGTCTCACTATGTAAAGTAGGTCAGGCTGGCCTTGAACTTGCTATAATTCTTCTGCCTTAGTCTCTCAAGTGTTGGAATTATAGGAACTGCCATGTTTGGCTTTTTTTTTCTTTAAAAAGATTACTTATTTATTTATTTACTTATTATTTTATGTGTATGAGTGTTCTTCCTGCATGTATGTAAGCGTACCCATATCATGCAATGCCCACAGGGGCCAGAAGAGAGCATCAGAGCCCCTTGGAACTGGAGTTTACAGATGGTTGTTGGCTGCCATGTGGGTGTTGGTAACCAAACCTGGGTCCTCTGCAAGAGCAGCCAGTGCTCTTAACCACTGAGTCATCTCTCCAGCCCCATCTTTATTTTTAGTAATAAAAATTTCCTGTGTTAACTCTTGACCTAAGAATACTAAGAATAACAGTCAGTCAAATATGTTCCCCTGTCACCTCAGCTCTGATCTGAAGAACACAGTGCTGGTGCCCTGCCCTGGTGGTATTTCTTCTTCAACTGTCCACCCAGCCGCCCTAGAGCTTGCTTGGGTCAGAGGTGTGGGGAATGGCTCCCTGCTTCTTTCAGGACCTTCCAGGTTCTTTAAAGTACTTTACTTAGGGACTCATGTATTCTATACTGGCTTTGAACTTGTATCTGGCCAAGGCTGACCTTGGACACTTGATTTTCCCATCTCTACTTTCCAGAAACTGAGATTACAGGCACATTGTATGCATTGTCATGCCCAGCTTGTATGTATATATGTGTTCGTGTGTTTGTGTCTAGGCCAGAGGTCAACCTTGGGTGTCATTCTCCCTTGTTTTTTGAGATAGTCTTTCACTGGCCTGGAACTTGTCAAGCAGGCCAGGCTGTCTGGCTAGTGAGCCCCAGGAATCCTCCTGTCTCTGCCTCCCTAGAACTAGGATTGCAAGTGCATGCTACCTTGCCTAGTGATCAAACTCATGCTTGTACTTTACCAATTGAGCTATTTTCTGTTGCTTTTGTTTTGAGACGGGGTCCATGTAGCTCAGGTTGGCCTCAAACTTGCTATGCAGTCAAGGATGACCTCGAACTTCTGATCCTCATCTGTCTACCTCCCTGGTGTTGTGATTAAAGACATATGCCACTATACCCAGTTTTGTGTGTTGCTGGGGTAGGAACCCAGGGTTTTATGCATGATAGGCAAGCAGTCTACCAACTGAGTCATGTCCCCAGCCCTTGAATGTGTCTGTAGCCAGGAGTGACTTGCTGCCAGCTTGGTCTTTCCTGTGTGCTCAGGACCAGCATTACCAGCATCACTGGGCATTGTTTTTATTGCAGTGTAAGAGCCTCCTAGGAACCAGGTCAGAATTGGCATCATCTGGACCCTTGCTGATCCATATGCACAGTCATCTGAGAAGTGCCGGGCGATGGGGGTGGAGTACAGCGCTGCCATTTGTTGATTCCAACTACTCTTTTCTGTGCAGACTATGCCTGAGCAGTTACATCATCTCCTTGGGCCATATATTTCTCTGAAAATGTTAGAATGTGTCAAGAAAAAATTGAGTCCAGTGTCCTGGGTTGATTACCTAGCACAGATTTTGAAGATTTGATGCTTCTGAAATATCACTGCCAAACAAACACTTGGAGAGGTTTTCTTGAGGCTGTGAAACATGGCGATGGTGATGAGGGCAGGCTTGACGTGGAGGTGAAGATCTGATGCCTTGAATTATGGGGACTAAGATGAATTTTGGGCTATGCTGGGAGGAAGCTCTCAGGACCAGTGGCCTAGACATAAAAGTGGCTCACCCTCATGTGCCTGTTAGGCCGTGACAGCTCTATTGTTTGGTGTTAATTACAGTTATGGGCTGGTCCCCAGGAGTGTTAGGAAAATACCAGTTACTACTTAAGTGTCATCAGTCAGGGCCTCTCTTTGCTGGGGTTATTGTTTTAAAATTTTATTATTTGTGTGTGTGTGTGTGGGGGGGTACTTGTTACTATGAATATGTGCATGTGTGTGAGGCTGTGTGTGATTGTGTGTGCACATGCATGTGGAGATCAGAGGTTGACATTAAATGTTTCTACCTTTATTTTATTTTAGTTTTTGAGACAGGGCTTCACTATGTAACCCTAGCCGGCCTGGAACTTGCTATTTAGACCAAGTTGGCCTCAAACCCACAGAGATCCGCCTGCCTCTGCCTCTTGAGTGCTGGAATTAAAGGTGTGTACCACCAAGGTTGGCTCTATCTTTATTTTTTGAGACACAATATTTCACTTTAACTTGAAGCTCATTGATTTGGCTAGACTGTGGCCAATGAGCTTCAAGGATCTGCCTGTCTGTCCTCTGGTGCCAGGATTACGGGCACATACATGCCACTGTCTGTGCTTGGCTTTTTATGTGGGTTCTGGGGATCTGAACTCAGGACCGGTCTGCTTGCTTGTGCAGCAGGTATCCTATTGATTGAGCCATTCTTCCAGTCCTTAATTTTACTGATTTGTGCGTGATGTGTGTTCACATGTGTGCAAGTGCTCGTGTACATGTATACTCATGCGCAGAAGCCTGAAGCTGATGTCACATGCCTTCTTCAATTGTTTTCCACCTTATATAATGATGCAAGGCCTCCTGATGAATCTGGAGTTTACCATTTTGGTTCTCTGTCCTGTGCACTGGGATTACTACACCCACTTGACCTTTATATGGGTTCTGGGGATCCTAACTCTGGTCCTTGACCCTTGTGTGGCAAGTACTTTATCTTGAGCTATCTTTTCAATCTGCGCGTGTGCGTGTGTGTGTGTGTACATGTGCCAATCCAAGTACATATACCCCATGCATGTGTGCAGAGGAGACACTGGGTGTCCTGCTCTGTCACTCTCTAGCCTACTCTGTTGACACAGAGTCTCTCACTGAGCCTGGAGCTAGGGTGGCAGCCAGTAAGTCCCCACGATCCTCCCATCTCTTTTCTTCACTGTGCTGTGGTTCATGGCTATGCCTGGCTTTTTACATCGATGCTGGGGATGTGAACTCAGGTCTTCTTGCTTGCACAGCAAGTCCTCTCACCCACTGAGTTATCCCCTAAGCCTCTAATGGGTCATTGTCAGTGCATCCCCGTGTGACCTGCAGAGCTGCTCCACAGTGGCAGATCTTCAAGGATGGGTCTGTATGAGAATTGCAGACACCATGCAGAGGGCAAACCTCCTCTATAGCCCCAATGCCTCTGAAAGGACTGCAAAACTATCATCTGGAGTCTTATCAAAATGAAAAGCGCGACCCAGGTGCTGGGTGAGGCCACCAGGTGCTGGTGGTCTGGGGACAACAGAGGGGGAATGTTGGAAGAGCATGGGCCCAGAAGTCAGATGGGCCAGTGCACCAAGCCTGATTCTGCCTTTGGTGTCTATGATGTTGGTCAAGTCTCTTCTCTGAAGTTCAGATTTCTCAGATGTAAAATGGGGATCACTTCTGTCTTTTACGCTCTTGGTAAGATTTTGAGGTAAGGTATAAGTTCCTTCCCACTTGTCGTGTGTGTGTGTGGGGGGTATGTGTGTATGTGTACACATGTGTCATAGTCTGCACCCCCAGCACTCCAGGTTCAGTTCAGACCTGTTTTTATCTTCTATAATGGCTCATTGTCTTTCTCATTCTGGTTTTAATAAAGGTTTATTTTTCCAAATGTGCAGTCAGGTGACCGTTTGTGCACCTTTGCTGCAGCTGGGGCATCTCCACCCCGTGTATTTCTGGTGTAAATTGCTTGAGCTCTGTGCTTTGAAGCAGTTTTCTGAGTCCTACACTGAGGAGCTCCTGAAGGGCTGCCTGGCTGCAAATCTTCAGTCTGAGACCACAGCTGGGTGACAAGCTTGTAGCTGGGAACGTCCTCAGAGTCTGACAATGTAGCATTGTCAAACAGGACTCGAGTGCTGAGCGTGTCCCACCTTTGCCTTTGGACACTTCCTCTTGGCCTGGCCCCAAGACTTGTCTACTGGGTCTTTGTCTTTCTTCTTGTTTTCCTTGGGTGGCATGGCCAAGCTCAGAGGACAGCAGCAACTGCAGCTTTGCTACGATGTCCAACAACAACAACACATCTTTTTTTTTTTTTTTGAGATAGGTTCGATAACCCTGGCGGGCCTTGAAGCCAAGGATGACCTTGAAGTTCTTTTTTGGTGTGTGTGCGCGCACGTGGTGTGGTATATGTACGTTTTGTGGGTGTATGAAAGTGCAAGTGTGTGCACATGCATGTGTGGGCCCCAGGTTAATGTCAGGTGTCCTTCTGGATCGCTTTCCACTTTACTTTGTGACAAGGTCTCTCGCTGAATTTGAGTTCACTGATTTGCCTGGGTGGCTGGCCAATGAGCTCCAGGGACCCTTGAGTTCCTGTACCCCATCTCCCTTTGCCTTTCGCGGTGACAAGCCCAGCTTCTTCACCAGTTGTGGCGAAGCTTGACCATGTAAAGTCTACTCACCATGTTTAAAATGAAAGCAGCCGAAGTGCATGACTTTGGTGAACTTTCAGTTTTATTAGAAATATATTAAGAGAAGAGTCAAGAGTCCACACCTTGCAGAGGCCACAGGTCATGTTGGTTCTGCGATGATCTTCCAGAGCTCCTGCAACAGATACAGAAGTGACAGGGCCTGACTGTGCAGTTGGGACTGTCATAGCCTTATTCAGGACATGCAGAGAAGAAAAGCTTGAGGCCAGGGCACAGAGGCTCTGGCTATTCTATGGTAGCACAGTATTGGGATGTCACAGTCACAAGGGAACAAAGGAATAGTAGCATGTACTCATGGTCTCTCCCCTTGGAGGCCTTGCCCACTGTGGTCTATAGCTGTTCCAGTTCCTAAGGGGCGAGACAGGGAGCAAGAAGGCCAGACCTGCCTGATGCCACTGAGGCCTGATCTCCATGGCCAAGAAGCAGAGAACAAAAGATGCCAGTTCTCTATCTCTGGATGTCTGTGACTCTAGCTCCTGGTAATTTTGTGGGTAATTTTGACTTTTCAAATTTACTGTAAGTGCTGGGTTTAAAAGCTGCCTGTCTTGGGTGTTTGTTCCTAGGAATGTTCACTAGGACCACAGGCAAAGGACATGTGGAATGGCACCGGGCACATGCTATCACTGCAGGGTGGCTATCAAGGGCTTATATCTGGGGTCGCACTGTGCTGGGCCAGAGGGGCAGAGTGATGATCCGAGCCTTCTGCTCTATCTGCACAGTGCAGATGTGACCACTACAATGATGGTTAATACTGACTCTCAATCTGAAGGGATCTAGAATCATGAAGGGGACAAACCTCTGTGCATGTCTGTGAGGGAGTTTCGAGGTTAGGGTGGCCAAGGTGGGAAGACCCATCCTAATGTGGGTGGCACGATCCCATGGGTGGGTGTCCTGGCTTGGAAGGGGAGAGCCAGCCTCATTTCTCTCTGCTTCCTGACTGCAGGTGCAATGTGACCAGCTGCCTCATGCTCCTGCCACCAGACCTTCTCCATCACGATAAACTGTACTCTCAAACTGTGAGCCACAATAAACCCTTTCTTTCTTTACATTTTTAAAAATTTTATGTTTATGTGTATGACTATTTTTGCCTAGATGTATGTAAGTGCACCGACGAGTGCAATGCCCAGGGAGGCCAGAAGAAGGCACTGGATCACCTGAAACTGGAATTACCTACAGTTTTAGCCGCCATGTGGATGCTGGGAACTCAACCTGGGTCCTCTTACCACTGAGCCAGCTCTCCAGCCCCTCCCTTTCTTAAGCTGCTTTTTTCAGGCATTTTGTCACAGCAGTAAGGAAAGTAATACTACAAGGATCACCCAGGCCCTGCCTTAGGGTCTGCAGCCTACCAAGTTCCCTTCTACCAACTTCTGCGCCAGAGTCACATTCTACTTCCTATAGGCTCTTATGTTTGAGCACTGAGTTCTCAGCTGGTGGTGCTGTCTGGGAAGGTAGTGGAACCTTTAGGAGGAGTGGAGACTTGCTGGAGGAAGTGGGCCACTGGGGGTGGGTCTTAAGGCTTTATTGCCAGGCCCTACTTCCTCTTCACTTTGTTTCCTGGGGGTGGATACAATGAGACCAGCAGATCTGCTCCCGTTGCCATGCCTTCCTTGCCATGATAGAATAATTCCTCTTAAACTATAAGCCAGAACCAACCCACCTTTCCTCCCTTCCTCCCTCCCTCCCTTCCGCCTTCCCTCCCTCCCTCCCTCCCTCCTTCTTTTCCTTCCTTGATTCTCTCCCTCCCTTCCCTCCTTTCCCTCCTTCCTTCTTTCCTTTCAGGTTGTTTGAGGGTCTACACTACACCACCTCTGGTCAGGGTGACTGTGCAGAGTGGGTCAATCCCTTCAGGGGTCACAGACAGTGCCAAATCTTTAGCCTCTGCTGGGCACAGGACTATAGGGCTGGATGTGGCCCATCACCTCCTTTGTTGCCCACCACCACCCACTGCCCTCACAAGGCCAGATCTACCAGCTGCCGGATGCGCTCGTAGATGAGCAACTGTGGGAAGGAGGCCTCCACAGGCTCTACCATGAAGCGCAGCCTGCTGTCAGCCAGCTTCTCCAGAGCGTTCAGGGAGGCACGGAAGTGATCATAGGCTTCACACGTGACGTCCAAATGTCTCAGCGTGAAGTTGAATCTGCAGACAGACAACAAACTGCCGTCACAACCGGGTTGCCGGGTGTGGGGGGGGCTCTGCTGCTTCCTCACAACTCGCTCATTGCATGCCCTGAGCTCGTTTCTCATGGCTGGATTTTGTCTATTTTGCATTCAGCCTTTGAGCAAATGCCTTCCTGGAGCTACACAGCAGCCTGGGAGGCGAAATGGCTGCCGACCCCCTTCAGAGACATAGTAGTCAGGGTTTAGGAAGCTGAGGCCATGCATCCAAGATGACACTCCTGGAAAGACAGAGACCTGCAAACTGATGCCAGGGCAGATCTGCTGGCCCGGCCTGCAGCCCACACAGAATCTCTAAGTTGCTCCAGAACTATCTATGGAATGAGGGAACGAGAGGCTGTGGCAGAGGGAGGAACAGAACATGCTGGGAGCAGAGGACATTACCAGGAGGCTGAGGATGGGGGTGGGGGCAGACCTGACTTCCCAGGCTCTGTCATCTGCACATTTCAAACACTGGTGTCTGCCAAGAGATTCACCTGGAATTTGAACTTTTCATTTTTCCTTCTTCTCCCTTTTGCTTTTCCTATTTTTTCTTTCTCCCTTTTTCTTTTTGTATGTGTGTGTGGTGTGCATGTGTTATCATGTTCCTGTGTATGTGTGTGTGTGTGTGTGTGTGTGTGTGTGCATGTGTGTGTGTGTGTGTGTGCATGAGAGAGAGAGAGAGAGAGAGAGAGAGAGAGAGAGAGAGAGAGAGAGAGGCAAAGGTTGATACTGGGTTCTATCACTTTCTACCGTATATTTCGCGGCAAGGCCTCTCACTTGAACCCAGGGCCCCGTAGGTCAGCAGGCCACCACACCTGCACCTAGGTAGGTGCTGGATCCTTATACTTGCATCTCTGCAGTCTCTCCTTTTTCTTTCCCAAATCTTTTATTATAAAAAAATCTCAAACACCCCAAAGAGTAAGAACAGTGGAACAAATTACCACGAAGCTATCAGCCAGCTTCAGCCACCGCTGACTTCTGACCACTCTGTCCTCTGTGTTCTAAGAGGCTTTCCCATTCCCCCATTAACAACCAAATGCCAGACATCCCAGCATTTCTCCTGCAAATATGTCAGTGTGAATCTGGAAAACATAATGACTCTTCCCTTAAAGTAAATTTAACAACTTTTAGTTTAGTTTTTTTTTTTTTTGAGACAGGGTCTCCCTGAAGCCCCAGCTGGCCTGGCACTCGCTACTTGGACCAGGCTGGTCTTGTGCTCAGAGATCCTCCTGATTATGTCTCCTGAGTACTGGGATTAAAGGTGTGTTTCACCATGCTTGGCTGGTTTTTTTTTTTTTTTTGTCTTTTTTTGAGAGAGGGTTTCCCTGTAGCCCCAGCTGTCCTGGAACTCACTATGTAGCCCTGGCTGGCCTTGAACTCACAGAGATCCACCTGCCTCTGCCTCCCGAGTGCTGGGATTAAAGGCGTGCCACCATGTCCAGCTAGTATTTTGTTTTTTTAAGGCTCTATTTTATTTTTTAAATTTTTAAGTGAATTTGTTGTGATTTTCATACAATATAATTTGATGGTATTTAGATCCCTCTCCGAAGCCACATCTCCCCTTACTGTCCCCCACTCAATTTAATATGTACTCCACTGTATACACAATATGACCTATAAAGTCTGATTTGAGCCCTCAAATGTCCTTAAGTGTGGGTCCATCCACTGGAGCCTGGTTAACCTACCAAAAGTCCCATCCTTGAAAGAGACTGTCTCTGCCCCTCCCAGCAGCCATCAGTTGCCAACAGATCCTCAGGTAGGGTTGGGGCCTCTTACCCACCTCCCCACATCTATGATATTTTATTTTTAGTTACGTGTACGCATGTATGTTTGTGCGTAGAATATATACTGAGAACAGGTGCCTGTGGAGGCCAGAAGAGGGTGTTGGATCCCCTGGAGCTGGAGTTATAGGCAACTGTGAACCACCTAATATGGGTGCTGGGAACTGAATCTGGGTCCTCTGGAAGAGCAGAAGTTTGTGCTCTTAACTGCTGAGCCATCTCTCGAGCCCCAAAGGTTTCTGTTTTTAGGTAAGTCCTGGAATTCACTATGTAGCTGAGGCTGGCCTTGAGCTGCCTCTGCCTCCCAAGTGCTGGGACTACAGGTGTGACACACCCAGCCAAACAATGATTTTTTAAACATTGCTTACAGCATCCAATTCTTCCTGACTGCTCTAAATTTCTTGTTTATAGACTACACCGTGAGGACAGAAATGAGGCTCCTTTGTTTCTACTGGTCAGTGTGTGTCTGAAGGAAGAGCTTGGTGTAGCTGGGTAAACAGTGCTGTGATGAACATAAGAGAGTGCTCAGCTTCAAACCAAAACCCTGTGTGGAAGAGGCAAAGCAACCTCCGCACATGACCTTATGGAGGGCACAAACACACAAAGGAACCTGCTGCTTCCACAGAGGGATTTTCTTCATTCTTATTTTTGCTTTGTTTTGTTCGGGCTTTTTGGGCCAGGGTCTTCCTGTAGCCCCAGCGCTAGCCTGGCACTCATTGTGTAGACTAGGCTGGCCTCAATTTCACAGAGATCTACCTGCCTCTGCCTCTCAAGTGCTGGGACTAAGGGGTGCGCCACCATGCCTGGTCTTCATTCCCTTTTTTTTTTTTTTTTTTTTTTTTTTGTCTTTTTGAGACAGGGTCTCCCTGTAGCCCCAGCTGACCTGGAACTCACTGTGTGGACCAGGCTGGCCTTGAACTCACAGAGATCAGCCTGCCTCTGCCTCCCGAGTGCTGGGATTAAAGACGTGCACCACCTTCATTCCTATTTTCAATAGCAGCCATTTTAGCCTTTCATTCTGATCTTTCATTTTTAGGTTTTGTTGAAGATACAGGAATACAGAAAACTTCCCTTTTCACAGACAAACAAAACACAAGTGATACTAATGGCAGAAGGCAACAGACTCATTATACAGAAGAGACAGCGTGCTGGGCCCATGGTGAGGGGGTGCTCATCTGGCACTACCTCACTGTGGCGTGGACTGCACCCCACCCCCACCCCCACCCCAATGTCTCTGTCTTCCTTGCTCCATTTGAAAACGGGGCAGGCTGTGCCTCACAATAGGATCTAACAGACTAAACGAGGGGATGAGGTGAGGGACTAGCTCCAGCCCAGCACACAGTAGGTGCGTGATAAATGCAGTGAGTGCAGCGGGAGCACAGGGGAAGGACGGGGACAGCAGCAGCATCACCTCCTCTCCACTGACAGGATGGCTGTGCAGGCATTCTTCAGTCTGCGCACCAGTCGGGAAAGCGTGTTAAACAGGGCGTCGGTTAGGTCATCATCGTAGAACACTGTGGAAAGGTGGGGAAGATGTGACTAACGGGAGAAACCCATTCAGAGGGGCTTGGCATACCATGGAGTGGATCCTTATCATCACAGAACAGCAGTAGTTGTGGTAGAATGTTCTAGAAGGATGCTTCTAAGATGTTTCTAAGGTGGAGAGCGAAATTAGCTCTCACAGTTCTAGCTAGAGTAACTCCATCTGGCAGCAAGTGGCCATGAAGCTGTTCCACAGGCCAGACCACAACAAAACCAAGCCAGCCTTCCTGTGGCTGGAGAGTGCCTGAGACCAACAGAAGTCTGCTAAGGGCAAGAGCAGAGTGCTGCCAGAACAGAGAGCAGTGCTCTGAAGCAACCAGGTCTGCATCACTTCTGTGTGGACTCAGAGCTATGTACAATAAGGGTTTGTTGAGTGTAGCAACTTTGGCCATCTACTGCTCAATAAGTAGCTCTGAAAAACTTGCCTTACTTGCCAAGATGAACTTGAGTCATTCTTTGGGCTGTCAGTGCCTCCCAGTGCACGGCAGGTGCTAACTGGACATCTCCCTGAAGTCATGAACCGGTGCGGAGGACTCAGTGCAAACGAGGGGACATTATGTGCCACAGGTAATGACTAGGACATACCTTCAGCTGCAAACAGCACGGTAGTGTGATCATACAGGTCAGCGATGTCCTCCTCCGACCAGCTAAAGGGGACGTTGGGATCTACCAAAGAAGAAATGGCTGTGGTTCATTCCTTCCTCTGCTGGCCATGACTCTCAGTGCAGACTGACTGAAGGAAACTTTAGGACAGGAGACAGGGCTGGGGCAAGCTGATCTGCACCCTAGTGCCCCAGGTTTGAGACAGCCACACAGTAAGGGCAGCCCTTCCTGCCAGTGAGGGGTAGGTGGATTCCACCTACTGCTGGGCCAGCAGCCCTGGGAGAACATTATCTGCCTGCCACCATCCAAATTTACTTGCTGTGTGATCCCATGAAACTGGCCACACCTCTCTGGGTTTTCAGTTTTACATTTATAAAAAGGTCTAATGAAGCTTTCCTCAGAGGACTGCAGGGAAGATTAAAGAAACCACACTCACAAAGTGCTTAGCAGATGACAGGTGTTTAGGTCAGAGTTTCCTCTGACAGGAAAAAAGAAGCCTCAGTACAAACAGCAAACATCCACATCTGATCGTTGGTGGAGAGTTTAGAAACTCTCTCATCCACTCTGTTTCTTGGCATGACTGTTTCCTGGGAAATGGTCTAGGCCCCAGACTTGGGGTACACCCTGGCCTGAGTGTTGTTCTCCACTCTCAGTTCAGGCCTGACCACATCCACCCCATGGGGGTGGGGGCTAAACAGCGACATGGGGTCAAGGGCCTAGAGTGTGGCAGGTGTTCAGAGAACACCAGTGGGGGCTCAGAAGCCACATGCTATGGGGCTGTGGAAGCAACTGGGACTCTGTAGTTCAATCAGGCCACAGAGTTAAGACCTCAGGTATCAGAGGAGCCACTGAACCAAGGGGCCCTGTAAGAAGCCCTCACCTGTGCAGAGGTCGTCCTTCAGCCAGTCCAACTCCTTGACCTTAACCACACCACCTGCAAAAGCAGAGACATAACTCCCAAACTATACCCAAGTGGGAGGAACACACTCTGACCCTCCCATGCCTCTCCCCATCTAACCACGCACCCGTACTTTCCCATAGTCCCTTCCATCTGCCCCCCTCTTCCATCCTCTCTCAATCCCTCTCTCTCTTCCCAACGTTTTGGGCACTCAATATTGGCAAGTCTACTGACACAGAGAATATAAAAATTTATCAGTCCTGGTCACCACCCCTGGGGACTGGCTACTGACTCTTCCTAGGAGGAGCTGGCAGGTCAACAGATGACTATAAGAGCACATGGTTAGCTATGGCTAAAAGGTTGAGCCAAATCATGGAAAGGAACCTGTCCTAAGGAGGTTAGGAAGTCCTCACACAGCATGGCCAAGGCCAGATCATCTGTGCTTGGAAGCTATGCTAAACCAAGGATGCTCCTAAGTCTTCCATTCATCTAGTACAAAGGAACCCACTCCCCATAACCCCCTCACCCAACCATTCCAGTGACTCCCACTTGCCTCCCTCACTGCTGGTCCTTACCTCCAGCAGTAGCCAAGTGGCTATTGAGGGCAACGTTTCGCTGGCACATGGCCAGGAGGTCTGTGCCGACATCTGGAATGACAAAAGGGCACACATGGGTTGTTAGGACATGTCTCCAGGGTTTTTCTGGAGAGCAGAGCTGCCTCTAGGGTCCTGGCTGCAGAGATGAGCCACACCTCTCCTCCAAATTCTGTTGCTGAGACTGAACATGAGCACTGCAGGGTCTTTCAAATGACTTTTCCTAAGTGAAAAACTTTCAGCCTGCTGGACATGTGTTCCAGAAAGACAGAGCAAGGCTCCAGAGTTTACTGAGCATACAAACTTTCAGGGCCCTTCCTTTCTATCTTCACTGTCACCCTGGGAGCCAGTGCTGGGACCCTTACTCCACTGAGCAATCAGAGCAAGCCCTGTAACCTGGGAGTGTTAACACTTGTGCTCTGAATCTAGGGTCTCTGACTCCAAATTCAGGCTCCATGGCACCCTGAAAGCTGAGTGAGGTCAGAAGGGTATTTGACAGCATTGATTCAAACAGGCTGAGTAGGGTCGCCAGCCGTGCAGTGTTCCTATCTTTGGTCACCACTCTCCACCTCCCCCAGTTGCCTCTGACCTGGAGGCATAGCTGATGATTGTGGAAGTTGACTCAGTGCACTGTCTTCTCACAGGGACTCAGTGCTTTGCTAGAAATGAACTTTTACTTAACAGAAATATGTATGCATGTGTATATGTATGTGGAGGGTGGAGAATGCCTTATGAAAGATATCTGCAGGATCCACTGTAGGTATGGGTGCCTCCAGGCACTTAGCACAAACTCCCTGGGGACCAGACAGCACAGACCCCAAGGATCACACAATCTGGTGGTGGGAGCTAGCTCACCAGAGGAATGGATCCAGTCCTTCTGCTGGGTGAAGAGGACATCACTGGGGTGTACTGGACTGCACATGGCTGGCTCAGCAGTTTGCAAATCTTTTGATTATTACGTGCTGGGGACTGAACCCAGTACGCCCCCCCCAGCCCCTCGATGCTATGTAGGTGATTCACACTGAGCTATTCTCTAAGCCTCCAACTATCACAAGAAAGCTTTCATAGAATTCTGATGTATGCACCTCTGGAGGAGTGGGGAACCAGACCAGGAGCCCTGAAAAGCTCCCCAGGGCATAGTCTGTAAAACACCCACACGATAGCAGCCTGGAAGTCTGGGTCCACTGGGCCTAGAGTCTCGTGTGTGTGTGTGTGTGTGTGTGTGTGTGTGTGTGTGTGTGTGTGCACGCGTGTGGGATACAGGTGGAGAGATGCCTGCTTCTCTTGTAGGACCTGGGTTCCATTCCTAGCACCCGTGTCAGGTGGCTTACAACTGCCGTCTTCTGTCCTCTGTGGGCACCTGCACTCATATGCACAGACCCCCACAGATCTGCATCATTTAAAAATAAGCCAGGCATGGTGGTACATGCTGTTAGTCTCAGTACTTGGGAGGCAAAGACAGGAAGATCTCTGAGAGCCCAGCCTGGCCTACCTACAGAGATCCAGACCAGGAAGGGCTACATAGTGAGACCTTGCTTCAAAGAAAAAAAAAGAACAAAAAGAAAAACATGATAAAATTACAACAAGTCTGCAAAGACTAGCACACACGTGTATAGAGCACACACGTATATATAGCACACACATGTATATATAGCACACATATGGACACCCACACTTGAGTGGTTAAAACTGATTTTCTTTGCAAGTTGCTGGGGCTGTGAATTGCTTGTTTGTGCTCTGCTGAACTCCCAATTCTGTACTTGACCTGCTAAAGGAACTTAATACATTGCATACTTCTGAATAGCTCCGAGGATCGTGAAATTATGAGTAATTTTTATGTTCTGTTTTACAAATTTCCCAAAGAACAGGCCAGGTTTCTATCTTCAGGGACAAATGATAAACTGGAGTGTAAGGCCTATGCCAAGGAACAGTCTTGGGGGTTCCTTGGCTATTTGCTTTTTCTTGGTGTATGGGCAGAGAAGGGGCACCGGACACTTGATGCCCAGTGATCTGGTGGCCACAGGGTGACACTGTGGTGGCTAGGCATGGACAGCTATTTGAACATCAATGAGGAAAACAAATAGAGAAGGGAGAGAACAAGGGGAAGGTTCTAGCAAAACCCACAGCAGCCAGTATCCAAATCCTGGTGTCCTTGCTGGTTTTTACAGCAGTACACACTCTGTGAGGCCCACCTGTACAATAAACTGTGCGTGCCACGGTGGCTGCCACGATGCTGACAAGCCCCGTGCCTGCCCCGAGCTCCAGCACCGTGCGTCCCTGGAAGAGGTCCCTTTGGAACAGGATATAGTCTGCCAGTAGCAGGGCACCCCGCCACACCTGGAGGAGAGAGGACAAAGAACCACAGGTGACTTGAGGTTCTGGAAAGACCCCCCCGGGGCTACTGGAAGTGGACAGGGCCTACCCACCTGCTTGCCTACATCCTCCAGGGGCGTGGCCATGGTGTGCTCTGGATGGGATGAAAACCAAGAGATAAACAGCCACAGTGAAAATGGAGGTGCACAGAAAGTGGGGGTGGGAGATGGAGGGAGTTTTGTGGCAGTCTGTCAGTGTGGCCAGATGGGTGAAGGAGTTAAACATTTGGGAGAGAAGTAGAAGCTGGGGGGTGGGGTCTGAGCATCACTGAGGCCAGCCATGTGGCCCACCCCAGTTCAAGTCACTGGGTTACTGTCCGGTGGTGGCCTGGAGACCAGGGCCATATCAGGTCTGAACCAGTCACATATGTCTGAACACACCTATCACACCACACTAGGCTCAGGAACTGCCATTTTACAATCGTAAACTAGTTATACACTAATAACCCCAGCTCCTCCCAGAACATTTTTTTATGCTTAGGACATACCAGAAGCTATCAAAGTAAGTTTCAATTTGTATCTTTTTAAAAAAGCTCAAGAGGTGAGTGTTAAGTGTAGTCTCAAGTCCAAAATCTCTTAGGACAAAATTTTGGTTTGGGGAGGAAGGGAATAGAAAGAGGTCCCAAAGAGAAAAAAACACCCCCAATGCTCTTATTTGTTTTCAGTTTTCTTTTTTTCTTTTTTTTTGTCATTTTGAGGCAGGGTCTCCCTGTAGCCCCAGCTGGTGGCCTGGAACTCAAGGTGAGTGCTAAGTGTAGTCTCAAGTCCAAAATCTCTTAGGACAAAATTTTGGTTTGGGGAGGAAGGGAATAGAAAGAGGTCCCAAAGAGAAAAAAACACCCCCAATGCTCTTATTTGTTTTCAGTTTTCTTTTTTTCTTTTTTTTTGTCATTTTGAGGCAGGGTCTCCCTGTAGCCCCAGCTGGTGGCCTGGAACTCACTATGTATACCAGGCTGGCCTTGAACTCACAGAGATCTGCCTGCCCCTGCCTTCTGAGTGCTGGGCAGGCTTGTTTCTATTTTTTAAAGACAGGGTTTCATTCTGTAGCCTAGGCTGGCCTGGAACTCATTATCTACTTAAGTTTCAAAAGCGGAACCTTAAGGGCTGTCAAACACAAACACAAGCACAGCAGCAAAGCTTCCAGAGCCCACTAAACTTACAAATCAAAGCATCACAAAAACAGAGGAGCAAGCTGTGTGTGGTGGTTAGCGTCTGTAATCCTAGCACTTGGGGTTGGGGGTAGGAGGATTGCCATGAATCTGAGGTGAGCTTTGGCTAAAGAGTGAGATCCTGTTTAAAAAAAAAAAAAAAAAAAAAAAAGTGAAAATTAAAACAAAACAAAACAAAGGGAGGGTGAGATGGCTCATTGGGTAAAGGTGCTTGCAGAACAAGCCTGACAGCCTGAGTTCGATCCCCAGAGCCCACATAAAGGTGGAGGGAAAAAAACCAACTCCACAAAGTTGTCCTCTGAACTCCACGTGTGCCACAGTATGAGAAGTTACGCATGTGCGCTTGTACATGCACAAACACACCAAAAACCAAAAACAAAGAAAAACAAGAGCAAAACCCAAAAGTAACTGTCCCTGGCACCTTGGGCTGACCTGATTAAACAACAACCTGCATTCCCTTCAGAAGGTCGTAAGGGATGCGGGGCATAACATGTGGCCAGTGGTTAGAAGCCAGAAGAGAAACACACCCAACCTCATAATAACACATTCCTCTACCGTGTACGGATGGGCATCCATGAAACAGCCTGGGGTTTGCACCTAGAGACCCTACTGGAAGACCATGCAGGCTAGTGACTAGCAATTCACCACAGGGGTAAAACATACAGAAAGCTGAGAGGTACAGATAATTCCTACCTTATACTCTCTACTCCGGTGGAGGAAGGAAGTCTCCAGGAGTGAGAAAGGCCCCAGCTACTTCCCTACTGGTGTGACCAAGGACAACTGCTAGTGAGGACCATGCAGGGTAACTGAAAGCCCAGTTTAAATTACAGATTTATTGGTCTTCTATTAATGTTAAAAGTAGGTGGACTTGGGTGGATGCCGGAAGGTGGCATGCCTGGGTTCCTGGTGCCTCTAGGCATATCAGAGGCAATAAATGTTAATAGACATAGATAGAAAACAATACAGGTTAAAGAGATTAAGCTTGATTGACGGGTGGGCAGCTGTCTCCCTTGAGTAAACCATGTACATTTCTCTCCTGGGCACAGAAATTGTCCACCCATCCAAGAAGTAGATGCAGAAAGAACCCAAGAGTCAGGTGTAGGCATAGTCTAGGAGGCGGGTCTAGGCATAGCCTAGCAAGTGGGTGGCTAGCTCCCCACTGGCCCTAGGCCAGACTAAGCTGCTAGAACCAGCCCCACTGTTCATCGGCCCCATGTTCATCAGGGTGAAGAGAAGGCACAGAGGTCTTATAAAAGTGCCCCAGGATGAGACATCAGATAATTAATACAAAGATAAAGTCTTTTCATGCTGTTTTAAACATCGGTAACAGTTTACCTTAGTATCTTCTTAGTTGTAAACTTCTGCAATCACCTGACACTCTCTCTGAATGAATGTCAAAGAAGTTTCAGAGTGCTTCACCAAGGTTATCTCCTTAACTCCACTACTTGTTATGGGATGGTGGTTTGGGACTGCACGCTGTCATCCTGCCCATCCTCTGCAAAGAGGTTTTATTATATAGAGATAACAATGCTAACCTTAAGCATTTTATGGAGCTGGTACCCATATACTAAGTATACCTAAAGGCTTACAGATAAAAAAAACCCAGTTCACAACTGGTATGAAGCCTCTTCTTGGCACTTTATGGTTGGTTAGACACAGCTGATACCCTGAAGGTGATTTTTAAAAAAAATCTGCAACAGCCTGGGCCTATAAATGCTATAACATGGGCTGGAGAGATGGCTCAGTGGTTAAGAACACTGGTTATTCTTGCAGAACAGCACCCACATGGCAGCTAACAACTGTCTGTAACTACAGTTCCAGGGGATCCGACAGCCTCTTCTGTCTTCTGTAGGAATTGCACGACATGGTACACTTACCTATATGCAGGCAATACAGGAATACACATAAAATAAAAATAATAAATACTAAAAAAAAATGCTATGCATAAAACAAAGATGACCTTTTTTTTTTTTGGTCTTTTTGAGACAGGGTCTCCCTGTAGCTCCAGCAGTCCTGGAACTCACTATGTAGACCAGGCTGGCCTTGAACTCACAGAGATCTGCCTGCCTCTGCCTCCCAAGTGCTGGGATTAAAGGCGTGCGCCACCATGCCTGGCTAAGGGTAATCTTTGAGAGTAAACACAAACATTCCCAAAAGCCATAAAGTTGTCAAGAATTCCAAAGTGAGGGTTGGGTTACCTTCCTAGGTGTTGCTGGATAGGGAGGCCTTAGAGGCCCCCCAGTATAACAAAAGCTATTGCCATTCATGGTGGCTGTGCTGCAAAACTAGATGGTAAGACCCTACTGTTGAAGAGGTTACAGGTTTGGTTGTAGGACCTGGAGAACTAGGGTGAGGCTGAATCAAAAGTGCTCCTCCTTGTGGGTTAGCTCTTGTAGGGCTGGAAGGTGCTACTAAAGTTGCTGGGGAGAATGATGGCCTGCTCCGCTGTGAATTCAGGATGCTTCATGATGGAAGTGCCAGTTAGTTCAACAGTGGTGCAGTGGTTATGGATAGAATCAGCTTTCTGATTGAACTCCACGCTGGCTCCACAGGGAGAAATTCAGAATTGGTACTGAGAACTTAGACAAAAACCTGTGGTCAGGGAAGTCACAGGTCTCAGTGGAGAAGCCATTGCTATTGGTTTGGTAAATAACTAATATAGCTGCCGAGGTGCTTCCCAACATTTGTTTATAACCATAGATTACGACTGTGGTTAGTGTTCATTTAAATATTTTTCATTTCTAGTTTCCTTTCTTTTCCTTACTTGTGTTTTGTAGCAGAAAAATAGTACCACCAAGACTCGCTGTCAGCCATGTTCTAGAGACAGAGGGATGACTGGAAAGACATCAGGGTTTGCATACCCCTGGAGTTAGAGAAAAACTGATCACACCCTGCCACTTCCTTCAAGGCTCAGGGACCACCGTGGAAGAGTGGGCAGAAAGGATGTAAGAACTGGGGAAATGGGTGAAGACTTACATAGCAATTTCCTCCAAAATACAACATTCCATCTGTGAGTTTCCTTAAGACACAGGATGTTCTAAAGGGAAATGAAACATTTCATCCTGTAGGAAGCTCATGAAAACTTAGGAAGTAGAGGGGACAGAGAGATGACTCAGCAGTTAAGAGCACTGGCTGCTCTTCTGGAGGACTGGGGTTCGGTTTTCAGCACCTACATGGCAGCTAACAACTGTCTGTAACTCCAGTTCCAGGGGAATCTGATGCCCTCTTCTGGCCTCTGTGGGCTTTGAAGGACATGGGCACACTTACACACCTGCAGGCAATATACTCACACACATCAAAAAAATAAAATAATATCAGGAAATAGAGATGGAGGCCAACTTGGTCTACATAGTTAAGTTCCAGGTCAGCCGAGGCTACTGGGAGACCCTATCTCAGAAACAACACTCAGGAAGAAAACAGCTCAGAAGCTTCTGCAAGGCCCGGAAACTGAGCAGATTCACTAGGCCCCTCCCTCCCCAGGCTTAAATAAGCCCTCTGAGAAACCTTTCAGGCCAGCAGAGCTGCCTGGGAGGCTCAGGTCAGCCAGGCTGCCTGGAAGAGACACTCTAACCTGTTGAGCTGCCTGCAGGTTGTGCAGTGAGCTCCAGGCTTCCTGTTTTCCTGAGCTGTAAACCCTGCTGGTGATGCAGCTGTCTTGGAGTCATTTCTGCTCCTGTAAGTAACCCCTCACCCATACTCCAGTGAGTAATCCCAATAAAACTCACTGGTTCACCAAGTTGGACCTTGGTGGTTAATTTAATTTGGTCTGTCATCAGTTCCCTAACTGTGATGAGTTCACATCACCTGAGAAATAGTGTCATAATACCTGGGGTTGTCAGACCCCTGCTCTGCCCATTCAGCTGGGGCTATGGGGTGCTTAGTGTTGCCTCTGAGTCCTGTCAAACCACCCTTCCTGGACCTTATCATCTCTCCTTCTCACTGGCCTGCAGCCCCAGCTTCTGCCCCATCTGATTGGCCCACACCAGGCTGCAGAGGACTGATGTCTCCCTCTTTCCTCACACTCTGGCTTCTGAGTCTCCTGTGGCCCCCTATCCTGACCTTCACTTCTGTATGCTGGGTTAGAGAACAAGGAAGCAGGAGGTGGCAGCAGCAAGTTGTCCTGGGACAGCCTGGAATGTGCTAGAAAGCAGAGGTTGGCAGCCTGTACTCAAGGAAGAAGGCACAGCCCAGCAGGAACCCAGAAGTGAGGAGTGCGTGGATGAGTGCAGGGTTGTGAGGCCGGCAGTGATGGGAGGTGAGCCGAGCCCATGTCACCCCAGCCTTTGAAGCTGAGTCATTTGTACCCCATCTGTAGGGCAATGGGGAGCCACTGAGGAGTGCTGAGCAGGAGAAGAGCTGCAGGTTTAGAACAGACTCTGCTGGCTGTGGCACTTCCTGCTCCCCACTCACTGGAGCTGCTTCTGAACTCAGAGCTGGCACAGTCTTGTGCCTTACCAGACAGGACACTCCCTTAGTGGCAGGACAGGCACAGAGCAGCAGCAACCCCAGTGAAACCACCTTTATTTACCTATTTTGATGATGCTGTCGGGGCAGCTCTCCTGTGCTTGGTCTCCCGTCAGGTCATCTTCCTCCTGTGCTAGAATCATGGGATGTACCTTGTCTCTTGGAGGCTCCGCTGGGTCGAGGTCAGAGGCAGCCCGTGGTCTTCGCACCACATCCAGGTCCCCGTCCTCGTCCAGGGGAGCTTCCTGGCTCGTGGTGTCAGCCCAGGCCTGGGGGGACAAACCCTCATGACTGTGGCCACTTCCAGGAGGGGACCTGGGGCTGGCTGACCCAGCAGGAGGCGCCTCCTGTGGGGGGACATCTCTGAGACCACTGTCCTCAGTCCCTGAGTCTGTCCAAGAGTCCCGACTCCACAGGAGCTTGAACTGGGACAGGAAGACTGTAAGCAAGACAAACATGAAGTGAGCACTTCTGGGCACTCATCAGAGTCCTCTCCTTTGAGAAGTTTAATTGCCAACTGGAGATACCTTTTTTTTTTTTTAAATTTTATTATTTTTATTTTTAAATTTTATTATTTTTATTTTATGTGTATGTATGTATTGCCTGCATGTAGGTAAGTGTACCCATGTCATGAAAAGCCTGGGGAGGACAGAAGAGGTTGTTGGATCCCCTGGGACTGGAGTTACAGACAGTTGTTAGCTGCCATGTGGGTGCTGGGATACAAACCCGGGTCTTCTGCAAGAACAGCCAGTGTTCTTAACTGTTGAGCCCTCTCTCCAGCCCCTAGAGATAATCTCTTTTAAAGACAGGGTCTCATGTAGCCCAGGCTGGCCTCAAACTATGTAGCTGAGGGTGACCTTCAAATTCTGATCCCCCTGCTTTTACCTTCCAGTGTTTGGATTATACATGAGCACCACCATGTATGGTTTAATGTGGTGCTGGGTTTTGAATCCAAAGTTCTATGTATGCTAGGCAAGCACTCTACCAACTGAGCTACATCTCCAGCACAGATACTTTTGAAGACCAGGCAGGGGTATGCTAACTAAGCAGCAGCAGCAGAGGCCTGGTTGACTCAGCAGTGACCAGCTGGGCAGCTGAGGCCACTAGAGCAGCAGCAACCCCCGCGGGAACAACCTGTGCTGTGTGAGCGCCTGTGCAGGCCCCTAGCCCATGTCATGTTAATCTGCAGTCGCCACGATGACAGCACGTCAGCTCACTCCCCATACATAGACGCCAAGGCTCAAAGCTGGAGAAGGAAGGACATAAACCTAGTCGGCCTGGTACTTCGGCTTCTTAAGAGCAGGACAAGGACACAAATATAGCTACCACCTGGGAGCCATTGAGACAGATTTCAGTAAGAATGCATGTACCAGGGGAGGCATGCTAGAGACAGAGGCAGCGAGGACTTCAGAACGCATAGCCCTGGGCTGCAGTTCCTCCATCTACTCTGGGGCAGCCACTTGTCTGCCCTGAGCCTGATTCCATGCTTGCATCCCAGGAATAATGGTACCCACCCACAGACTATTCAACACTAACAGGATGGTGAACAGAGTGCCTGGCTCAGAGTTCCCAGCCCTCTCTTCCCTTACCTGACTTCACTGTTCCCTACCTTCTCCCAGCATAGGGGTGGGGGTGGGGGTGGGAAGACCTGACGGCAGTTCTTGCTGTGTCTGTGTAGCTGTACCCTCTGTTTGGATGCCCTCCTTAGTTCTTTAGATAAGTCCTTCTAGCTTTTAAGACTAGATCAGCAGACTCTCCTTCAGGCTCCCAAAGCATTATGTCCCATGCCAAGTTTTGGATTATCCATCCACCCACCCCTACCTAGCCACCTACTTAGCCATCCATCCATCCATCCTTCCATCTCTTCATCTACCCATCCACCCATTCATCCATCTCTCCCATTTTTTCTGCCTATTCACCTACCACTCATCCATTCATCTGTCTTACCCATCCATCCATCTACTCAGCATCCATCCATTCAACTACCCATTCATTCATTTCTCCCATTCATCCACCTACCTATTCACCCAGCCATTCATCCATCCATCATTCATCTACCTACCCACCACCCATCCATCCATTCAGCTATCCATCATTCATCTATCTACCCACCCACCCAATTAAACATGCACTGATCATCAACTGCACCGAGTAGAATGTTAGGTTCTGGGGTACAAAGCAGACTGCAGTATCGTAGGGGGCTTATATTTAGGGTTGCTATTGGTGAACATTAGACAAGATAAATACAGACTGTATGCTCCCTGCCACAGACAATAGAACTTTATTTTGTGTAACACACATATAGAAATGGTGTAATGTTGAGGTCAGCAAACCTTTCTTACAGCAGGTCAAGCAACATATATTTTAAGCTCTGTGAGCCATAAGATCTCTGTTGCAACTGTACAGCTGTCTGCAGTCATAAAAACATGTAAACATGGGCCTGGCTGTGCTTCAGTAGAATGTTATTCAAGTGGAGGCCAGGTTTGGCCACACAGGCTGCAGTGTGCTGATGCCTGGTATAATGTTATCCAAACTGGGACTGTTATTAATGATCACACCAAACAATGAATGAATGTGAGTTATAGAGAGCGGCTTTGGGGACCTGAGAAGATGACACCCCAGAAGCCATGGCTGAGGAGGAGTGCAGTATGATTTGAGGGACAGGACAAAGGTGAAAGTGGCCAAAAAGAATGAAGAAGGGTGAATGGCTGGGCTAGGCACAATGACTGAGATCTGCAGGCCCAGGTGAAGGGGCCACATGTTCCTGGGGGCTACAGGAGGCTACTGGGGAATCTGAGTCAGGGCAGAACTATGGCCAGGTTTGTATTTTCAAAAGCTGTGCTTGGCTACAGTTAGCAGGGCTGTGTAAGAAAAAAGAGAGGGAGCTGGGGAGGAAGGAAACAGAAGCAGCCAAGAAGGAGGGTGACTGGCATCACGGGGGCACATGAAGCCCCAGGGCTGTCCCTGCAATGGACTGTCAACTTGTTCATTTCTGCATTCCTGTGCCAGGTCCTGGCCCAGCATACAGCAGGTGCTGAGAGAAGCACAGATGTGTATTCAGTGAAGGGCGCTCAAGTGACACAAGCATAACAGTTTAATAATCCAATCTTTACCCGAAAAGAAGAGAAAACAGAAAAGGAAGTGATTGCCACAGGGCACTGAGCTACTCTGCCCAGGCCTGGACCTTACCAGGCTGCCCCACGCTGTTCAGCCGCACCATGAGGTGCCTGTGGTTCGGAGTATACAGGTGGACATCTGACAGCACGGTGTTACTTTTGAAGGTGACCTCATCCATGGCTGGACCCACGTTATTCCTGAGGCATACCTGAGAAGGAAGAACAGATCCTCAGGATGGTAGACACCAGGAGGGACAGTGGAGACATGCCATCTGGTGGCCAATGGAAGCCTGGGAAGTGTTTCTACTGCAAAGACCCTTTATATTTCCATCTCCTTCCTCTTCTGAGGAGCTGGGGATTGAACACAGGGCCTTGCACATGCTAGACAAGCTCTCCACCACTGAGCTATATCCTCAGTCCTCTTTTTGAGACTCTGGCCTTGAACCCACTCTATAGACAATACAGTCCTGATTTTCCTGCCTCAGCCACCTGAGTAGCTGGGACAACAGGTTGGCACTGTCAGGCCCAGCTCCTTTTAATTTTTCCAAAGGAGAAAATTTGGCGCTTTGGTGAGGGAGAAGAATCCAGTTAGAATTTATTATTACTTTGCACTATATACACTAACAATACTCTTTTATCTATGGAAAAGGATATGAATTCTCATTTGTAAATAGTGATAGTTTCCTTTCTCTTTTATCACCTGAACTTTATCATGGAAATTTTCAAACAGAGAAGAAAGTTAGGGAAACAGCATAATAAACAATCATATAGCCATCACTTGCATGAAAGGAAAACCAATGTTTTGCCAGAGGCATTCACACTATCACCTATCTAATAATACAGGGGTAGTGGGGGGGGTGAGATGCTAAGCAGTCCTTCAGTTACAATAGGTGTTAGTAAAATACCAGAAACTTCTTTGCCTTGAGGTTGGTTTCAAGTGTTTTACATAAATCTGCCTGCAACCCATCTCCAGGAACAGCTTCTACCTGGGTGGGTAGGGCAGCAGCTGTGTACCCTAGGAATATCATTAACCTCTTGAGGCTTCCATTTTTTCCAACTGGAAATGGAATCGTCACAATTCACATGTCATCATGATCTAACTACCCATGGCTGGGGTTCCTAAATTCACATGCCTGCCATGGAACAGTACAAGTTGTACCAACACAGAAAGTTTTAGGAAAAACACAAGACCCCTTATGAAATTGGTCTCCAAGCTGGCTTTTTCCTGTAAACATGATAAGCCATCTAAAAAGCCAATGGGTTGGGAATCAAAGCTGGGAATCAGGCAACCCAATGCAGGACTTCATGTGAATGAACAGATGGAGAAATGCTCACTCATCAGCAAAACCACAGAGATCAACATTGGATGAGATCCAGGAAGAGGAAATGCAGCCTAGAGCTAGGACACTGGCTCAAGGTAGATGTGGCTCTCCCAGTCCTGGGGGAAAGAAAACAAATTGCCTACCTAGTTTTTTGTTTGGGACCAACAAACAAGCAAAAACCTCTCTGGTGTCACTGGGAAAATCAAACAGGAATCAGCAGACAGAATGTGTTGCTATGGTGCAGTTTTGCTGAAAAAATATTTGCAACTCCGAGAAGAATGTTCATTGGTCTTTCTGAAAATGAGCATTATAGCACAGACCAATTTTTCTGAAATATAGAAAAGAAATTCCTTACTAATTTCTAGTTGATGTCTTCCACTTAACAAAACAAAACAAAAACGGAGCAGGTTTCTCAGGAAATGCAACCTTGACATGGAGTCAAGGAGAAGAGGGCCTCGTTTAGATGGCTTGCCTCAGAACTAGCCTTCTGGGAATAAAGACCCACCCTGGTCTGTTTAGGGGTCTGTGTGAGGAGTAAATGTGACAGGTGTTCCTTTCAGGGCTCAGGACACAGTAAACAAAAGACAACAACAGTGTCACGGCTGCGGTGTGCTGGGAAGACCAGGAAGGCCCTGGTCAGCGTTTCTACTTAGAAACAGCAAATCCAGTTTCCATCGGGAATGCCAAGGCTGGAGGGGCTTCTGTTCTTTCTGGGAACCGCTGAGAAAGCAGATCGATGGCAAATTCACCTCTGTAGCAGAGCTGACAGGTATTCTAGGTTCTTCTAAGACTGGGAGTCGGATTCCAACTACGTCCTTTCTCTACATGTCTGCAGCCAGGGTTGTTCCCAAAAGCAGATAGCTAGGATCAGGGGGTTCAAAGAACACCCCTCCCGCCTGTCTTTCTCACTGTCAGGTACAATGCACTCACTGACCGAGCAATCAGGACCTGGGCTCTGAATACAGAAGACCAGGAAGCTCGAACCCAGGGTCCAGGGGTACAGGGTGGAGTCCGGGGCTCAAGGGCCTCCTCCCCTTGGGGCGCCACTCTGACTGTGGGTTGGCCATTGCCCTCTCAAGAAGGCAGCACCGCTCGGGTCTCCGCATCACTTCCAAATCCCACACCCTACTGGAGTACCCGGCCGGGTACGGAAACCGAGGGGAGGTGACTCACTCCTCCCATCATAGAAGGGGAAACTGAGGCTAAGAGCGGCCTCCAGGCTCAGGCTTCAGGATCGAGGCAGCCTGACTCTCAAAGCCTGAACGTTCCCTGGGCTCGGCCGGTCCCGTCCCTCTCCCAGGCACTTCCCACCGCGCCCCCGGCCCTTGCGTCCCACCGGAAAAACCTCACCGTGGAGACTCAGGAAGCCGCCATGACAGCCCGTCTGCGCAGGCGCGGCCCATGCTGTACGTCTTTCTCCACCCCCAACCCCCACCGGTCTACACCCACACGATTGGGTTGCGCAGGCACCAGCCACCAGCCACTGCTCTAGCTCGGTGACCTGCTTCGATAGGGATATAGGATTCCCTCCCCATAGCCCCGGGGTTCAGCTCAGCCCTTCAGAGTCCCCCAGCACACCAAGTGTTAAATAATTTGTCCACGGTGTTATCAGAGTTATTTACGGTCAGAGCCTGGGCATCAGAGCCCCAGTGAGCCACTGGTCCTTAATAAGCCAACTAAACAAGTAATAGTGAAAAGCAGAAAAAGGAGATTTGTGTCAATGTGACGACACTGGGAAGAAGGACAGAGAGTCAGTGACACCCCCGACTCCTCCCTGTCCCCAAGTCCATCTTCAGGTTCTGACATGACATTTTTAAGCAGAGGGCCAGAATTATGCAGAATTAGCTAAGCAGTCCAGGTGACGTCCATACCGCCCATCATCGACCCATCGTTTTGACTCCAGTTTCTCCTGCAAGGTGGCCAGACAAGTTATAAATCTGTTCCTGGGTGACACCCCCCTCCCCTAGCTATCCTAGGCGTTTTAGTCTTTTTCTTCTTTCAGCATGATCTTAGTTCCTGTTTGAATAGTCTGATAGCCAAAAGAGGGGCACAAGTGTCTCTTTAGAATGTCCTCATTTTTGCCGGGCAAGCCAGGTAGAGGGTGATGCCTGGATTCAGATTTGAGAGGAAGGGATCCGAACCTGTGGGGTCAGCCAGCAGGCTTACCACGCAGTCTCATTATGTTTACCCCTACTTACACATTATCAGCAGCTGTAGTTATTCATGTGTTTACTCATCAGTCTCCAACACTGGGGCAATCCCAGAATCTCTACTGTAATTGAAGTCTAACAGGGCATGAAATATGGAACAGATCTTACACCTTAGGTAAATTTGCACTAGCTCAGAATGCTGAAAGTGGTAGGAGCTCAAGGGTGGCAGGGGGCGGGGGTTGTGTTAATCAGTTTTTTTGTAGCTGTGACAAATACTCAAGATAAATAACTTAATGGAGGAATTATTTACCTTGGCTCATGTTTTCAGATATTTTGGTCCAGTGTTGCTGACTCCATTGCTTTGGACCTGGGTGAGGCAGAGCATGATGGTAACAAGGGAGTGTGTAGCAAGCTGCACACCTCGTGGCAGTCAGGAAACAGAGGTGGGGAGGGACCAAGACTCAGTGATCCATATCCTCCAGTTAGGCTCCACCTCTGGAAGGTACTACCAATCAGACTGTGAATCTATGAGTGGAAGACCCCATCCCCAAAGGCAGACCCCTTATTATCCAGTCAATTCTTGAAAGCCCCACCCCTGAACACCACTGGCATAGGGGATCCGCCTTTCAGTACATGAGCCTTTCTAGAGGACACTCCACATCTAAACCAGACAGAGGCTTAGTGTGAACCCCACAACCTCCTTTGTCATGCAGTGGGCCATTTGCTGGATGTTTTCTCTGGATTTCCATGGCTTTTGGAAGCTGGGGCTGAAAGAAGAAATAAATGGACAATTGCAACAGAAGTTAGATCAGGGGGAGGCCCCAGGTCTGGGTGAATCTTTCATCCCTTATAAGCCAGGCAGTGTTGGCATACAATGGAATGACCATTGAGGTTTCTGAAGTGCCCCAAATTGCTGAGGCTACCTTTGCAGAAGTTGCTGTCTCTCTCCACTGCTTTCCCTGGGGTCTGCCAAGATTTACTCAATCTTGAGTAAATATAGCCTATGTGACATGCCTACCTTGCTTCTTCTTGTGGCCCTGGTGCTTTGTGGCTTGGGTCATTGGGTCAGCCTGACCACCTTCTGTCTTCCTATGACTTGCTTCTCAGTGTCTTTCTCGATGTAGCTCCTTTTCCTCATAGGACACCAATCATTGAATTTAGGGCATGCCCTAAATCTAGGATAATTTTAACCCCAAATCTATGATGGTTAGTTTTAACTTTCAACTTGACATAGTCTAAAGTCACCTGGGAAGGGAGTCTAGATCAGGTTGAACTATGGGGGATTGTCTTGATTAGGTTAATTGATATAGGAAGATCTGTAAGTGGGCAGCACCATTCTTTCTCTGGGGTTGGGTCCTGAATTGTATAAAAAGGTGGAAATGAGCTGAGTGCATGCATGCATTCCTTCTCTCTGCTCTTGACTGTGGATGTGACCAGCTGCTTCAAGCTCCTGTCACCTTGACTTGCCTGCAGTGATGGTTTGTGACCAGGAATTGTGAACAAAAATAAACTCTTTTTCCCTCTAAGAGCCTATCATCAGAGCATTTTATCACAGCAACAAGAAACAAAATTAAGACAAGATCCTTAAACTAGTTACATTTACAAAGACCCCATTTCCAAACAAAACCAAATTTTGATGGTTTATGTACATATATTCTTTTATCCACTATAGAAGGTGAGACAGGGTTGGGCATGGTGATGCACGCCTTTAATCCCAGCACCTGGGAGGCAGAAGCAGGCAGATCTCTGAGAGCTCAAGCCAGCGTGGTGTATGTATTGAGTTCTAGGCCAACTGGGGCTACAAGGAGACTCTGTCTCAAAAAAGACCAAAAAAGTGAGACAGTTTAAAAACTAGCTATAAATTCTTTTACCCTCCTCCCACGTGGAAGTAGGTCTATGTCTCTGTCCTTCAATATAGGATGGTGGTGACCCACAGGATGTGGAAGCTGTGACTTTGTGTGACTCTGAGGTTAGGTCATGGAAATCATACAACTTGCTTTGGTTCTCTGAGGACTCTCACCCTTGGGGAGGTCAACTTGTACTTGACCTGTATAATACAAGACAAGGTGCTGGAGGCGCCCCTGAAGACCCTCTGGCTAGCAGCTCCAATCTGGTATCATCTTGCCGGAAAGATGAGCTATGAAACTATCAGTGTCGGACAACTTCCAGCTGTGGCTTCCAACAACAGTAACTAATACACTCACCATTCCAGAGGCCAGAAGTCTAAAACAGAAGTTTTGGTGGGACTGTGCCTCATCCAAAAACTTCAGCACCCCCCTGACTTAATCTGCTTCTCAGACTGGCAGTGTAGCCGGCAGACATGAACTTTCTCAAATTTTGGAGCCTGAGGATCCAAGAACTGCTGGTGTTTGTTTATATGGCCTCTTCTTCATGCCCTTGTGAAGAGCAAAAGGGAGGTCTATGGTGTTCTCATAAGGACACTGACTGTTGGGTCAGGGCACCATCCTCATGACCTCATTTAACCTTGTGTCCTTAAGGGCCCTATCTCCAAATGCAGCCACCCTAAGGGTTAGAGCTTCAATACAGAAATGTGGGCAGGCACAAACGTTCGGTCTGCAGTGCCTCTTTACTACTTTTGTCTTCTGATGGCTCATGGTGAACGCTGCAGCTTGTGAGATACACCACTTTCATCTTTGCCTCCGTCTTCACACCCCTCTTGCCTGTTTTGTGTCCAGGTCTACATTTCCCTCCTGTAAGGATGTGTTATACAGCAATTTCCTCTGAATCGAAACAGCCCTTCAGAGAGTGGGGTGTGGTAGGGAGCTTATGAGTCTCAGGAAGTAAACATTCACATAGGCCCATCTCCAAGTTTATGGGAACAGCAAACAACTGCAGGGGGAGGAGTCTTTGATCAGTACGGCTGCCTAGAAGAGACCCTCTGACATATTGCACTGCAGAGAGCAGAGCTGTGCAGAGAGCTCTAGGGTTGTGGCTTTCTTGAGTCACCACCATGTTGGTATGGGGTTTTGGTGATGCAGTTACTTTTGAGTCATCCCTGCTGCTTCCTATAAGAAACCCCTCACCAACACGTCTGTGAGTAACCCCAATAAAAACATATTGGTTCACCAAGTTGGACTTTGGTGTGATTATTACTTTGATATATCCGGTAAGTAGATGTGTATATATGATATCTCTCCAGGTAAAGTCTCACACAACAGTGTGAGATTAGATTAGATTAGAGCTCTGTTATCCAGATGACCTCATTTTACCTAATGACATCAAAGACCATATTTCTAAGCTAAGGTCTCACTTAGAGATGCAGGGTTACCAACCTGTTTGAGAGACACAATAGACACCAGCTTAGAGTGCATGTTGGGGACACAATTCTTCATCCCCAGCTATGGGTCATCTCAGTCATCCCAGGACCCTCCCATCTGAAGTGCTGGACATGGGGAGGAGAGACAAGCCAGTGTGCTGTGCTGTGATCCGCTTCCTGACTACTGTGGTCTGAGTGTGTGTGTGTGTCCTCTCATTCAGAAGTAGAAAACTGAACCCCATAGTGAGGGTATTTGGAGGTGAGGTCTTAGGTGATTAGATCATGAGGGTGAAGTCCCTATGAATGGGATTAGTGCCCCTATAAAAGAGGCCCCACGGCTGGGGAAATAGTTCTATTGTTGAAGTGCCTGCCTTGAAAACATGAGGTTAAAAAAAGTTATGGCTGAGGAGGTGAAGGTAGGAGAATTTCTGGGACTCCCTGTATAGTCAGTTTATCTGGTGAGTTCCAGGCCAGTGAGAGACCCTGTCTCAACCTCCACATATACATGCACACATGTGCGTGCATACCCATACACCCCTTTCCCCCAATGGGGCTTGTGACACAGACGTTCCTCTGACCCTCTGATGACAAGCCATGGACCTACCTCCTTCCCACGCTCTGCAAAGAAGCCATTCCCTTTCCCTCTTCCAGCCACTCGGTTGAAGGGCTAAGGGTATAAAAACTGGGAAAACCAGGAGGCTAGTCTCTTGCCATTTTGTAAGGCTGTCCAGAACCACATGATTTATATCTGGGTGTGGACTTTTGAACACAGCCGTGAATTGGGCAGGGGGGGGGCTCCTCAGGCTGTCACAAGGACCATGGGAGGAGGGGATTGGATGCCACGTGCACCTCCCAGCAGTAAATTTGACTTACAATTGGTGTAGCCAGCAGGATATGACGAAGCTGAGAATGAGTTTTGGAAGAGCATTGATGATGTCGCTGATATGGGGAAAGAGACCAAAAACCAAAGTAAAGTGGGGTGAGGGAAGAGTGTGGGCTGAGGAAATGTTAACCTGGTGGGCCATTCCCATAGGCTTGGTGGGAGTGGCTGCAGTGGCATGGTTAATGCAGTGGACAGTGAGATACGTAACTAGGGTGAGGCTTTCTAAACGAGGTCCATGGGCAACATCCCAGGGTGGCAGCCATCTTGTAGATGGTATGGGGTGGCACGCCTCCTTGACTGGTAGGGGCGCCATGTGAGTATGGACATGCCCTGAAAACAGTAGAAGGTCTGGAACAGATTCTGCAGTCTCTGGGAGTAGCACAACAGGGATAGAAATGTCAAAAAGCAGCGGCAGAGGCTGCTTGGCTGCTGCTTTTGATAATAAGAAATCTGTCCCAGGTGGAGGCCTTAGCCAGAGGGGAAACTGAAGGTGTTAGATGTTATAGGTCGGAGTTTGCAAAAAAAAAAAAAAAAAAAACCCCCCACCACCTTTTAAAAAAAAGTAGCAAGGTAAATGTTTATTATTTCGACCAGCCAGGCCGTCTATCTCAGGAATAGAGGTAGCCCTGATCATTGTCGGGTCAGAGTTTTTATAGGATTACAGAAATATTATTCAACAGGACACTTGTGAACCAATCAGGTTTGTACAACATAGCAGAACTTTGAATATATTAATCAACAACCAATTTTTATACAAACAAGTGATACAGTCATATCACTTGGCAATCAACTTTGTAATTTTAAAATTAGTCAACTTCCTAGCCATAACAAGTATAGTAAGAAAGCTGGAATCAGCAGTTACCGAGTGGTCAAACAATAACAGAACAAGGGTGGTCTTATGTTCTGTGTCAAGGTGACCCAAAATAGCAAGCGGATTACAGAAGCAAAAACAAGCTGGTTAGCCAGATGTAAAATGTCTGAAATTAGCCCATTCCATGGTTCATGGCTAGGACAATTTCCAAAGACCTCCTTTGGTCTCCTTTTCCTTTTTGGTGTGGGGCAGAGTTGCTGCTAAAATGGCTCTGAACAAAATGGAGTAACTTAGTTAAGTTTGCCGACCCAGTTCATTAGCAAGGAATTAAACAGGAGAGGGATATGAGGCTGACCTCTTAGGTACTGGCCTCTGACCTTGCCAGTAAATTAGATAAGAGAGAAAAGGAGATGGAGGTGTTGGCATGCCGTTGTTTTATTTATTTATTTATTTATTTTTTGTTATGTCTAGGAGGTCAAAAGGGAAAAAAATCCCCAGATCAGAATGATAATAAAAGGCCCATTCTGGGGCCCTAAAACCTGGAACCCTTGGGAACAGTTGGGTATTGAGGAAGAAGGAAGTGACCTAGAGATAAGATGCTCCTTGGGTCCAGGAACCTTTAATTCAAAGAAAGGAAAAATCCATGGTCCAACATGCCAATGGAGGTCTTAACAATAGCCCAATGCAGGAGACCATGGTAATCAGAGAATACTCAGCACCAGAACTATTAAAACTGGAAAAGACATTTAAATAAGCCATGAAGGAGCCTTTGGCCACCTGGCTTGTGAGGCTATGGGATATGGGGGCAGATGGAGTCATTTTAAGTTCTACAGAAGCAGAGAATTTAAGCAACATAACTACTCATCCCTCTTTGAGACAAAGACTTCACAATTTAAGACAACAGGAGGGAAACCAGTCCATGATGGATTGGCTCATATGAGCCATTCGGGATCCATGGGTATCTCCAGCTGAGGTTCCCATGAATACTAGAGACTGGACAACCATTGAGGAAGGACAGGCTCTGTTGAGGGAACTGGGCATGAGGGAAGCTGTATTTGATGCCCAGTTGGCTGGCCCAGACAGGACTGTGTTTACAGGAGACTTAACAAAGATACTGATTCAGCAAGGTCCATGAGACTGGTATGGATCTTTGGTGGCAATGCTAAGCCCCATGGTTGGGCATGACCTATATGAGCTGGTGAGGCTCTGGTGGATTTAAATGATTTAGACCAACATGTAAACAGGGTTTGAAAGGTGCTAAAGGGAGTAGACACGAGGGAAAAGGGCCGGAACTCAGCAAAGGGGTCCCTTTATGTCTCCCGAGCACAATATGGATGGATCTTCGCAGAGCAGGAGTTGCTAGGGACAAGATAGATGGACAGCCAAATGCTGTGCTGGTGAGTCTATGGAGGGCTTTAAGACCTAACCAGCAATTCACCACAGAAATAAGAGAAACTGGGGACCAGGAGGTATGGGTAACTCCAACTGCACCCCCTGTTCTAGAGGAAGGCAACCTCATTGGATGGGACACCCCCCAACCACTGCCTTGAAGGGATGGCCAAGGTTGCTCACAGGTGAGGGCTATACTGGGTGACTGGAGGCCACATGTCAAATTGAGGATTTATTGGTCTCCCACTAATATACAAAACACACGGTCCCTAGTGGTTACTGGGGCACAGTGTACATTAATTCACGGCAATCCCCCAAAATGTCAGGGCCAGTGGATAGCAGTGCATGGGTATGGGGATAAAACCACACAAGTAAAGTGGACTAGACTCATTCTGGGAGTGGGCAGTTATCCCCCCAGGAGTACAAGGTGTGCATCTCTCCCATTCAGGAGAACATTTTAGGGGCGGATGCCCTACTGGATCACACCCTACATACTATTGTGGGAGTTTCAGCTGAGGGTGTGAACAGTAAAGGCGATTACTTGGAGGTGGGCAAGATGGGAGCCAGTCAAATTGCCCACCCCATAGAGGGTGGTGAATATCAAACAGTACCGGCTGCCTGGGGGTCGAGATGAAATTACTGAAACCATCCAGGAACCACAGTGGCTAGAAGTTATTTGCCCAGCATAGAGCCCTTTCAGTAGCCCCATTTGGCTTAATAGGAAGCGATATGGCTCCTGGCAAATGACTGTAGATTACTAGGAGTTAAATAAGATGATGCTTCCCATTCATGCAGTGGTGCCCAACATTGTACTGCTAACTGATCAGCTGATCCAGGAAATGGGGTCCTTCCATGCTGTGGTGGGCCTTGCTAATGCATTCTTTAGTATTCCCCTAGCTGCTGAATCCCAAGATCAATTTGCATTCACATGGAATGGACCACAGTGGACTTTCAGAATACTTCCCCAAGGTTACTTCCACAGCCCCACGGTTTGTCACAGGACAGTGGCCTGGGACCTGGCCCTGTCACCCTGCCCTCCTTCTGTAGGGAGGTTCTACTACATAGATGACATAATGCTAACTTCTGAGTGCCTTACAGATTTGGAAGCTCATTTGGGGAACATGCAAATGCACCTGAAGGAGCGAGGATGGGAAATTAACCCACAAACAACACAAGGGCCCGGTACAATGGTAAAATTCTTAGGAGTTTTATGGTCAGGCAGAAATTGCATGATACCCAGTGCGGTGGCTGAGAAAATCTTACATCAACCCATACCAATAAATGCTAAGCAGTTACAGGTGTTTTTAGGACTTCTTGGGTATTGGCGAATTTTTATACCTCACCTTGCTCAGGTTACCCGCCCCCTGTATAATCTAATAAAAAGAGGTGCTACATGGGATTGGATGTAAAGGCCCAAGAGGTTTTGAGCAGGCCAAGGTACTACTTGGGCAAGCTAAGCAACTGTGTGCCCCAAACCTCGGTGTTCCTTCCTCTTGGAAGTCATCAGGAGCCATGAAGGTTATGGGTGGGGCTTGTGGCAAAAACAACCCCAACAGATGGTCCCATTTGAGTTCTGGTCCCAATCATTGATGGGGGCGGAGTCCTGGTACACAGCACTAGAACAGCAACTGCTGGCTGTGTACAAGGCGTTGCAACAGGTGGAATCCATTACGGGCCCCACCCCCATTACTGTAAAAACTGCATATCCCATAAAAGGATGGGTGGAAGGCCTGTTAGCTAAGCCCCTGTCAGGGGTGGCCCAAAACCAAATGCTGCAAAGATGGCATGTATATTTGCAACAGCAAGGGGTGGTATCATCAAGCCGGATCACCAATGCCATGCAAGCAGTACTAGGACCAGTCAGTGTCATTTCAAGGCACAGAGCCTCTCCCTCCACCTCCTATAGTTGACCCTCCAAGAAGACCTGACCAAGTGTTAGAAGGGGCTCCCCCAATTCCGGCTGATGCCTGGTATACTGATGACACTAACAGGGGTGCCAGACAAGAAGGGGTAGCAGTGGCAATGCAGATGAACTGGCACTATATGGTTAGAGAGGAGAGAAGGAGAAAGCAGTCAATGGGCTGAATTGAGAGCTGTATGGCTAGTAATAATGAGGGTGCCTTGGCCAGTTACAATTTGTGCTGACAGTTGGGCTATGTTCAAAGGCTTAACCTTACGGATGGCTCAATGGGAGAAAGAAAACTGGCAGGTGATGGGACGGCTACTATGGGGACAACAAACGTGGAAGGACATATGTAATAAAATGCAGGAGGAGCTAGTGCCCCTGATAGTTTACCATATGGCTGCCCACTGCCTGGTAAGTCCCCCTGGGAATCAGGAAGCTGACGCCCTCACCAAGGTGAGGGCTGTCTGCCCTCAGGTTCCCCTAGAAGCAGCTCCCTGGAGTCACATCAAGTCGGGCCACAGAGGAGCTGACACGGGACAGAGAATAGCCAAAGCAGCCGGCATTCCAGTAAAATATGCTGACATCCAACATGCTGTCCAGGCCTGTGAGGCATGTTCCCAGTTACAGCCCCGGAGGATGGATGCCATGATGGGACACGTGCACAAGGCAGCTTCCCCTATGAGAGACTGGCAAGTAGATTATGTAGGGCCTCTGCCAGTCAGTGAGGGGTGTCTCACTTGTGTGGACACTGCCACAGGCCTTACACAGGCCTTTCCTTGCAAGAGAGTGATGGGCAAGGCTTAAGGGCCTTACTGAACTCAGTGTCATGTATGTATACCCGAGGTGAATTAATTGTGACAGAGGCACTCATTTCACAGGTACAGATGTGCGCGCTTGGACTGAGGATAATCAGGTTCAATGGTATTTCCAACTTCCATACAATCTACAGGAGCAGGGTTAATTGAAAGAAAAAATGGGTTGCTAAAGGAGCAGTTGAAAGCCTTAAGCTCAGAAGCTTAAGCTCACCCCCCCATGGGGGTGGAAAAAGGCCCTTCCAGAAGCCATAAGGTTGTTAAATGAAAATCCCAGTACCAGGGGTGGGTTGCCTCCCTATGAGCAGTTGGCCAAAGGGACCCCAGAGGTCCCCAAACTATAAAGGCGATTGCTAATAATGTTGGTTATATACCTGAAATGGATGGTAAGACCCAATTGCTGAAGACGCCACATGATGTGAGTGTGGGAGAGGGAGAAATCAAGCTTGGACTAAGCTGGAAACTTCCTACCACTGGATGGGTGGCTTTCATAGTGCCAGAAGGTGCTATACAGATGGCTGGGGGTGAACTGTCCCCCATTATCCTGTTCACCGAAGGACCCTGCATGCTGCACTCTCAACATGCGAAGCAAGATGTTCCTGCTGGTGCAATAGAGACTAGTCTTGTGTAGGTACAACCAGCTGATTATTGATTGGACCTAATGCCCACTCCTAGGGATGGAACACACATCTAGTATTGTAGACCAGCCCCCCCAACCCCGTGGCAGGAGAGGTTATAGGCCTCAGGGTAGAAGCCACTGCAATTGTATTGTTAGATGGATGCGATGCACCTACTGAAGTACCATCCAAGCATTTGTGTCTACGCCCATGAGCTAGTATAGCAGTTACTGTTTACATGTTCTTACTTCTTGCTATTTGTGTTTTTATAGTAGATGGAATGCCACTAAATCAAGCCATCAGCCCATGACAAACAGAGGATGCAGAGACTTGAAGAGTCCAGTGCCCTATTACAATGGGAGAAAGGTCACCCCCCGCCCCCCCGAGGCTCAGGGATATTTGAGGAAAAGGAAGAGGTGGGCAGAAAGTTTTGTGAGAACCAGAGGAAGGGATGGAGTGTGACACGGATGTTCCTCTGACCCTCTGATGACAAACCATGGACCCGCCTCCTTCCCACCTCTGCAAAAAAGCCACTCCCCTTCCCTCTTCCAGCCAATCGGTTGACCATAGCCACTTGCTGGGAAGGGGCTAAGGGTATAACAGCTGGGAAAACCATCAGGCTGGTCTCTTGTCATTTTGTAAGGTTGTCCAGAACCACAGGATTTATGTCAAACACAGCCATGAATTGGGCGGGGGGGTGCCCACTTGTCTATAAGTAAACCTGCATCCCAAGCTCAGTTAGCAAGTCCAATAAACTCATTAAGATTCTTCAAACTGGGGTTTGGAGGATTTTTTTCCTCAGGCTGTTGCAAGGACCATGGGAGGAGGGGATTGGATGCCACGTGTACCTCCCAGAAGTGGAATTTGACTTAGAGGCTCCAGAGAACTCCCTAATCTTTCAGCCGTGTAAGAACAGAGTAAAAAGATGACTGACCATCTGGATGAGTGGGCCCTCACCAGATACAGAGTCTACCAGCACTTGTAAGCAATTGTTTTACGAGCTACCTAGTTGATGGTATTCCATGACAGCAGTCTGAGTGGACCAAGCCACTGACTCACAGAGTCTGTGCCACAAAGCAAACGCTTATGGTATCTGCCACTACGTTTTTGAGGCCTTTTGTAGCCAGTGATTTGGCAGAAGAAGAAGAAAGAAAACCAATGCTTTTTATTTTATTTGTTGTTATTGTGTGCATATAATGTGCATGCGTGTGGAGGGTGGGTGTGCATATGCCATGGTATATGTGTGGAGATCAGAGGACAACTTTCAGGGGTTGGTTTTCTCCTAGTGCATGAATTCCTGGGCTGGGATTCAAGTGGTCAGACGTGCATGGCAAGCACCTTTAGGCCTTTGGGGGAGCACTCTGTTGGCCCCTTTGCCTGTAAGTTTTTTTTAAAGATTTTATTTTTATTAATGTGTATACACATGTCTGTGTGAGTATGTGGCCATGTGTTCAGGCAACCTTGGAGGCCAGAGGAGGGTGTCAGATCCCCTGGTGCTGAAGTTACAGGTGGTTTTGAGTTATCTGATATGGGTTTTGGGAACCAAACTCCGACTCTCTGGAAGAGCAAGAACTTTTAATTGCAGAGCCACCTCTTTAATCTCTTTCTTTCCTTCCTTCTTTCCTTCCTCCCTCCCTCTCTCCCTTCCTCATTCATTCATTCATTCGTTCGTTCGTTCATTCACTCACTCATTCATTCATTCATTCATTCACTCATTCGTTCATTCATTCATTCATTCATTGCAGGAATTAACCACAGACTGACCTGGCCCATTGAGAAGACTCAGACCATACTCAGGATGCAGAGGTAGTTATTCTTTATTACTCTCAGGCTCCAGTCTGGGCAAAACCTTTGCTCAAGAGAAACTGAGGCACTGACCAGAAAGACATATGGGATTTTATAGGATTTTTCACATCATCTTTTGGCAGGAATTGTATTGGTGGATTTGAGATGTCAAGCACAGAAGTATATGTACCCCTTATTTTATTATAGGAAATGTAAACAACATTTTACAAAGGAACAGCTATTTCGGGCACGTATGGGGCAACTTCCTAGTAATATGCTGATGCCAGTACAATCTTAGCCATTTTAACAAACAAGACACTTGGTGGCAGGTGCTTCCTGAAAGACCACTGCGAGAGGCAGCATTCTTCAACACGCTCATGGAATGTGGATTTTGAGGTGGTCTGCCTTTTTGATCTCACTCAGCCTGAGACTGAACTCAGAATGGCCTTTATGACTTGAGTTCGAGTAGTAGCTGCCAAAGTTCTGTTACTGCTACATATATCAACAAGCATACTTATTATTAGGAGTACACAAGGTCAAATACATTTGTTAGCACTTAATCGTCTACCATACAGAACAGAATTATACCGAGGTCCTAGTTCATTAGTTCCACATTAGCTTAATTTTCCTCATTTACCTTCCTCCCTCCCTCCCTCTCCCTCCCCCAACTAGAGCCCTTATACTCTGTTATCCCTGCTACTGTCTGCTGTGTTGTATCTGCTGTGGCACCCCCAGCCATTCCTCCCTCTCTCTTTTTTCTTTCTTTCTTCCTTTTATTGTGTGTGTGTAGGTGAGTGTGGATATGTGCGTGTGGAGGTCAGACAATAACTTTCTGGAGTCAGCTCTTTCTTTCCACCTTGTTAAGTTGAGGCTCCCCCACCCCACCCCGCGCCACTGCATTGCTTACTCCAGGCTTAGCTGGCTCAGTGAGCTTCCAGTTAATTCTCCTGCCTCTACCTCTCATCTCCCTGTAGAAGTGCTGGGATTGCAGATGGGAGCCACCACTAGTTTTTCATGCGTTCAGAGGATGAAACTCAGGAAATCAGGGTTGTGCCACAAGCACCTTTACCCATTGAGTCATCTTGCCCATCCCCTAAGTTTTTCTCTTGTCCTCATGAGCACCTCTGAGCTGCAGGGTGGTGCCTTGCTTGGTGTCCCCAGCTAGGGAGCAGCAGACTCCAGGCTTTGGCACGTCAAGGCACTGAATGGACCTTGGAGCCCTAGGCTCTCTCTATCCCCAAGGCATATCTTCTCCTCTGGCATCTTCCCCATGCTTGGCAAGGCAAGGGTTAAGGCATGCAGACTGAGGCACTGGATTATCCTTGACTTCCACCATCTGGACTAATGACAGATCACTTGCAACAGACAGAAGGCAGAGGGACAAACTGGCAGAGATGAGGAAGAAACCAGCTTGCAGGAAATTGCTATCAGTTGATCATTATTAATTTTGTTATTCAGAAGTGGCCCTTTCAAAAGGTCCTGCGTGTATTCAACGCTTGGTATTTCCTGTCAGACTGAGGAGCCACTGTCCTCCTGGAGAGAGGCTTGTCCTGAGGACTGCTGCTGAAGGCAGGCAGTTGTAATTCTGTCTGTTGCCTCCTGCAGCTGCTTTAAATTCAGTGATCGTCACCTGGCCCTTGATTTCATGTGGGGAGGCTGTAGATGCACCTTCAGATGCACAGACCTGTGTTCAAATCCCCCACTCATCCACTGATGAGCTCCATCTCTTCAATACCTAACTCTAGAGACCTTTCACGTGCAGGCACTTAGAGCGGTTACCTCTTTGTAATTCAGTCTTGTAATTTCTTGCCTATGGAGAGTGACTGCTACCTTGGCATATATCTGTGAGAGTGAATGGCACAGAACACACAGGTATCACAGCAGTGTCTCTACACTGCATCAGGCGATCTGTATTTGCACCTATCTCACCAAGTCACACTGTTCAATCAAGAAAGCAAGATTCAGTACCATACAAGTAAAATTGTATTAAAAATAGGGCTGGATATGGTGGCCCATGCCTTTAATCTCAGCACTCAGGTGGCAGAGGCAGGCAGATCTCTGTGCATTCAAGGCCAGCCTGGTCTACATAGCGAGTTCCAGGTCAGTCAGGGCTACATGTGAGACCCTGTTTCAAAAAACAAAACAAACAAATTTATTAAAAATAAATGTATAGGGTTAGGATGTAGCTCAGTTAGTAGACTGCTTGTCTAACATCCAGAAGGGCCTTTATTTGATCTCCAGAACCACATAAACCAGGTGTGATAGCTCATGTCTGTGATCCCAGAACTTGGCAGGTTAAGAAAGAAAGTTTACATGTAGATAGCTGTGAGTTTGAAGCCAGCCTAGTCTACACAGCAAGTTACAGGCCAGTCAGGGCTGCACACTGAGACACTCTCTCAAAAAAAATTTTTACTTTTAAAAAGGTGGAGAGCAATGGAAGAGGACATTGGTGTGGACCTCTGGCCCCAAGCACAACACACACAGGTGCCTGGTGCACAGAGATTTGTAGAATGAAAAAGACGCCAGTGATACCACCTCAAACCCCTGTGGGCACTGCTGCTCTGGGTGCATTTTCGAAAAGATAGCTTCTGAGAAGGCACCTTGAAGGCCACCAGTTTAATAGGGAGGAGAGGTTTTAGCCACAAAGAACTTGATTGACCTGTTCCCTTTAGAGATGAGCTTGAGAAAAAGTCACCCTGTTCTTGTGTCTGCCTTCAGGAGAATAATAACTATGTTCAGTTGTCACAGGCCCACTCTGTTTTCCTTCTTCATATGTCACCCCAGGTCCCCCAGGAGCTCACAAATGCTGGTAGAACACTGTGAGCAGCCACGGTCGTTTTCAGCTGTCTCCCTCTGCCCTCCCTGTTTCCTGTAGGATCTCTCACTGTGTCAGGAGTCTGGGAGGTGGGCACATCACTTGTGGGTGCAGAGACCAGGGAAAGTGCCCTGTGGGGAATGCTTGATGTCATCCCACAGTCTCTCCCTGTGATAGCTAATATCGACTGTCAACTTGACAGGCTCTAGAGTCACCATGGACACAAGCCTCTGGGCGTGTCTATGAGGGAGTTTCTAGATTAGGCTAATTGAGACTGGAACATACACCTTAAATATGGATGGCACTATATCATGGGCTGGGGGCCTGGACTGAATAAAAGAAAGCAAAGCTGAGCACAGGCATTCCTCTTTCTGCTTCCGCACTACAGATGCAGTGCGACCAGGCACTTCACACTCCTGCTGCCTTGGAGCCTCAGCTGGCCTGGAACTCAGACCAGGCTGGTCTGGATCTCATAGAGATCCAAGTGCTGGGATTAAAGGCATGTGCCATCACATGCAGCTCCTTGTCAGATACTTTGTTGCAGCAATAGAAAAGTAACTAAAACACTGCCCAGCTGCCCCATTTGACTTGACATCTGATTTCTATTTTATTTAAATTATATCTGAGCCAGGTGCATGTGTTTATAATCCCAGACTTGGGAGGCTGAGGCAAGAAGATCACAAGTTTGAGGCCAGCCCTTTCTACACAGATTGTTTCAAAACCCAAATTATTCCTATTTCCTTTAAGACTGGGTGTGGATTTATTTTTCTGGCAAGGGGGCAGCAATTTGGAATGTGAATCCACATCCTCTGCTTTGCAGACGAGGTTGCTTTCCCAGATCCTTCTCTTCTCCCATCTTTATTTCTTAAAACATTAAAAAAACCAATCACATTGGGGGTCACAAGTTATACTTTTTAGGGCTGGAGAGAGATGGCTCAGTGGTTAAGAGTGCTAGATGCTCATGCAAGGACCTGGGTTTGAATCCACATGGCAGCTAACAACCTAGCTCCAGTTCCAGAGAATCCAACGCCCTCTTCTGACCTCTGTTGGCTTTTTGAAACACAGGTGCACTTATATACATGCAGGCAATGCACTCATACACATAAAAATAATAAAGAAAATATTAAAATATCAATAAACTTATTTTTGCATGTATACGTGTGTGTGTGTGTGTGTGTGTGTGTGTGTGTGTACGAGGACAGAGGTCAGTTTCTCAGGTGTCACTTACCTTGTGTTTTGAGACATTCTCCTGAGTGCTCTGATTGGGCTAGGTTGACTGGTCAGTGACCCTCAGGGATCCTCCTGTCTCCATCTCCCCAGTGCTGGGATTACAGTCATGTGCTACCACGCCTGGCTTTTTTTTTT
>NW_008335297.1:7375888-7381340 GCF_000622305.1 Nannospalax galili
TGGATGGGTGAATGTTGCTTAGGGAGTCCCGGCGCAGAGAGCTGCGCTATAGACTTACCCCAAGAGGCCTGAGGATAGTAGTCCCCTTTTTTTCCTTTTAAGTAAAATAGAATCTGTCTTTGGAACTGCTCCTTCTGGGTTCTTGACTTTGCAGTGGTTTCCCAGAAACACTCGGCTTTTTTTTTTTTTTTTTAACCTGGGCTCTGGGGATTGAACTCAGAACTTCATGTTTTCGTGGCAAGCACTTTACTGACTGAGTTTTCTTCCCAGTCCAATAAACTTCATATTAAGAGGGATTTTAAGTTCTTTGAAGAATGGAAAAGACGGAGAGTTCCCATTTACTCCCAGAGCTCCCACAACCCACCCCACTTGTGATGTTCTACACCAGCCTGGGTTGGTTGTTATAGCAAAGCTTCGTGGAGCACCATTATTACTCAGAGTCCATAGTTCACACAAGGATTGCTCTTGGTGGTGCATATTTTAGGATTTAACCAATGTATGATGACATGTATCCACCATTGTGGTATCATGGGATAGTCAGTACCCAGAAAGTCCTCCAGGCTGTGCCTTCTCATCTCTGCCTGCCCCTAACCCATGGGCTTTCTACTGTCTTCAGAATTTTGCCTTTTCCAGGGTGCTGTATATTGGGAACCATATAGCATGCAATCTTTGTGTGGACATGACTTCAATTCGTTTCAGTGAAAATCAAAGAATACAATTGCATATTCATCACGGGATGAATATGTTTAAGAAACGCTCACTGGTGTGGTGGCACATGCCCTTGGTCAAATAAAACAAAACAAAAAAAAAAAAGAAAAGCTCAATCCATTTTCCAAAATGGCTATACCATTCTTCATTCCCACTGGCCATGACTGAAGTTCCCTTGTCTGTCACCCTTGCTAGCATTTGGTGTTGTCAGTGTTCTGCATTTTGGCCATTCTAATAGGTGGGTTGTGTCAGTTCACTATTCTTTTAACTGGACTGTTACTTAATGCCATTTTGAAAGCATTTTTTCTTTTAATATTTTATTTATTATTTTTATTTTATGTGTATGAGTGTACTGCCTACATGCAGGTAAGTGCATCTGTGTCCTGCAATGCCCGTGGAGGACAGAAGACACCATCAATCCCTTGGAACTGGAGGTACAGACAGTTGTTAGCTGCCGTGTGGATGCTGGGATTCAAACCCGGGTCTTCTGCAAGAACAACCAGTGTTCTTAATTGTTGAGCCATCTCTCCAGCCCCTTGAAAGCATTTCTATTATGAAAGATAGCAATAACCTATGAATTCAAGGCCATCCTGGGATACACAGCAAATACCAGGCTAGCCAGGGCCACAGAGCAAGACTCATCTCAACAAAACAAAACACAAAACAGTATTGTTATGAATCTATAAATCATATATATAATATATAACCATCCATCTAATTGCCAATCAGTTCAAGAGGCTCCTGTTTTATTCCTACTTCTTTCTTTCCAAATACCCACCATGCATCCTCCCAAGATGCTCAATTTCTTGTTTGTTTTCAGAGCATTACTACCTATGCATGTGCCTGGCCTCTGTCTGCTGCTGGTGCTCCTTCCAGGCTAGATGTCATTCTTTCTCTATCCTGAAGCCTGATCAGTAGCCTCCAAGTCAGTCCAGCGTTTTAATCCCCAGCCCATTCCTGTGCAATGCAGGATGGAGAAAAGAGTGACCACCCAGTCAGGAAGGAGCACGCAGCAGAATGAGGCCAGGGCTGAGGGTCCGGGACCTGGCCTTGAGCAGACTTGGGAGTGAGCCCCATCCTTGCAGAGCACCACTTCCCTATGAGAAAAATGGGACTGCTCCCCTAGACTCCTCTCCAGGACACTTCTGCCAGCACTCCTCCCTGGAACTCCTTCCCATTGGCACGACTCCAAGATTGGAGTGGGTGCTGTGGCTCAGGGCATTCTGTTCCAACTTTTGTGATCTTCTGTTCTTTCCTAGTCTCCCTCCACCTCTCATTTTCTGTTTTTTGAGGGGATGAGCTGGGAGCATCAGGTCTCACAAATATGTCTTGATTATCCTCCCCCGCACTCCTCCCCAACTCCTTTCATCTTGGGAACATTTTACAAACCAAATCTAATCAATGTAGGGCAGTAAAGAGCTCTGGGGATAGCCTGCATCTTGTCTTCCTGGGTTAGCTTGCTGAGCTCTTCCCAGAGGATGGGACCTCACACCCAGCTGGATACATCTGCCCTTGGTGAGGGCAGAACCCAGGGTCCAGGCTCAGCCTTGCTGCATGCTAACCTGGTCATCTTTACTGCATCTTCCCAAGGTAGGAAGACTGATTCCTTTTTGAAAATCAGAACAGGGAGGCTCAGAAAGGTCAAGCTGTTTGCTTGGGGCTGGGGAAGGAGTACTGGAGAACCCGATCCCCTGATGCCCGCCACACAGTTCATTCTCACTCCTGCTGTCCCTAGCCAGGCCTTAGCCAGCTCCTGGCCCATTGTGCAGACTCAACTGACATTGGGGGAGGCCAAGTTCACAGCTTGACTTCCCAAAGGCTTTGGGTACTACTGTTTCTCTGTTTTAATGAACTTTAGCCTTGGGCAAAAAAGGCAGCTTGTACAAAAACAAAATTTTTGATTTCTTCTTTCTCAACTGGGAAAATGTGTTCCAGACAGTGGTGCTGAACTCTGTAGGGAGAGCAGAGGAAAGAGCTTAGAAGGGGCCGGGGCAGTTCACCGAGAGGCCCTGGCAGGAAGGGGCCTCAGGCACGGGGATTGGCTTGGTCTCTCAGATAAAGGGGCTGGATGCTGAGACTGAAGTACCAGGGGTACAGGGGAGATGAAGGACCAGTAAGGGCTCCTCAGGTACTCAGGGGGAACAGTATGGTGGAGGCACGAAGTCCTGGGCTTTGAAGTGTGAGATTAAAGTTTGGCTCTTTTCCAGAGACTATGGGACTTTGGCAGGATATTAATGTCTCAGAGCCTCAGTTTCCTCATCCATAAAATGGGCTAATAGTACCCACCTGTCAGAGGCATTTTAGGAATTAAACGAAGTACAGCTTACCAGGCCCTTCAGCCCCTAAGTGGAGAATGCTTCAGGCAAACCCAGTCACCACCCCTGGCAGTGTAGGAAAGCACAATGGGAAAGAAAGCCCAGTCCCTGCCACCTGACGTCTGAGGCAATTTGAATTATAGTCACCCAAGAATCAGCCCTACCCCCCTACCCAGTGTGGTAGTGACTCTTAGCAGTAGTCTAAGTCATTAACTTGGAGCCCCATCCCTTTTAGATGCCCTTAAAAGCAGAGAGTTCCTTTGTCTAGTGGGTCTGAGATTTCTCTCTCAGACTCGTACTTCATGGCCGGTGTTATTAAAGAACTTTTACCTGAACCAGTCTCTGTAGCTCTCTAAAACTGACTATCCACTCCCTCCCCAAGTCATACCATTTTGGTGCCAAAACCCAGGCACAAACCAGGGACCATTAGATACCAAGCATTATTTACTCAACAAACATACCTTCCTTTCTTTTCCTAGAGTTCTTAAGCAGCAGTTCTAGAACAATCCATGTAGTGCAGAGATTGGAAAACCACAGCCCCGAGCTGTAGTAAGTTTATGAATGAAGAATTTTATGAATTAGAGCCTAGCAAGGCTTGGTCATTTCTAACTGCTATGGTGCACACATGGTTATGTTAGTCAGCTTTCCATTGCTGTGACCAAACACCAGAGGAAAAACAACTTAAGGGAAGGAAAGGATTATTTTGGCTCATGGTTTCTGAGGTTTCAGCCCTTGGTCACTGGTCTCATTGCTTTGGGTCTCTGGCAAGGTAAGCATCACTCTAGCATCATGGTAGGGAGTGTGTGGTGGTAAAGGTAGGCACCACTCACCTCATAGTGGCCAGGGGAGAAGAGAGGAGGGGAGGAAAGGGGAGGGCAAGGGAGGGAGGGAGGGAGAGAGAGAGATTGTAATACACCCTCGCTCTTAAGGGCACTCTTTAGTGACTTCTCCCTGGGCTCCACATCCTAAAGTTTCCACTGTCTCCCAGCAGCTCCACCTATTGGGAGTCAAGCCCCTGGGGAGACATCTCAGTATAATGATGCTAAAATGGCTGAAGTCAGTAGTTGGGACAGAGATGGTGTAGCCTGGGAGGCCTCAAATATTTGGTGTCTTGTCCTTTAAGAAAAGTTGGCTGACTCCTCATATACATAGATATATATCTTAAAGGGTATATTGTAGCTTTGGGTTGCCTACACTTCACTGACGTGTTGCTGCAAACCCCACCTCTAATGCCCATAGGGCCTGGCTGATCATGCTGATACATGGTGCGCGTGTTTATATCATCTACAATTCTGTAGATACATATGCTCTTGTAAATCTCTCAGTCTCTATCTCTGTCTAGTTATAATGCTAGGGACTGAACCTAGGGTCTTGCACATGCTAGGCAAGCACTTCACCACTGAGCTACCTCTCTACCCTCTCTGCTATTTTTGAGACAGTCTCATTAAGGATCTCTGGGCTGGCTGTGAACTTGTGATCCTCCTGGCCCATCCTCCCTAGTAGCTGGGACTATAAACCTTGGCGTACCATCAGGCTCAACAGGGCCCATTTCTCTTGGAAGAACATTTTCATGTCTTCTTGACAGTGTGTTTGTTTTCCATGTCTGATAGATAGAGATCAAGTCTTAAGAAATTTGTTTATTCACTTAATGAGCATTTATTAGATGTATGCCCCTAATAATTCTATGACATGAGCTCATAGTAACAGCACATGTAGGGCACGACTGAGGTGCAGTTTTAAGGAGACACACCATTGATCACTAGGGTTGATTCAACTGATCTGTCTGACACTTTGGCCTACTTCATAACTCTATGAAGACTTTGTTAGCATCACCATGTAGGCCAGATGTCCCCTTCCTCCCTCATCACTCCATGTGTGTCCCTCCCAAATCTGTGTGCTTGGTCAAGAGGACAACCTTCCCTGACAGAGGGGGATGATCTTCCCAAATACAGGAGGACTGGTCTTAGGTCAAGGCTATTGAATAGCTGTGGTTTCCTCCTAGAACCTCCAAACAAGCTCTCAAGGTCCATTTTTTTTTAAATTTTAAAAATATTTTATTTATTATTTTTTTATATGTATGCGTGTATTGCCTGCATGTAGGTAAGTGCACCCATGTTGTGCAATACCCTCAGAGGACGGAAGAGGCTGTTGGATCCTCTGGAACTGGAGTTACAGACAGTTGTCAGCTGCCATGTGGGTGCTGGGATTCAAACCCGGGTCTTCTGTAAGAACAGCCAGTGTTCTTAACTGCTGAGCCATCTCTCCAGCCCCTCAAGGTCCATTTTAAGAGCAATGTATGGTATTCAGGCTTCCAAGAATCCAGACATATCCAGACAGGCACAACATGTGGCAGTCTGCTCAGATGCCGAGCAGCTCAGAAGGTGGGCGACTGTGACCAGTGATAGTCATGTATATAGAGATTAGAAATG
>NW_008335297.1:7381734-7412684 GCF_000622305.1 Nannospalax galili
ATTTACAGCCACCTTTGAAAGAGATGTATCCTTGCTCTGGAATGTGTTACTGAATATGTTAAAGCTGTAATGAAATGCTTCTATAAAAAAAAACTTGAAAATAAAATTTGAAAATTTAAAAAAAAAAAAAGTAAAAAGAAAGCAAGAACTCTGCCTTAATCAGTGCGTCAATCCCTTGATGGGTTTGTAACACATTAGCATCATTCGGCTGGGGAGAAAGGTAGGAGGTAGGGGCTTTGGACAAAGTAGGTCACCAAGGACGTATCCTTGTAGGGCCATATCTGACCTGCTGCCTGTGTTCTTATAGTCTCTCTCTCTCTCTCTCTCTCTCTCTCTCTCTCTCCTTCCTGTCTGCTGTGATTTAAGCTGCTCTGCCTCGCCCTCTCCACCACAGTGACTGACACCTCTGAAACTTTGAGCCAAAACAAACGTTTTCTCTCTTTTAAGTTGTTTGTGCCAGACACTCTGCCACAACAACGTAAAGGTAGCTCATACAGTATTCACTCTGTGCCAATGTCACCAGATCAGACCTAGCACTCACTTGCTGGAATAGAGGGGCACAGTCCCTTCTCCTTGGACTTCTGTCCACAGTACTCAGCCTTGAGCGGGGCTGCCAACAAGGTCCTTCGTGGTCTGTAGAGGGCTGGTCTGTACTGGTTCTAGGCTAGGGCCAAATGCCTGAGAGGTTAATAGAGCATCACACCTCTGGAGTTGGACTGGTGCAGGGCTGTGCCTTTGTGAATAGTTACTTTGTTTCTCTGTGCACTTGGTCTCCTTTTCTGTAAGATGGGAACAGGGCTGGAAAGATGCCTGCCAGTAAAGTGCTTTCTAGGCAAGGATGAGGACCTGAGTTCAATCCTCAGAAGTCATGTAAAAATCTAGGTGTGGGCCAGCAAGATGGCTCAGTGAGTACTGGCACTTGCTGCCAAGACTGACAACTTGAGTTCAGTCCCAGGGACCCATGTGGTGGAAGGAAAGAACTGACTCCTGAATAAAAAAATTAAAGCCAGGCATGGTGGTACTTACTTGTAATCACAGAGCTGAGGTGGCAGAGACAGATAGATTCCTAGGGCTTACTGCCCAGCTAGCCTAGCTGAGCTGTTAAATTCTAGGTCAGTGAGAGACTCTGTCTCAGCAACAACAACAACAAAACACAAGTTGGACAGCATCCTGTGGAATGATACCCAATGGTGCCATCTGGCCTACACACACACACACACACACACACACACACACACACACACACGGTGATGCTAGCACAGTCTTCATAGAATTATGAAGTAAGTCAAAGTGTCTGGAACAGGACAGGGCCTGGCATGCAGGTAATGCTGATTGCTGAGATTATTGCCATTTTAATAATCTTATAGTATGAAGGCTGGGGAAGAAGGCGGCACCCTCAGCCTCTCCCAGCTCACTGTGCTACTGACGCCCTGGGCAGTACTGAAGCTCATGGCCCCAGGGCTCCTTGCTGTGCCGGGTTTTGACCTCTGATCCAGATGACTTGTGTTCCCACAGATGGCTTCATGAGCGGCTTCAAGCTGTACACTGTGGGCAGAAGAGACATTTCTCAGCCTCTAGCCTTCAAGCCCAAATGTCTGAGAACATAAGAAGTGTTCCCAGAATGCTAATGAGGCTCTTCTGGTGGTGGAACACCAGTTGACTTTTATTTTCCTTTTCTCCCAAGATTCAAAACCAGGATACCGTTTTCATAATGCATCTCTCTGCTCCTGACCAGGAGTCTTATGTTGGTCCTCTGGGGGAGTCTGTACAGATGGTCAGCTTTGGCAGAGGCTGGATGAGGCAGGCTCGTCTGGCCTGTGTCTGGACACTTTATTACCCTCAGCTGTTTTAGACTCGAGATGCTGCAAAAATGCTTCTAAAGGAAAATTCAGGCATTGGGTGATGGAGATGGGTCAAGGGAGGTTCCCAGTGCTAGCAGCAAAGCTCTCTGGTGGGGCACATAGACAATGGGGCAGGCAGGGAATTTGTGGGAAATTTCTGTACCTTTCCTCAAGTCCCTCACAGTTTTATCCATGTCTCTGTGAGGCGACTGATGTGTATGTATATAGGCTCAGACATTCATGTGACTTGTAGCATGGAGATAAACAGTCCAATCTTTGGAGGCTTGAAGATGCAGAGCCACAGGGGGAGCTGGACTGGGGTGCTCGGGGGACACTGGCTCCTCAGGTTCCTTTTCCCATCTTGCATGCATAGATGACCCTCTGGAGGGCAGCATGGAAAGTGTAGCCAGGTTTCCAGCATCCATCCCATGCCTGATCTCACACAATTTGTCTTTTCTCAAAGCTGTCTTTCTCTGGCATGCTTTTTGACTCTCTGCTGTCTTTGTGGTAATGCAGTGTATCAGTCAGAACTCTCTAGAGGGACAGAACTAACAGAATAAATATATATTACAGATGGGCTTTATTTGATTGGCTTACATGGTAGACTGCAAAGTCCAACAATGGTTGTCCTTATAGTATAGAGGCTGAGAACCTGGTCAGTCTATAAGACTGGGCACCTCAGCAGTCTCAGTCTGATGCTGAAGGCCTGGAGGATTCCTGGAGATTGGCAGGTCTTCAGTCCACAGTGGAAGGTAGAAGACACTAGGCTTTGATGTCAGCGAAGGAGGGCAGCAGTAGAATGGATGAACTCTCCAGCATGATGCAAAGGCAAACAGCAAAAGCTCGTCCCTTGGATCTCCTTGTATGTGGGCTGCCAGTGGAAGGTGCTGCTCACACTCAGGGCCGGTCTTCCCACTTCAGTTAACCCAATCAAGAAATTCCTCACAGGTGTGCCCAGAGACATTCCTCTTAGTTGATTCTAGATCCAGTCAAGCTGATTAATCCTCACATGCGGAGACCAGCTCATGCTATTGGAGATCAGATGAACCCTGCTTTGGGTTTGAATCCTGGCTGTTTTTGAGATGAGAGCTGGCTGTGCAGACCCAGCTTGTCTCAAACTTCCAATTTTCTGGCCCCTGCAACCCTCCCAAGAAGCTGGATTGACAGGTGCATGCTACCATGCTCAGGAAATCCCTGCTGCTTGTATGACCTTGTTTAAGTCACTTTACTCCCTTTGCTCATTTCTTGGTACTATAATCAAATACCCAAGGCAGTCTAACTTTACAAAGTAGGGATGTTTATCTAGTTTGTGGTTCAGGAGGTTCAAGGGTGTGGAGCCTGCAGGGGCTTGGTTTGGTTGAGGGCCCTTGGTGGCACTGCATCATTGTGGGTGGGGACAGCAGGAGCACGTGCTCGAGAAAGCAACTGTATTTCCAAACAGGACTCCAGAGAGATGTGTTGGCCTAGGATTGCTCCTTTTATAACAGTTCTCAGAATGCTGGGTTTGTGGGGCTCAGTGATTAGGAAGGCTTGCTGCTCTTCCAGAGGACCTGAGTTTGGTCCCATCATCCACATCTGACAACTCACCATCACCTGTGACGACTCCAGGGACCTAATATCCTCTTCTGGGCTCCACAGGCACCTGCACACATGTGGCATATATACACACAGACACATACCCACTAATAGTAGTGAATTGTATTAGTTACTTTTCTGTTGCTGTGATAAAACACCATGACCAGACAACTTATAAAAGGAAGAGCTTATTTGACTTATGGTTCCAGAGGGAAGAGAGTTCATTATGGTGGGCATGCATGGCAGGAGGCAGCTGGAGAAGAAAGCTGGTAGCCTAGCCTGCATCTCCAAGCAGGCACAGGAAGGAGAAAGAGACAAACAGAAAATGGGATATGACTGTCTACTTTCGATGGTTGCCTCCTGCGATGTATTTTCTCCAGCAAGGCCACACCTCCTAAGCCTCCCAAGACAGCACCACCAACTAGGGACAAAATGTTCAAATACTGGGAGCCTATGGGAAACATTTATTCAAACTACCACACAGATATTAAAAAGAATCTTTAAAATAAAGAATGCTGGTTTTAGATTCAATAGTAAAATACTTGCCTAGCCAATGTGACACCCTAGATTCCACTCTTATCATCACAGAAATAAAAGTATCAGAGATACCCTAATTCCTCTTGAGAGCATGCCACCTGTGACCTAAGACTTCCCACTGTGCTCCTAAAAATCTCCATGACTTCGACCTGATCACACTGGAGACCAAACTTCAACACAGGAACCCATTGGAATACACTGTATCCAAACCCAGTGCTGCCGTAAGTCTCCGTTTCCTCATCTCTGACATGTAAATGACACGGAGTCCATACCTAGTTAGGATTCATGGAGGACAGAACCATGGCCCACCACATGTGTCCACAGCTTAATCCCAGAAACTGTGGGACTTTTCTCTGCTATGGTGAGGATGAACCATAGAGAGCAGATGTTGAGGTGAGGATGGACCACAGGTTAGAGAGGAGATGCTGAATGAGGGTGGACCAAAGGTTAGAGAGGAGATGCTGAATGAGGGTGGACCACAAATTAGAGAGGATGCTGAGTGAGGGCGAACCACAGGTTAGAGAGGAGATGCTGGGATGAGGGTGGACCAAAGGTTAGAGAGGAGATGCTGAATGAGGGTGGACCAAAGGTTAGAGAGGAGATGCTGAATGAGGGTGGACCAAAGGTTAGAGAGGAGATGCTGAATGAGGGTGGACCAAAGGTTAGAGAGGAGATGCTGAATGAGGGTGGACCAAAGGTTAGAGAGGAGATGCTGAATGAGGGTGGACCAAAGGTTAGAGAGGAGATGCTGAGTGAGGGTGGACCACAGATTAGAGAGGATGCTGAGTGAGGGTGGATCACAGGTTAAAGAGGAGCTGCTGAGTGAGGGTGGACCACAGGTTAGAGAGGAGATGCTGAATGAGGGTGGACCAAAGGTTAGAGAGGATGCTGAGTGAGGGTGGACCACAGATTAGAGAGGATGCTGAGTGAGGGTGGACCAAAGGTTAGAGAGGATGCTGAGTGAGGGTGGACCACAGATTAGAGAGGATGCTGAGTGAGGGCGAACCACAGATTAGAGAGGATGCTGAGTGAGGGCGAACCACAGGTTAGAGAGGAGATGCTGGGATGAGAACAGACAAGGGGTCAGAGAGAACATGTTGGGCTATCTTCCCCTGCCCTTTCCACACTCCTCACCAAACCCACATAGAGAGAAGGTCCACATCTATCTCTCTGGGTCTGCCCTTGCAGGGCCTGACTGGGGAAAGCATATAGTTCTTGGGAGCTGGCTGTGTCAAGGCAACATGACCTGCTGATGCTGAGTGCAGTCCCCATCCGCCATGCCTGTGGTATGCAGAATCTTGATCACTGAATTTGGCAGGCCTCTCTGTGCCATGGCCTCTGAGGTCCTTTGGGAGCTGTTAAAGAGGCAGTGTTGTATACTGATGTGACAATTCTGGCATTAATGATGCGTAGGGACCAAGGTCTCCTCTAGACCGTAAAAGCTTCCAGAGGGGAGGCCGTGCCTGCCGGCTGCTGTCCAAGGTGCTGGGGCAGGAACCATGTCAGACCTAATTGCTCAGATTAATACCCAGATGTGAGCAATGGTTTTGAACTCTGAAGCAGGCCTGGTTTTGAATGTCAGGCTTCTGCCTCGGTAGCTGCGTGGACTTTCTGGATCACACTCTGAGTTGCTGTGTCTCATTTTGTGCAGGGACCCAAACTCATAACAGGAGCTAATACTTTCCCAGTTGTTTCTATGGGGCATCTGAAACTCATTCCAGCTTTTCATTAGAGTCATCCCAAATCATGCCTTTGTAATTCTGAGGGCAGGATCACTTCAGACTCATGGAAGAACTGAGGCTCCACAAGGCGTCCTATCTTCCTGAAGATCCAACACTAAGGAAGAGAGCAGACGCAGTGTGCAGTGGACAGCCTGCCTCCCCAGGCCAGTGCTGAGTGCAGGCCCCACAGTGTCTCCAAGAGCAACCATTACTACTCCCCAGACTGCTGTGTTGATTAAAAGCAAATCAACACTGTAGTGGGCTTCTGAGACATAGCAGGCATTTTATTTTGTTTAACTTCATTTCTCTCTTCCCTACCTTCCTTCCTCCCTCTCCATCTCCTTCTCTCTCTCCTTTCTTCTCTCTTTACCTCTCTCCATTACCCACTCTCCCCCTCCCTCCCTCCCACTCTTTCTTTCTACAGGCCCTTATGCAGCCCAGGCTGTCTTCAAACTCAATATGTACCCGAGGATTATCTTGAACTCTTGATCCTCCTGCCTTCATCTCCTGAGTGCTGGGATTGCAGGAGTATATCACCACGCCTGGTTTTTGCAGTGCTGGGGCCTGAACCCAGGGCTTCATTCATGTTGGGTCAGCACTCTGCCCACTGAGCTCCAGCTCCAGACTGGACTTTTCATTTTGTGGGTAGTGGGGAGTGGTCTTGATCATTGTCACCTCCACCATCACTATCTCACCACCACCAGCATCACACTTGTCCATCCCTCCCCCTGCTCCGTTCAGGCTCATGACAGGCATTTGAAAATTTGCATGCATATTTAATGATTCAACTTGTTTTAGTATTTTTACAGAAAGAATGCTGCAACTACATTACAATCTGTTTTGAAAACATCTGTGTCGCCCTTCATTTTTGTAACATCCTCATGCAACTGTTAATTTCTCTGTGTGTTCTGGAATTTTTAAAGAAGATTTATTTATTTTTATTTTATGTTTTATGTGTATGAGTGTTTTGCCTGCATGCATTGTGTACCACGTGCATGCAATGCCTTCAGTGGCCAGGAGAGGACATTGTGTCCCCTATAGCTGGGGTAGCAGGCAGTTGTTAGCTGCCGTGTGGGCATTAGGAACCGAATCTAGGTCCTCTGCAAGAGCAGCAAGGGCTCTTAGCTGCTGAGCCATCTCTGCAGCCCCTCTTCTGGACTTTTAATATCAGTGGAATCCTATGATGTCTTTCGCCGTGGACTCCTTGAACTTGGAACGATGGTGCTACAATGGACTCTACTGTACTACATATTAGCACTTTATTCTTTTTCCTAGTTGTATGATATTCCAGTGCATGGTTAGATCATAGTTTTTTTTTAATCCATCTCTCAGTTGATGGGATCTTGGGTTGTTTATATTTTCTAGCCCCAAAGCATTATATCTATCCATATTCCAGTGCATGGTTAGATCATAGTTTTTTTTTTAATCCATCTCTCAGTTGATGGGATCTTGGGTTGTTTATATTTTCTAGCCCCAAAGCATTATATCTATCCATTTTTTTCTGAAGGAGAAGAATGAAGGTCAGAGAGATGAAACAGTTGCTTAATACCACTCAGCTAGTAAATGATGGAAGTGACATTTGACATGAGGGAGGGCTCTCTGACTTTTTATATCTTTCCAATACATCTCCTGTATGAAGCTACTACTATTGAGTGCAGGCTGCTGTATGTCGACTGATAATCTCTTACATGTTAGTTTGACTTTAGGCTCTTGTATTGAAAAATCTTGAAACCAGCTTCACATTTAAAGTGTGTCTCTGGGGTTAGACAAACATGTGAGTCCTGGCTCTCTACTTAAGAGCTGTGTGATGTTCATTCACTTGTTCAACCTCTCTGAGCCCTTGTGTTCCCATCTGTAATATAATTGTACTTATTAAACTTCTCTCATAAGATTGATGTAAGAATCTGTTCTAGTTTGTTTTGCATTGCTGTGATAAAACACCGACCAAAACCAAGTAGGGGGAGGAAAGGGTTTATTTCATCTGATAGCTTATAGTCTAGCACTGAAAAGTAGTCAGGGCAGGAACTAAGTAGAAATATGCTGTTTACTGGGTTGCTTCCCCTGGTTGCTTAGCTACCACAGGCCCACCTGCCCAGGGATGGCACTGCCCACAGTGGGCCGGGCCCTCTTACATCAATTAACAATCAAGAAAATCCTCACAGACATGGCCGCAGGCTAATCTGATGAAGGAAATTCGTCAGTTGAGGGTCCTGCTACCCAAATGTGTCAAGCTGACAACCAAGCTCAACTATCATAGGATTCAAAATGGAACTGGCTCCAGGCCACATTGCAATATTCCAGCACATGGGTTAGCTGTTGTGGGGCCCGGGTGATGACGCAGTGGGTAAGTTACTTGTTGTACCAGTATGAGGACCAGAGTTCAGATTCCCACAACTCATGGAAAGCCGTATGCAGTCTATAACTCCAGTATAGCTATGGAGAGATGGGAGGCAGAGACAGGGGAATTTCCAGAAGCTCTCAGGCAGCTACAGTGGTGAAGAGTCCCTGCCTCAACAGGTTCAAGGTTGAGGACTGGCACTTGAGTTTGTCTTCTGGCTTCTTGTGTGCTGTGGCACATACATGCATGCATTCACTGAGAGAGAGAGAGAGAGAGAGAGAGAGAGAGAGAGAGAGAGAGAAGAGAGAGCTGTTTCCCTCATAGAGTCCCAGGAGATGCCTTTTCCTGCTCTTATAGTTGAGGAAACTGAGGCTCAGAGAGGGAAACAACCGACTCAGTCTCTGCCTGAACTTCTGTTCTAATCCCTCTCCCATCTGCCACATGCCCACTGGGTGTAGCTTCTCTCTGCCCCATCTGGTTTGGGAAAGCTTCTGCACTGGAGAGAAAGCAGCTCCACCTTTACCTGGCACCATGCCAGGCCTGTAATGGGAAAATGGGATGGGAGGGCTGTGACCCCTCTTTATTCCAAGGTGATTACATCACACAGGGTGTGGAGGTGGCTTCTTCAGAGGTCTCTAATGGGCAGGGAAGGCTGAGGCTGAAGTGGCTATACATAGGCTAGGACTTCAGAGTCTAACTGGCCAGCAGAGCATCAGGACTTTGGGCAAATTGGTATTTTTCTTGAGTGCAGCAGTCTTAATAACTGTGCAGATATGCCAGCTCTATCTCTTGAAACCCCCAGTTGGCTTCTGATGGATTCATAACACAAAATAAGCTCTGTGCTTTAAGGAAGAGATTTTATTTTAGAAAGGATTTATCTACTTATTTATCAAGTCAACAAATCTTTATTGCACGTCTGCAGAGTGTTGTGGACAGACCTAAAAGCCAACGATATGCTCTGCATAAGATTAATGCCATCCCTGTCTGATCAATTCACATACATTTAGTTAAGTACCAGACAGCCCTAAGATAGGGGCCTGTGTTTTTATGTTCTAATAAGAATTTGGAGGCAGGCACTTCAGGGATGGGGAGACAAGCTGTCAGAGGCTTGTTTTTTTGTAGCATTCTATTTTCACCACTCACAAGCTTTATTCTCATGCTTGCAAAATACCGCTGTACGACTTAGACCTTCTCACCCAAGGCCTTGCACATATCTCCTTTGGGGAAGTCCTTTGCAGCAGACTCTATTTCAACTTAATTGATAAAAATTATGTCCCATGGTCACTGCTGAATGAAAAATGTCCAGAAATGTGATGAAGAAGAGAAAGAGGGAGAAGAAGGGAGGGGAGAAGAGGAGGAGAAGGGAAGTGGAAGGTGAAGCTCATAGCCATTCTATAGCATATCCTGTGCCTGTAAGAGGGTTATAGTTCAAAGGGCCTGACTAATATGTAGCAAATAAGCTCATCATTATTGGCTGGGAAGGGCTCTGGGAGGGGTACCTGGGGGAAGACAGCATATTTGAGGCTGAGTGGGGATGGAACCCAGGACCTTGTGTATGTTAGGTAAGCACTCTGCCACTGCATCACATGCCCAGCCCTTGGTTGTTTACATACGGATCTCACTCTGTAGTCTGGTTGGCTGTAGTCACACTTTTGATCTTTCTGCCTCAGCCTTCTGAGTTGCTGGGACCACAGATGTGTGTTACTGGGCTCAGCTCTCACAGGGAATGCTTAAGTTGCTGCCTTTTCTCTTTCTTCAACCCACTCTACTCCTTGGATTATGAATTATAATCATCCAAAGGTTAAACTACTCTTTTCGCTCTTACATTTTTTTTTTGAGACAGGATCTCCCTATAGTCCCAGCTGGCCTGGAACTTGTTATGTAGACCATGCTGGCCTTGATCTCATAGAAATTTGTCTACCTGTGTCTCCTAAGTGCTAGGGTTAAAGGTGTGCACTACCATGCCCAATGCCCAACTTACATATATTTTAAAATACTAAAAAAAATACTAAAATGTGATATATATGTCTATGTAAAAGAGTTCAATCCAGATAGTCTACCATAATCTTTCTTCCCGCCTTAGGATTGAACCTAGGCCTTATTAGGCAAGCACTCTACCACTGAGCTACATTCTCAACCCTCTTTTAAAAAATGTCTTATTATTTTTATGTGAGTGAATTGCTTACATGTGTGTAAGTGTACCTGTGTCATGCAAATACGCAAGGAGATCAGAAGAAGGCACCAGATCCCTTTGAACTGGAATTATGGATGGTTGTTAGCTGCCATGCGGGTGCTGGGAATAGAACCTGGGTCCTCTGCAAGAGCAGTCAGTGCCCTTAACTGCTGAGCCATCTCTCCAAGCTCCCCACCCTTTTTACTTTAAAATTTATTTATTTATTATTCGTGTGTGTGTGTGTGTGTGTGTGTGTGTGTGTGTGTGTATGTGAGTGACATGGCCCACATGAGGAAATCAGGGGATGACTTTCAGGAGTTTGCTCTCTCCTTATGGCGTGAGTTCAGGGGGTCGAATGCAGGTTGTCAGGCTTGCATGGCAAGGGCTCTGTTGTGTGACACTTCCTGGGAAGACATGAATGAACATATATTCACTCCAGATAGGGAACCAACCATCGACCAAAGCAAGGAAACTACCAAAGTCCAACTTGATGAACCAATGAGTTTTATTGGGGTTACTTACTGGAGTATGATGAGGGGTTACTTAAAAGAGCAGAAATGACTCAAAGACAGCTGTATCATCAAAGCCCCTAGCATGGGTGACAGCTTAGGAAATCTGGAAACCTGGCACTCACTACACAACCTGCAGGCAGCATGGCACCTTCCATAGAATGCACCTTCCAGGTGGTCTTCTAGGAAGCTTGGCTTGTCAAACAGGCTTCTAGGCAGCTCAGCTGGTCTCTCTTCCAGGTACCTCAGTTTGTCTGAGAAGTCTCTCAGAAGTCCTGACTGATTATGTATGCTTGGGGAGGGAGGGGCCTAGTGAATCTGGTCAGTTTCAGGGACTTCTTGAAGCTATTGAGTTATTTACTTCTGGTGCTAAAAAGCTTCCCTGTAGGACAGAATGCTTCACCTCCCTTTACCCTTTAGAACACTCTGTGTCTTAAGTTTTTTTGGGAAGGGTCTTTTTTAGACAGGGTCTCCCTGTAGCCCCAGTTGGCCTGGAACTTGCTGTGTAGACCAGGTTGGCCTGGAACTCACAGAGACCTGCCTGCCTCTGCCTCTTGAGTGCTCCTTAGACTGGAATGCTCTGAACATGTCTAGCTCCACTATTGGTGAAGCCTAACATTCCAGGAAACCTCATGGCTGTGTGTGCGAGACTTGAGGGACAAGCTGGGCTTTGGAGTTGCCTAGGTGCACAGGTACCCAGTGTGAAAGGCACCCTGAGGTTGTACTAGGAGGTAGCACTGGATAGAGGAGCCTTGTAGATTGTGCCTAGAAGTTTGTTTCTGATTGCAGGTGCACACCTGCGTTCACCTCTGTAACAACAGATGTGTTTTTCAGTGGGAGAGGATGTGGAGGCACCTTCTTTTTCTGAGTGAGGGAGTTAGTAAACAGACCATAGATTCACAGGGTGGGACTAAGGCACAGACAAAGACTATGTATGCCCCAATAAGTCTTTGGATCCAGAAGGGAGGAAAGGGGTAGTGGTGGCTACTGTGGCCTGAGTTCCTGCAGACCAAGCCTGGCAGCTGTGCTGGATTAATAGTGTTCTCCCGAAATTCATGGGCCCTAGGACCTCTGAAAGTGACCTTCCTTGAAAACAGTGCCAGGGTGGGACTGAGGCACAGACAAGGACTATGTATGCCCCAATAAGTCTTTGGATCCAGAACGGAGGAAAGGGGTAGTGGTGGCTACTGTGGCCTGAGTTCCTGCAGACCAAGCCTGGCAGCTGTGCTGGATTAATAGTGTTCTCCCGAAATTCATGGGCCCTAGGACCTCTGAAAGTGACCTTCCTTGAAAACAGTGCGATTGTAATGAGTTCAGATGACGCCACAGGGATGAGAGTGGGCAGCAAGGTTAGTGACCGGTGTCCTCATTTGAAGGCTTGGAGAAACACTGGGAAAAGGGCCATGTGATTGGAAGGATATTGACAACCCCAATTACAGTTTGGGAAACTGAGGCTGTAGGAAAGTTCACCTGCTGGTAAGCAATAGAGATGAGAGCCAAGTCACAATCCCATTGATTCAAACATGCGTGGTTTTCTGTGATGCCCCAGGCTTCGTAATGAAAGATGACCTTCACTATGGTATTAGTCAGGGTTCTTTAGAGGAATAACAGATGGAACAGATACATATAATAAAAGGTTTATTAGACTGGCTTCCATGATATGGGCTGGGTAGTCCAACAGTGACTGTCTACACATTGGAAAGGCAGACAAGAAAGCAGCCCTGGATTTTGCTTAGAACTTTTTGTCTGGGCTGTCCACTGAAAGGTGCCACCCACTCTTGGGGAGGGTCTTCTCCCCTCAGTTAATCCTTCCTGGAAAAGCCCTCACAGACCCACTCAGAGGCTTGTCACTTAATGTGGTAGGAACCAAGACCAAAGGAAAAGGAATGCAGCATGGTCCTTGTCTGAGTGCACGTACACAGTTCTGTCATGACCTTATGCACGGAGCACCCAATCAGGGTATGTGTGCTCACATACGGGAGACAAAGAAACTGAACTGTAAAGAGAAACTAACAAAGGGTATAAAAGCTGGACCTTTCTTTGTCTGAGGCTCTGTCTTGAGGCCAAATCCACAAAGCCAGGTGCTAGCATCATTAAACTACTTCCTGGAGAAAAGGAAACCTTGGTGTGCCCAGTCTCTTTGCACATGGCATCTGTCATGTTAGCTGATTCCAGATCCAGCTAAGCTCACACTCAATGTTAACCAGAAGCATCTTTTTGCATCCTCCCTCCTTCTCTTTCTTTTTAAAACCTTTCCTTTCCATTTTTAACAGTGCTTTCCACATTTTTCAGTAACATTGATACAAGTCCTCGTAAGCCATGCTTTCACCCACAGCAGTTCATCTCATCTTCATGTTGACCCTTTGTGGTGGTTGGGGATGGGTAACATCATTTCATTATGGAGGAAACTTGGGCTCACATAGCCTGTCGAATGCCTCTAGAATCCACTGGGTGCTGGGTGCTGATCTCTGTCTCTTTGTCTCTGCCTAGAGTGGTGCCTGGTGACACTTTTATGTTCATTGCTGTGGTGTACCTGGCTCCCACATCAGGAGCCATCTGGTTTTATCAGGGCTGTGCAGTTAACTGACTGAGTCGTGATGCTACACAACATTTGATGTGGTCCTCCCCTACTTAACATAATTAAACATATCAGACGGTTCCTTTCAGAGTGACTGGGCACAATTCAGCTAGATTATGTTAAAATCTACATGATAAATAGATTTCTCAAAGCCTACAAGTTTGTCTTTGCATAGGGGTTTCTAAGAAGATCTCCTTCTACTGGTGAGGAGCTCAGTGAGGGGACCCACCCATGCCAGATGTATGGGGCATCTAGTAGCTTTGTCTGCCGTTGTCCCTCTTGTTGGTTCTGGTAAATGCCCCCTTGGTTTTCCTAGTGGGATCAGCTAGGCCCACCAGATAAATACAGAATATTCAGTTAAATGTGAACTTCTGAGAAACCACATAACATTTTTAGTATACCTCAAGTATTGTATAAGATATCCTTTTTGGGAGGTGGAGTGGGATTGAGGCGGTGTCTCACATAGCCCAGGCTGGCCTTGAACTCCCTATGTATTAGAAGCTGGCCTTGAACTCTTGATCTTCCTGCCTCAGCCTCCCAAGGATAATAAGTTGTTTACTAACATATCTGGCTTGGGACATCTTTTATGAAAAAGTATGCATTATGAATTTAAGCTCTAATTTAACTAGACATTTCATATGTTTGTTGTCTATACTTGCATCCATGACACCTCTTGATTCAAATGGTTATGATGGAACTTGGAATGATGGCCCAGGTGGCCCAGGTCTGGCCAACCAGCACATTGCATTCTTCAGAGCCATAGAGATTGATTCAAAGATGAGGATGTGACCATGGGCCAATGAGTTTTCATTCTGAAAATTTGGTTAGCAACATTGAGAAAGAGATTCTTTGCTTCTGTTGGGCTGCTGAGCTGTGAGAAACAGCATCAATAGCTCCTCAACAAAGGGTCAAATTAAAGAATGAAGTCAAGTGAAAGAAACAGATGAGATCCATAGAGAGAAAGGGAGAGAGAGAGAGAAGAGGGAGAGTGAGTACAAGTATGAGAGAGGGTTGAATCTGTAAGGTATCATTAGAGCTCCTGGGACATGGTTCAATTTTACCTCCATCTGTAAAGTTGATCATGTGGATCTTTTTGATGATGCTTTAAATGAAGATGATAGTAAAAGTGCGACAGAATTCAAAAGTAAAGCCAGGGCTGGGGAGATGGATGGGTGGGTACCAAAGTTCAAATTTCCAACATCCATGTAAAAACTGAACACGGTCGAGTGTGCGTATTACCCCAGTACTGGAGCCAGGTAGATCCCTGGGACTATTGGCCCAGCCAGTCTAGCTGAAACAGTGAGCTTTAGATTCAGTGAGAGACCAGTCTCAGCATAAGGTAGAAAGTGATGGAAGAAGATACCCAAAGTCGACCTGCACACGTGTGCGTGTGCACACGCGTGCGCGCACGCACACACACACAGAGCACAACCATCACTGAAAGATGGATCTTAAGGAGATGCTGGTGGAGGCTGATAGGGCAAAACATTGTGCAGAATAAGGAGATCTCGCAGCTAAGAGCATTGTTAACATGCAACTCCGAATCCGAGTTCACTGCTCATCACTCTAAAGGCCAACAAGCGGAGGATAAAGATTCATGCGGAAAGCTAGTAGGCTAAAGATTATCATCAACTAAGACTATCTTCCTTAGGGGTTGTAGGCTAAAGCTTATGTAGGGAGCTGTGGGGAAGTATGTGAGATATTCAGGCAGCACTATAGTCACAAATTTCAGGTGGTCTGTTTTTCTGACTCTTGGGCTACCGTTTTCTAGAAGTCACTCCACATCTGGGTTCTGTGAACTTAAAGAAAAGTTGCTGATTAAAGGATCTCATGGCTGGTGTTTTAGTTCTTCTTCCCAAGAATGGTTTATTCTGCAGCGATATCTTGGGATACAAAGGTGTCTTTTACTTGGGGACAGGAAAAGATAGCAAAAGGTTACTTCTCCCAGACTCCTGGAGGACTACAATAGAAAAGCAACTTTACTGGGAGGCCAGTAGAGATAACATTTGCTGGAGAAGAGTGTTTAACTCATTAAGTGGCTTTAGTCCATGAGGCGTCATCTAAAGCAAAGCCGGGGGAGACTAAGAATGTATTGCTTGGCTGTGTGACTTCCCAAATTAGTGACTTTTAGAGAGTCAACCAAGAGCAAGTGAAACTGAGGATTTAATTAGGGGTTGCCTAGGTAACAAGCATGCTAATGCTCCTGAAGATGAAGATGGGTGAGAGGGATGAAGATTAAGGGGGAGTTGGTAAGGAGGAAGTCAGTAACTGTGTAATTCTTCACATTAGTCTGCTGCTGTGTCTTATCGAGTCTAACCACTCAGTTAAAAAATTATTCACACTTCCCTCGCTGCTCACAAAACTACCAACCTAGACCAGACTGCCAGGATCCCTTACTTCTTCTACTTTGTTTTCCAAATTCTTCTTTTTTTCATTTTTCGAAAAGCTCATCTTTTTAAAAGTTTTTATTTTTATTTTATGTCATGCAATGCCCAGAGGACAGAAGAGGATGTCGGATCCCCTGGAACTGGAGTTACAGATGACTGTTAGCCACCATGTGGATTCTGGGATTTGAACCCAGGTCTTCTGTAAGAACAGCCAGTGCTCTTAACTGCTGAACCATCTCTCTAGCCCCCCCCAATTCTTCTTTAAAAATGTGTGTGTGTGTGTGTGTGTGTGTGTGTGTGTGTGTGCACATGGCTGGGAGGCACAGAGGCCAGAGGAGGCTGTCAGGTGTCCTGCTCTGTCACTTTCTGCTCTACTATCTTGAGACAGGGTTTCTCACTGAAGAGCCAGCTAGGTTGGTAACCAGCAAGGCCTGGCTTATCCTCTTGTCTCTGCCCTCCCCACGCAGAACTGGAGTTACACATGTACCTGACCATGCCCAGCTTTTTAGATGCATTCTGGGGATTTGAACTCAGATCTTCATGCTTATGCAGCAAGTCTCTGCCTGCTGAGCCATGGCCCTAGCCCCTCTCCCCAAATGCCGTTCTTGCTTCCTGCCATTCTATGTTACACACTAATATCCTTTTTTTTTTTTTTTTTTTTTTTTTTTTTTTTGTCTTTTTGAGTCAGGGTCTCCCTGTAGCCCCAGCTGGCCTGGAACTCACTTTGTAGACCAGGGTGGCCTCAAACTCACAGAGATCTGCCTGCCTCTGCCTCCAGAGTGCTGGGATTACAGGCATGCACCACTACGCCCAGCTACATCCATTTTTAAAAACCCAAATTAGAGCATTTCAGTTCTGCTTTGAACTGTCCAGGGTTGGAGTTAAACTCACAAGGGTTTATGGGTCTGCAGACCTGTGTGGCCTGCCCTCCCTTCACTCATCTCAACCCTCTGTGCACTTTTCTCTTGCTAGGCTCTCTCTACTTCTTTCGAATGTACCCAACCTTTCAGACCTCTCTAGGCATGGCGAGCTGCTGTATCCTTGGCAGCTCATTGTCAATGTCACTTCCTTAAAGAGACAGAAAACTCCTCCTGGTATGGACAGCACTCAGGAGGTTCTTAGTATACTTTTAACAATTCCCCAGCTTGACCAGAGCTTATCCACTTTTGGGCCTTAGCATGATGGTTCTTTAAGAATTTATCACAATTCTTTGTTTTTTGAGTTCTTTATGTATTCTGGATGTTAAACCTCTGTCAGATGTGTCACCGGTGAATGACCCAATTAAAAGACGGGCTAAAGATCTAAACAGAGAGTTCTCAAAGGAAGAAATAAAGATGGCTAAGAAACATCACAAAAAGTGTTCAACATCGTTAGTAATTATGGAAATGCATCGTTAGTAATTAGAGAAATGCAAATTAAAACCACCTTAAGGTATCACCTTACCCCAATCAGACTGACTAGGATCAAGAGAACAAATGATATCAAATGCTGGTGAGGTTGTGGAGAAAGGGGGACGCTCATTCACTGCTGGTGGGATTGCAAACTCATGTTGACTCTATGGAAAACAGTATGGAGAACTCTTAATAAACAAAAAATGAACCTACCATATGACCCAGTTATACCACTCCTTGGCATATACCCAAAGGACTCATCCTATTGTAGAGACACTTGCACAACCATGTTTATTGCTGCGTTTTTCACAATAGCTAAGAGATGGAAGCAATCTAAGTGTCCCTTAACTGACAAGTGGTTAACAAAAATATGGTATATTTAAACAATGGAGTTCTATTCAGCAGTAAAGAAAGATGAAATAATGCATTTTGCAGGTAAATGGATGGATCTAGAAACTATTATACTAAGTGAAGTAACACAGGCTCAGAAAAACAGAAGACGTATGTTCTCCCTAATTTGTGGCTCTTAGCACCAAGTCCTTATAACAGATGGACTCCCATTGAAATAGGCCAACAGTCCATGGAAAATAGATGTTGCATGAAATAACCACCATCTTCACGACTTTGGCTGAGCCTGATTGCTAAACATAGCCACAATTGGGCTTGTTGACGGTTGTACTCATTCATTAAAGGAGTGCCAAGCAGGGTCACTGGACCCTCACCTGTGTATCCAGCCACTCTTCCCAGCCAACTAGTTCAGCCTTGGTAGACAAAAGAAAAATGAGGAAGAACACAATAGAGGGATGCTTTTGGAAGCCCTGGTCAAGAAACTCCAATGGACTTCCTTATGAATACTTGAAATTTGCCCTGTTCTGACTTTTTTCTAGTTCCCTGTCTAGAACTTGTAATGCTAATTACTCTTGCCTTTACTTCTCTTTCACATCTCCCATTCATGATTCAAGAACTTTCTTCTCCCCTTAGAGACAAAAGTTATGAGGAAGAAGCCAGAATGGTCGGCATCCTTATTCCCTATTGGCAATTTGGGTAACCCCTTCAAAGGATGGCGTGATAAGAGTAGGAGGTAGGAATTGGCTAGGCAGTTAGGGTAAAACGACCCTAAAGAAATGTAGCCGGTTTCTTGGCTAAAAGTCAAAATGTCCGTGGGCCTGTTAGCAACATACTCTGTTCCAAGGCCAAAAATGTCAAAAGTATTTGGGAGCTTGTATCTAATCCTTAAAAGATTTTAGGGCTACCTCTTTTGGGGGGGAATGTTGGAGGGGAGGGAGTGGGCATGGATTTGATCAAAACACCTTATATGCATGTATGAAATTCTCGATAGTTTTTGTAAAAATTAAAAAAAAAGAATTTATCACAGAAAGGCCAAGATTTTGACCTCCCAGTCACGAGGGCAGCCATGAGGGCCCGTTGGTAGCTGCAGCCCCCAAACTGGTTATTGCTGACTCTTAGAATCTGCTTCCTTCATGCCGGTATGCAAACACACCTGAGTATTTTCTTTGGGTGTCTTGCCTAGAAAAGACTGGGAAGTCTGTATCATAGACACAATCAGGAGTTGTGTTTGGGCTGATCACGCCTTCTTCTCAACATGGACCCTAGTGTCAGACCCAAGCTTCAGAAGGATTTCCTGAAGGAATGGAAGGTTTTGTGCTGGCTAAGGAGATGATGAAATTGATAAGAATACTGATAATGATGAAGAAGAGAATGTTAATGGTGCTTTGTGCTGCAGGTGATGGTGTGATGGTGGTGATACTGGTGATGGTGGTGATGGTGGTGGGGATAGGGATGAGGCTGGTGGTGGAAATGGTGGTTTTGATCAAGATGGTGTGGGTGAGGATGGTGGTGGCTGTGATGTGGAAGACTTGAGTGACAAAGAAAATGGACTCCCAGAACCGGACCTCGGGGCTACTTCAAAGAACTTTCATAGATAAAACAAATCTGCCTGTTTCCTTTGTAGCCAGTGCAGAAAAATCATTTGAAGGTGGATTTTGGGATCAAAATAGCTTCAGGGAGGAGGCACTGAGTACATGTAACTGCAGCTCCTGTAGAGCCCCCGACGCGCCCTGCATTTTGACTCACTGAAGCCTGCCCTTCCTCTTGGGAGTCTTGGGAGCTGAGTCCTGGTGAGGTCTCAGTGGGAAGCCAGGGCAGACCCAGGCTGAGGTGTGAGCAGAACAAGGAGGGCTGAGGCAGAAAGTGTGATCCAGGGAAGGGGTGGTGGGAGCCGTTGGTGGAGGGCTCGTAGAGTGAGGCAGGGAAGTGGAGGCAGTAAGGCCCTGAGGGGAAAGTGCAGAGCTAGAGGGAGGAGGGCGCTGGGACTGCGCATTGGACATTGGCTGGAGCTGAGCGAGGAGGTGGGCTATGGTACAGGTACTGTGGGAGGAGTGCTCCAAGGAGGGTCAGAAGGCAGCAGGGAGGAGATCTGAGGGCACAGGGAGCACTAAGATTGAGGGTCTAAGAGGAGGTACGTGCAAGTAAGTGTGAGTACGCCAGTGAGGGTGGAGCCAGGGTCGCGCTGGGGAATCAGGGGTGCAACTGGGAGGTCGCGGAGATTGGGCTGCGGGCAGTGGGAAGCCGGCAGGCGGGGATCGTGGGAAGGAGCCGGCGGCTCCCTGCAGGCGCTGGGCGATGCGGGTGCGCCTGGGAGCTCTGGCTGGTGCAGCGGCGCTGAGCGGGGCGCTTAGCTTCGTGCTGCTGGCGGCCGCCATCGGCACCGACTTCTGGTATATCATCGACACCGAGCGGCTGGAGAGGAGCGGTCCCCGGGCCCAGCACCCACTGGGTCCTGCCAACCGGAGCCAGTTGGAGCCTCTGAGCTCCCACTCCGGGCTCTGGCGGACTTGCCGAGGTAAGGGTGCGCGCGATCGCCCCCCTGCTATACCTGCAAGCCCGGGACCTGTTGCTGCTTTATGTGCACACTGCTCTCCCAAACCCCAAGCTCGCAGTCCGCCACTTAGGGGTGCAGGGAGGGTGGGCATTGAGAGCTGCGGCTGCGAAAGTCCTCCTGGAGCGGCCCAGCTCGGCTCATAAGTGCCTCAGGGCTCCCCGTGCCATCTCGGGTGGGGAACATCTAGGGAGATATTGGTGACAGAACCCCAGGGCTCCGCCCTTGAACTCCTTTCTTCCAGCAGTCCAGAGCTCGTGCACGCCGCTGATGAACCCTTTCTGGCAGGAGAATGTGACAATCAGTGACTTGAGCAGACAACTTCTCGGTGAGTCGGAGAGAGTGGATGCAGGGAGGAAACAGCCCCCTTCGGGCCCTCAGGTCTGATGCTGTTCTCCAAAAGTGCGGCTCCAGCTCTGTGGAGGGGCGGTGGTTGTGGAAGTGGTGGGTGGTCTTTGACCACAGGGCCTGAGAAGGGAGCCGGGTTATACCAGAGGGCGAGGCCTCTCCGCTCCAACTGTGGTGTGTGTTGGATTCATTCTCCATTATAACTTCATAGGCCAGGCGCCTTGGTGACTGAGGACTCAGATCCAGGTCATGCCCTCTGGGCCCTCACAGACTCGCTGCGGAGTGAGAGACTGAGAGACGCTCACTGTATACGCAGTTGCACAGTGGCCAGCAACAGAAAGGAAGCCCAAGCCGGTGCCTGAACCTGCTTTGGGCCCTGAATGCTGAATGAGCAGTCTAACCCATCAGACGGAGGGTCAGCTTGGCAGTGGTGCTTGTGGAGTGATTCAAGGCAGGCATTTAGGGTGGGAAGAATAGCTCTTTGCCCAAGTGCCGCTGCAGGTGTCTTGTTGGTGGCTGGTTTCCCCAGTGCCTCCCACAGTGCTTGGCCTTCACTTGGTAAACAAGAGAGCACACAAGAAAAGGCCGGGGCGAGGAAAGGACACTTGTGGAAGAGGAGACACAAAGCTGGTGGTTCGGATCATTGATTGGTGCTTGGAGCTGACCAGACATGCAGCTAAGAGCTTTTCATCTTTGTGTTTGGTTCTCATACTCACCCTATGAAGTTGGCACCTCTACCCCCTTCATCCCCCTCTTCCTCCCGTTCTTCCCTCTCCTCTCCTCTCTCTCCCATTATTTTTTCTGGGTACTGGGTAACTGAATACAGGGCCAGGGCCATGCACATACTAGTCAAGTGCTCTACCACTGAATTCCCAGTCCTCTTTTTACTAAGTATTTTGAATGGGGTTTCACTAAGTTTTCCAGCTTGACCTTGAACTCACTCTGTAGGCCAGGCAGGCCTCAGGCTTGCAATTTTCCTGCCTCAACCTCATGAGCACCTGGGATAGTTTCATCACCGGGTCTGGCTATTACCTCCATTTTTCATCTCACTCTTCTAATGAGGAAGCTGAGGCCCAGAAAGATCCCATAGGGAGGCTCTGAGGAGGAAATGAGGCCTGGGATCCACAGACTTTGGGCATGAGTGGCTTTGGGCAGACTTCCTGAGACTTGAAGAAGTGGTCCTTAGCCTGGCAGGCGTCTCTCTGGCTCCGTTCTTTTTAAAGATGTCCCTCTGCACCCTAAACTTCCTCCTGCCACAAGACTTTGCACATGGTATTTCCTCTTTGTGGTGTCTCTCTGCTCCTACCAACTAGCTTGGCATGGTTAATTCCTTCTCATTGTACAGGTCAAATGACTTCTTGGGGTTTAGAATCTGATTCTCTCATTAGACTCTGAACCCCATGAAGCTAGGGATCATTTCTATCTTGCACTATTAAATTGTTGGTATTTAGCACAGAACATGCAGAACGTGGCAGATAGCTGATCACAAGTTAGAATCTGCTGAACAAATATAAGAGCAAATGCAGGCTACATTATAGGACAAAATTATATGTTATATCCCCAACATATGTTTGAATGAATAGATGGATGAGTGAGTGAATAGATGGAAGATGGGTGAATAACTGGATAGATGGATGAGTAAATGACTGGGTGGATGGATGAGTGAATGTATGGATGGATGAGTGACTGGATGTAAGGATGAGTGAGTGAATGAATGGATGGATGAGTGAATGAATGAATGGGTGGATGAGTGAGTGAATGGATAGACGGATGAATGAGTGGCTGGATGAAAGGATGAATGACTGGATGAATGGATGAGTGAAATGGATGGATAGATGAGTAAAAGATAGAAGGAAGGATGAGTGAGTGAATGGATGAATAGATGAGTGACTGGATAAAAGGATGAGTGGTTGAATGAATGGATGGATGGGTGAGTGAATGAATAAATGGATGGATGAGTGAGTGAATGGATGGATGGATGAGTGAATAAATGAATGGATGGATGAGTGAGTGAATGGATGGAAGGATGAATGGATGGATGGATGAGTGAGTGGATGGATAGATGAGTGAAAGATAGAAGGAAGGATAGGTGCATGAATGGATAGATAGATGAGCAAGTGAATGAGCAGATGAATGAATGAGTGACTGTATGTACAAATAGATTAATAAAGTAGAACTGTTTCTCTCAAGTCCAGTAGCATGCTGGGAAATATTTAACAATTTGGCTCTCTGGGAAAAAATTTTAAAAGTCCTTGATTTATAGTATTAGTCAAATTCTGTGGTGCAAATATTTCTACTGTGACTAGTTTCAAAATGTCAGCACAGTAGTACCTGGCTTACAAGATTCCTGGAATCTTAACTTGCTCTGTGAGCTGTTCCTCAGTCAGCTCCAGCACAACTCTCTGCAAGTCTCACCTGGCTATGTGGGAGGTTGAGGAGTAGAGATACTCTACTCTGCACCAAGAGGAACTTTGGGTGCTACTGGAGTGCTACTTTAAGAATCATCTAGGATTCTGTGTTTGAAGTAAGGGAGAAGAGATCTGGTTCTAACTCAGTCCCTTCTCTGGCCCTCTGTGGTCCTGGAGTAGGTTTCTTAGCCTTTCTGAGCCTTATTTCCACATTGATAAGACTGAGATGTCAAAACCATGAGGGGTGGGATCAGGATTCCACAAAGTGGAATAAAAATGCATGAAACACCTGGGAGACAGAGGCAGGAAGGTCAATAGTGCAAGGACTGCTGGGCTTCAGTTTGAGTTCCATGTCAGTCTGGGAAACTTAGTGAGACCCAATCTCAAACTAAAACACTATTAAGAAAAAGGGCTGGGATATTCCTGAATGGTAGAGCTTGCTTGCCTAGTGTGAACGAGGCCCTGGGCTGTGTCCCCAGTGCTGTGGGAGAAATAGATAATAATTAATAATAATAATAATAACCCAAGGAAATGCATGAAAAAAATGAATGTTACCTAGGACCTCACACTGACTTTTAGTTGCTGCAAGGGAGAAGGGGTTGACAGCCACATCACAAGCACTCAGCAAACATCCACTCTTTCCTTTACAACAACTTCCAGACTCTCTTTAGCTGTTGTTTGCCAGAATGGGGGCTGCATTCACTGTACTGGTAAATTGGATGACTGGAGACAAGTGACACTGGACTGGCTTCCCTTTGAAGTTGCTACTGCAACAGCCCTGCTGGTTTTCTGTGTCTGAGAAACAGGCAGCTGTCTCACTGGAATGTTCCCCTTTGGATTTAAGTCTAACCTTACCTTTACTACCAGCTAGGTGTGTGACCTTGGACATTTTCTCCACCTCTCTGGCTCTTAGTTCCCTCTTGTTGAAGATAATAGCCATTCTCCTTCTAGTCTTTTTTAAAGCTCTCTAGTATATGGAGACTTCTTTCTAAAAATTTATTATTGTACGCGATGTATGTGTGTGGGGTGCACAAGCGCCACTGCATGTGTGTGGCCATCAGAGGACTAATTTGTAGTATCTGTTCTCCCTTCCATTTTTATGTGGACTCTGGGGATTGAAGTCAGCTTTGCTGTGAGCAATCTTGCCTGCCCCCCCCCCCAAAATCTTATGGTGAGGATGGAATTTGAGAGTTACCTTTAAGGAATCCAGGCTTGTGGGTGCTTAGCTGCATATGCAGCCAGGAGCTGGAGTTGCAATTATTACCACTGTATTATCCAAGAAGGAGGGCAAGCTGGCCCTTTGGATGGCATTCTCATTGCAAATCACCCCCAGAGAGAGCTTTTTCCCAGAATTGCCTTTTCCCCATAAATGAATTTTGTGTTTGGTCCAAGCTCTTTTATAATGTAAAGATGTTCCAGTCATTTAAAGGCTTGCCACAGAGGCCAGAGAGACAAGTTGACAAGCAACTGTTCTGAGCCAGCTCCCTGTACTGGTCCTGGTGGAGATGGATGGGCCAACCTCCAAGAAAACCCAAGCTGGTTTCAGTGCCTAACAGTAGACAGAACAGTTAGGAAAACCCTGTCACCTATGTGCCTCTTGATTCTATTTGACCATCTAGGAGGGGTGAATGCGAGCAGAAGTGCCAAGCTCATGAGCAGATGGACCCAACCTCCCACCTACTCCATCCCCAGGACAGAGAAAGTCTTCTGTTCTGGTTTCATTTCTGTTACTGTGACAGACACCCTAACAAAAAGCAACTTAGGAAGGAAAGGGTTTGTTTGGCTATCATTCCAGGATGCAGTCCTCCGCACTGGGGAGTCAAGGCAGGGACTCAAGCAGCGCATCCTAGCCAAGAGCAGAGAGAAATGGAGAAATGCACGAATCCTTGCTAGCTCAGTTCTCAGCTCACTTTCTTTACTCTTACACAGTCCAGGGTCCAGCCATAAAATGGTTCTGCCCACATTCAGGGCTTGGTCTTCCCACATCCATTAACAATCAGGACAATCCCCCACAGACATGCCCATAGGAAAAGCTAATCTAGATAATTCCTCATTAAGACTCTCTTCCCAGGTGATTCTAAGTTGTGTCGAGTTGATAGTTAAAACCAATCAGCACAGCATCCAGGGGACACGTTCCTTATCAGCAGAATCCACCTTGGCATGGTTTTTATTTGGCTTCTGCATTTGCTCTGGGGAGATCATGGGTTTGGCTCTTTGCCTGGGGACCAGAATGAGTCTTACTGACAAGGAGGTTATCACTCAACACTGTTCAGAGTCACAGTTGAGAGCATCAGACTAGGGGTGCCAGTTAGGAATCTTTTGGTGGCAAGTGACAAAAACTTCAGTTTTGCTATCCTACAGAGAGGAGGATCTGACTGCTAGCCTACTTCTTAAGAAACTCCAGTTCCTTCCTTTCTTGCCTCCCTCTTCCATCCTGCTTTGCCCTGCTTAGGATCAACTTTAGGCACATGTCCTGTAGCCACAGCAGGAAGAGCCTTCTGTTTGGCAAGAATCCCATAAGACTTCCAGCTAGGTCTCCCATTGGTCCAGCTCAGGTCACATGCCTTTGTGTCTAGCCAATTGCTGAAGCCAAAAAAATGTGTGCTGATTGGCCAGGCTGTCACATGGCCACTCTTAACAGGGAACAGACATGGCATCAGCCTCTCAAAGACGGTTGACAGCCCCTTACCCAACTGTGTGAATGCTTAGCAGTCACCTGTGCTCACACTGAGCTATTCAGGGAGGAAATGAGGTCGAATTTGCAAAGGGCCCAGGGTGGGCCCTGCACACAGTAGGAGCCTAATTAATGCCTAACTCCTATTACATCCCCAACCTCAAGCTTCTCACTTGTAAAATGGAACTAACAATCAGAGATTTATTATTTATTCATTTAGAGAAGTTTCTGAGTGTGAGATAGCTCAGTGGGTGAAGCATTTGCTGAGCAAGCCTGATGACCTGAGTTTGGTCCCTGGAACTCACAGAATGGTGGGAAGAATTGACTCCACAAAATCATCCTCTGACCTCTACATGCATGCTATGACATACATGCTCTCCCAAACAACACACACATCATGCACACATACGCTCACACAATAATAATAAAATTTAAAAAAGAAAATTGTGTGTGTGGGTATGTATGTGTGGTTTACATGTATGTGTGCACATATGTGTGCAGGTATACATGCCCAGGTATGCACTTGTAGAGGCCAGAGGTTGATGCCTGGTATCTTCCTCTATCAATCTCCGTTTTGTTTTGTGAGACAGGGTCTTTCGCTGAACCCAGAGCTTGCTGTTTCAGTGAGCCCCATGATTGGTCTTTCCTCCCTGCCCCAGCCCTGGGTTACAGTCAGACACTGACATGCTGGGTTTTAATGTGAATGATGAAGATTTGAATTCAGGACCTTGTGCTTGTATAGCAAGCACTTCACCCACTGAGTTATCTTCCCTGCCTGATCCATTGATTTATGTAGTATATATTTGTTTTGGTCCCAGCATTGGGCTATCTGCCTGGCATAGAATATCATGAGATAGTTGCTCTGTGCTATACACTGCTATGAGTTCTTCATACATATTAACTGATTTAATCTTCACAACAGTCAATGAGGTGAGCAATATTATCGGTATTACCATACCCAACTTTGTAGGTGAGGAGACATATGGCACAAAGAGGGTAGGCCAGCTATCTAAGTTTGCACAGTAGCTGACAGAGCTGGGACTTGAACCCTGGAAGTTTGCTTCTGCTCTGTTGGAATGATGCTACTTTGCATAATATTTTAGTACAGTGTGTGTCTAATAAGACCAGAGGACTGGGGAGTTGGCTTAGTGGATAAAGTGATTGCCATGCAAGCATGAAGACCTGGGTTTGATATCTAGAACCCACATTAAAAACCAACCAACCAACCAACCAGGTGTTGTGGCATGTGCTTGTCATCCAGCACTGGGATGCAGAGACAAGGCAGATTCTGGGGCTCTCTGGCTGTCCTGAGTAGCTGAATCGATGAGTTCCAGGCCAGTGAGAGAAACTGTCTCAGGAAACAAACTTAAAGACTTCCCAAGAAACGACACCTGGGACTGGAGAGATGGCTCAGTGGTTAAGAGCACTGACTGCTCTTGCAGAGGACCCAGGTTCGATTCCCAGCACCCACATGGCAGCTAACAACTGTATGAAACTCCAGTTCCAGGGGATCCAACACCCTTTTCTGACCTCCGTGGGCATTGCATGGCATAGGTGCACTTACATACATGCAGGCAGTACACTCATACACATAAAATAAAAATAACAAACCAAATATTAAAAAAAGAAGTGATACCCAAGGTTGACCTTTGGCCTATACATGCACCATATCGATACACTTACACTCACACCTGCACATATGTGCACACACACACACACACACACACACACACACAAAGACCAGAGGCCATGGCAGCATAAAGGAGAAGCTTCTAACTTATTTGAGGGCTGTGCTGTTCTAGAAAGGTGATCCTGAGGGGGAATAGCAAGTGTAAAGCCAAGAGACAGGACTGAGCTGGTGTGTTCCAGAAAGAGCCAAAAGACAGGAGGGTTGGACAGAAAGTGCTTCTCAGAGGAACTGATCAGTCCAGGGCCTTCTTCAGCTGCTTCTCCTCAGAACAGATGACCATGCTCAAGCTGGTCAGATACGGACTCAGAGGGTCAAATGCTTTGCCCAGCAAAGCATGGCCACAGCAAAGGCTGGACTGAAGGCTGGGGACCTGCCCTGGCTGTTCTCTGAGGAGGTGAGTTTAGGAAAAAAAATCCCGTAAGATTGGGTTTCCAGGCGTTCTGGGTGTTGGGCTGCTGCAGCAATGTGGAAAATTAAAACCAGGCCTCCCATGGTGCCAGATGCAAATGAGAGTGGAGGTGGGGGTAGAAACAGAGAGAAGGGATGGGGCGCAGTGCATAGCATCAAGAGGCTCTGGGCTCAGGAGGGCCATGCTGCAGGTGGGGTGGGATGGAGCAAGCAGGTGAGGCCGGAGTCTTGAGTCTGTTATGGGTTTAGATATGAAATCTCTCCTTTTCAACTAATATGTTGAAGACTTGGTCTCTAGGAGGTGGCTCTAGAGAGAGTTGATTGGCTCCTGAGGGCCTAGTGTCATCTGGGGATGAATTCATTTAAGAGTTTATAGCTGAGTGGGCCATAAGGAGATGGGGCATAGTTGGAGGATGTGCTTTGCCACTGGCTCTTTCCTTACTCTCTCTTCTTCCTGGCTGCCATAGGTAAGCAGCTTTCCTCTGCTATGATGTTTCTGTCTTGTCTCCAGCCTGAAAGCAAGGGAGCTAGATGACCATGAACTGAACCTTGGAAACTGTGAGCCAAAAGTCAACCTTTCTTCATGTTAAATTGTTCCTCTCAGGTATTTTGTCACAGCAATAAAGAGCTGACTATCACAGGGCCTCAATTCTTAGGGGTATGAAGGCTTGGGTTTCAGAAAGGTAGCCTTTCTGGGCTGTCTATTGGAAACCAAGCTCACATTTTAAAAGTTTATAAAGCTGATTCCACTTCTAGAATCTACTGTGTGATGCTTCTAGGAAGTAATTTACCATGGTATTTTGAAATAGCTGAAGAAAAAACAGGATAAAGGCTTAGTGCTTTGGAGGGAGAAATGACTAGACATTTATGTGTATACATTCATTTTAAGGAAGATTATGTAGCCTCTAAGAATAATGTGTCTAGAACATCAAGATGTGTTGAGGTTATAATCAACCATGTAGGTTTAAGGGCAGTGTAATGCTGTTTGTTGTAGCTCCCCAACTGGATTAGTCAGTGTCTCCTCACTAGAACAGTGATTGGTGTGATCAGCTCATGAGGACAGAAAGATTATTTTGGTTCATGATGTTTGAAGATCATGATGTGCACTCAGTTGGCCCTGTTGCTTTGGACATGTGTCACACATTGTAGTAGGAACTTGTGACAGAGCAAAGCTGCTCCCTTTACCACCAGAATGTAAGAATGGTGGTACAGGCCTTTACTCCCAGCACTTGGGAGAAAGAGGCAGGTGGAGCTCTGCGAGTTCAAGGCCAGCCTGGTCTACATAGCAAGAGACCCTGTCTCAAAAAATCAAAACACAGGAACAGAATGAGAAAGAGACCAGGGTTCTACAGTGTCCTTGGAGGGCACAACCCCAGTGATCTCAGCCCTCATTCCAGGCCCTACCTCTCACTGTTCCCATCACCTCCTGATAGAGCCACACTGGGGACCAAGCTTTGGAGACACTTATCCTGCCCATGGCCAGTATGTACAATACTTGTAGCTATAGTAACAGTATATAATTGTCATATAATGTAATTGTGCTGTATAGTCACCATAGCTACCATCTATTGAGATTCTATCCTCGGCATGTATGATGCTCCTGCGGTATACTACAGGAGATACAGTAGTGAGGCAAATGATGCCACTTCCAAAGAGATACGCCTGAGCCAAGGAGATGGTTCAGCAGGGCCCTTGCCACGCAACCCTGGTGATCCAAGTTTGATCCCTGGAATGCACATGTATTAGTTTAATTTCTGTTGCCGTGATGAAATATCCTGACAAAAACAACTTAAGGGCATATTTTGGCTCCCAGTTCATGGGTGATAGACTCCATCATGGTGGGGAAGGCATGGAAGCAGGAATAAGAAGCTTGCTGATCATACTTCATTCATACACAGGAAAGGGAGAGGGAGAGGGAGAGGGACAGGGACAGGGACAGGGACAGGGAGAGGAAGAGGGAGAGACAGAAGAGGAAGCCAGGCTATATCACCTCAAAGCTCTCCCCCAGTGCCACACTTCCTCCAGCAAGGCCCACCTACTAAAAGTTCCATAGCCTCCTGAAATAGCACCACCAGCTGGGGACCAAGTGTTCAAATATTGAGCCTTTGGGGGACATTTCTCATTCAAACTGCAACAGCATATAAAGGTGGACAAGAATCGACTATACAAAGTTGTCCTCTGACCTCCACATGCAGACCCTGGCATGTCCCCCTCACACACACATACACACACAAAATAAATAAGTAAATAAATAAGTCATGGGTGAACATGACTTAATTTGGAAAAAGCAACACCACAGAGGTAGTGAAGGCTCTCCAGTTGAGATCACCTCGGGTTAATGGGATGAGCTCTACATCCTAGGATAAGTGGGAGGATCAAACAGGAGAGAAGAGAAGGCAGAGATGGAGCCTGGAGTGGAGCTCCCCCAAGCCAAGAATACCATATGTTGCTGACCACAGCCAGAAAGCAGTGAGGAAGGACCCTCCCCTGGAGTGGGAACACGGACGTTAATTTTTAACACCTTGAGACTCCAAAACTCAGAGAATAAAACCCTGGTGCTTTGTTTTTTAAAAGACAGGGTGTCATGTCCCTCTCCTTCACTGAGCCATAATCTCCAGTGTGGGGTGAGGGACTTATTCACTGAGGCAGCCCTAGGCTGTCGTTAGAGATCCCTAACTGTTTATTGGTGTGAGAACATGCCTGCCCCAGTCAGTGACTAACTTGTATGTCAACGGCAGGGAGGTTGTTATGTCCCCTTTGTACGTATGAGAAGATGGGGTTCACAGGGGTGAGGAGATGGGCCCAAGGTTGCATGATAGGGAAGTGCAGCTGGTGGGCCTCCTAGTGGCCCAGCAGGGAAGGACAGAACTGAGCCTGGAATCTGGGGCTGGGAATAGTGCCCCTGAGCCTGCTGCAGGATCTGTCCTTGTGTCATTACTCTCTTGAGTGTCTACACAGGGCACGGCTGAGGACCATGATCTGGGGTCTCATGGGGAGGAAGGATGTGACCAATGTTCTGAGTGAAAGGAACATGAGGGGCCTAGGTTGGGGGTAGAGCCTGAGCTGGAGGCCAAGATCGAGTGACTCATCACATTTTCCAGTTAAGAAAACGGAGGCCCTGAGACTACCTGATGTTACTTGGCACCCAGGACTTATTCAGACTTTATTTCAAACACCCAACTCCTTCCGTGAGCTGCTGCCTCATGCGAAGGCCTAGAGGACTCTGAATTAGCCCAGCGTCTTAGAAGTCATGCAGGGCTGCCTGAAGCTCTAGGGGTTAATCTCCATTTGGAATTTCTGCTGAATGGCAATTTCACAGAGGCAGGTTCACAGCTGATACAACTCCATCCTCCATAATACCTGTCCCCAAATACTGCACATGGTAGATGCTTAACAAATGTGATTTCCTTCCTTCCTTCCTTCCTTCCTTCCTTCCTTCCTTCCTTCCTTCCTTCCTTCCTTCCTTCCTTCTT